>NC_047127.1:6274319-6591872 GCF_009829125.3 Periophthalmus magnuspinnatus | reverse complement strand
TATGTAAAGTTGCACTATGTAACATTTCGTCTGCCATAAGTCTTGGTCTTGTGTCGTCACTGGCTCGTTTCCATGGAGACTGATAAAATCAAAACCATACTTTGGAACTTTCCCTATGTAACATTTCATCTGCCACCTGCTTGTCTCATTGACTACCTAACATTTATTCAATTACAAGTGTTTTATTGCTCCGATATATCTCGAAAAAATGATCTTATGGGGTCAGGCTGGTCTCCATGGAGATAGAATGTTCTAACCATTCTTTTGAACTTTCCCTATACAGAAGTTTAGCATCATACTGTCACATTCATGGCAAAACAATAACCTCTCTATGGAAACAAAAGCTGGCAGAAAAGTTTCATCATGCACCTTTAAATATATTGGAAGTGTTTTCTGAAATGCTGTGAATTATTTTGGAAGTCAACTGGTTTGATGCTTTTCGCCCACTTTTAGGCTTTTAGGTTTTGTTTGTCTAATGTATTGTAATTTAAAAAAAATTGAAACTAATGGTATGGTAGTTAGGCATAATAATCAAAAATATGTGATAAAATGTTCCATAAATAAATGAAATGAAAATATTAAAAATGTTTGTTAAAATGCACTGAGTCTGTCTATTCGTACAGTATTAAAAGTAGAATATAAATCGAACATGGCTTTGTTTTGATTTCACAAATCTCTATAAATGCAACATTTTTGATTGGCTTGATTTGATATGTTTTTGAATACGGCATTGTATTCACCCCATTAGTGGTAGTGGTAGGCCTAGTAGTAATAGAGGTCATTTAGTAGTAGTAGTAGTAGTAAAAAATAATCTGTGGTTCTGAGAAGTACCAGTATTCAATTTTGTTTCAAAAGTAAAAGTACAGATACCAGGGCAAAAAAAAAAAAAAAAAAAAAAAATTATACTAAAGTTTACTTAAAGAATAGAAAGTTTATGCAGATTTTGAGATTGTAATAAAGCTTCAAATGTAGTGCTTTTGATAAAGATTCGTGCTGAATTTTGTTAAACAGAAACAAATGAATCAGTTGGGGTTTTTTCTAGCTGTTTTTATTTGTATATTTTTGTTTGCTGAAATTAAGAATGAGTTAAAAATAAACCCCCAGCCTTTTCAGCAGGTCGTAAACAATAATAAAAATACTTCTGCAGTCCAGTTCAAATATGCAGTGGAGTAGAAAGTAGAGATACCTGCTCTACAAATGTAGTGAAGTAAAAGTATAAAGTATCCACTTTAAAATTTAAGTAAAGTACAGATACCTAAAACGTATACTTAAGTACAGTACTTTACTACTTTTACTTTGCTATCTTCCCCCACTGTAAATAAAACACACACACACTCAACATTTTTAGTCCCTCACCTGGGGAAATCAAAGCATGAAAAATATTTAGGATAATTACAGAATCAAATATGTATTATAGTTGTTGTAAGAGTAGTAGTAGTAGTAGTAGTAGTAGTAGCATTAGTAGTAATAGTATAGCAGTAGTAACAGCATATCTTGGAATGTTGCAAGCCTCGATCAAAGCAGTAGTAACCCGTAATGTTACAAACTCCAGTTGAAGTAGAAGTAGTTGGTAGTCTAACTAGTAATAGTAGTAGTAATAGTAGTAGTAGTAGTAGTAGTAGTAGTAGTAGTAGTAGTAGTAGTAGTAGTAGTAGTAGTAGTAGTAGTAGCATCCTGGAATGTTGCAAACTCCAGTCAAAGTAGTTGTCGTAGTGATAGCCGTAATAGTATTCTGAATATTCTGAAATGTTACACGCACCAGTAAAAGTAGTAGTAGTGGTGATAGCAGTAGTAGTATACCATAATGTTATAAACCCCAGTTGAAGTAGTAGAAGTAGTAATAGTAGTAGTATCCCATAATACTGCACGCAGTCTCCAAAATGAATAAATACTTTTACTAATAAATCTGCATTATACCAGAAGCTGCTTGTGTCGCCTCTTGTCCACTAGATGTCAGTGTTGCTCCGCCCCCCTGACCCCCCCACCCCCCCTGCTGGAGGTGAGCGGGGTTGCAGAGCTGCTGATGTGTGTGTGGGTGGACAGTAATAGGTTTCCTTAGAAAACTATGAGCCTTATTTATTTCAAACGGAAAATATATAAAAAATAACGCAGGGGCCTGTCTGATCCTCTCTCTCTCTCTTTGTGAGATGGTCTTATGGTTATGAATGTGATCGTAATATTAATGCAGTTATAATTGTCTGTGTTTAACAAGTGTAGACGTTTGTATAGAGGGTAAATATGAATGAACAGCATGCATGATCTGACTGAGGGAATTTTTTTTATTGATTTTATTTTATTTTTTTTACCAGAGATGAAAACCAAAAAATCTAGCTTACTAAAATAAGCCTAGCACTAACCTAGTTCAAAATGCTATTACTTAAAGAGCCAATATTACGCTATTTTCTGATCTTTTCTTCATCAAAAACATTTCTGGAGTCGTGTTTTGTTTCATTCACACATGTTTAACGCGCAAATCCTGCATATTAAGGCTGAGTTTTTTCTCTCAAACAGAAACGCTCTGTTCCACCTTGTGATGTCATCATGTGGTAAAACAGGAAGTGCTTCACTGTGTTTTCAAACTTCATACATCTTCACTAGAATCATCTGGATGATTTCAGACCTAGAATTGCTGATCTCAACTGAAGAGAAAGGAGCTGTTAACTTGACAGCTACCACTTTATGACATCACAAGGTGGAACAGAGCATTTTGAGGTTTGGAAATGTAAACAGACTAATAATAAAGGGTTAATCAAACATGAATAACACAACTCCAGGTCTGTTTTTAAGGAAGTAACAACATTATAACATGTTTTAAAGCTCACAAGAGTCAATATCGCGTAACATTGGAACTTTAAGTAGAAGTACAAAGAAAATGGTCCAAGAAATTACTCAAGTAAGAGTAAAAAAGTATTCAGAGAAACTACTACTCAAGTAAATTGGTATCAAAATCCGGTATCTGATAATATCTAAAAAAAAATAAAAAATACAAATGTTCAAATAATTTCATATTGTCAACGTAAAGTTTTTGTCACTTGTAGAGCACAACTTTTACTCAAGTGAGAGTACTGTTGTGGTAGCAGTAGTAGAAGTAGTAGTAGTAGTAGTAGCAGTAATAGTAGCTGAAATAAAAGTAAAATCACAACTATGACTAAACCAGATCTAACTTCTGACCAGTACTAATCCAACCCTGAGCAGTACACGCACCACATTCTGAGATCCACTTCCTTAAATCACCTTAGATAACCATAATGCCCATATATTTCTATCCTATAATATTCTGGAGTATATTCCCATGGCGACGCTGGTGGGGGTGGGTGTATATAAATGTGTGTGTGTGTGTTTAAACATCTTAAGCACATTATCCTATGTCTGCTCTGCTCCATTCTCTTTGTATAATCACATTTAGGACGAGACGCCGCATTATTCAAACACAACATGAACGCACACACGGCAAAAGGTTCAACCAGGAACGATAACAACCAAAGAAAGCAAAATGTAATACCATATAAACACACAACAATGCTAGTAGTAGTGGTATTTGTAGCTTAGTAGTAGTAGACAGTACTTGAACGTATCTTATTTACAGTAGATAGTCTTGGTCAGGAGTACCTTAGCTGGGGGATTTTACCTTTGATGCCTGTTTTGTGTTGATGGGGGAATCCAGAAAAACCCCACCCCTTCTTGTTGTGAGGCAAGTAGTAGTAGTAATAGTAGAAGTACTAGTTGTGGTAGTATTTATCTCTGTTGAAAATCTGTTGTCCTTTGCTTGCAGTTGTCCACAACAGCACACATAGTAATATTAGTAGTAGTAGTAATAGCTCATCCAATAGCACAGACAATAGTAGTATACAATAGTAGTAGTAGTAGTAGAGATAGTAGTATTAGTAAAAGTATTTATTACACAGCTGCAGAGAATACTGTCTCTTTGTTTGCAGTTGTCCACAGTAGCACACATAGTAATATTAGTAGTAGTAGTAGTAATAGCAGTAGTAATAGCTCATCCAATAGCACAGACAATAGTTGCATACAGCATAGCAGTAGTAGTAGAGATAGTATTATTAGTAATAGTATTTACCGGTATTACACATTTATTTAACTGCAGCGAATACTGTCTCTTTGTTTGCAGCACACATAGTAGTAATAGTAGCATTTAATACACATTTTTACTTTTACTGTAGAGAATCTGGTGTTATTTGCTTGCAGTTGTCCCCAGCAGTACATATAGTAGTAGTAGTAGTAGTAGTAGTGGTGGTGATCATAAAAATAGAGATAGTTTTTATTACACATTTATTTATCTGTAAAGAATCTGCTGTCCTTTGCTTGCAGTCGTCCACGGCAGCACACGTAGTAATATTATTATTAGTAGTAGTATTTGTAGTGATAGTACTTATTTTACTGTGAAGAATTTTACTGTGTCCGGTGTCTTTTTCTTGCAGTTGTCCTCAGCAGCAGCAGTAACAGCAGCAGCAGTAGTACAGAGCCACTTTGTCCTGTGTCAGATCAATGCTCCATAGAAGACGCCCACTCTCAGACCTGTGTGGGAGGAGAGGCCCCACCCAGAGCCAGAGCACACCCCCACACTTCACATCTCTCTGGGGGACGGACACGGACGCAGCAGCCAAGTACCACAGCACCACACTCAGAACAGAAGCGTGATTAAGGAGGAAATATAGTCTAGAGAGCTGAAGAATGTAGGGTCTTGTAGTAAAAAATGTCATGGGTTTAGTTTCTCAGATTCACGTTAGTATTTCCGTGTGGTCATACCTGCTCGGCAACGCATGATCTCGAAACCTATGTGAAGCCGGGTCTAGTTAGTACTTGGATGAGAGCCACAATGGGGCAGCACTGGCTCTAGAGCGTACTGTCATTGTGTCCTTAGGCAAGACACTTCACCCACGTTTCCTAATACAAATGCGGAGTGTGAGTGAGTCAGTCTACCCCAGGGCAGCTGTGGCTTTAATAGTAGCTTTGCAGTACCGAGTGTGGAGTGAATTAGTAATGCGCTGTAGTACGTCTCTTAAGGGTCTTTTTTTAAGATAAATATAAACCAAATGCATACCTATTAATTATTTTTGACTATGAAATGTAAACACGTTCCTTGTGCTAAAATATCCTAAATTAATACAGTGATAATAGCCATGCTGCTAAATTTTCATTCCAAAATTTTTCACTACCAACTGTTGTCAGAAGAGGGCGCCAGACACTTCTTTAATCCGTGATCAGTGAAAATTAAAACACTCATATCTATAGCGTGCAGTAAACTATATAGGTGAAGTTTCTTGCCCAATCACACAATAACAGGATGCGCTTAGACGAGGTTTGAACTGGCTACCCTTCGACTGGTGGGTGCCCCTTCATATTATAACATTCTGATTGTACATTTGCAGTTTATAAGGTTAAAGAGGTACAGTTTGTTTACTTTGAACTTTGCTTGCATAATCGCTCATGAATAGTTATAAGTGAACATAATGGAATTACTAAGTGCATGTAAAAAGTACAGGTTATGCCCCTAAAGCTCGTAACAAACACAGGAAACTTATTATAGGAAATATGAAGGACAATATTGTCAGTTTGGCCCGTTCTCTCAAGTAGTTTATTGGTGACAACATGGTCAGCACTCTCGCCTCAAAACAGGAAGGTCCAAGGTTTAATTCCCAATCTAAAACATGAACAAAAGCTAATCTAATTCATCTATAACCTCCTAGCTACTCCTAACTTGTGAATGGGTCAAATGCAGAGGGATAATTTTTTGGTGGCATAATGGTTTTAGCTCTTTTGCCTCACAGAAGGTTCTAGGTTTGATTCCCAACCTGAAACATGGACAAAAAGTTAAACCAATTCATCTATAAGCTTCTAGTTATGCCTTTATTGAGAATGGGTCAAATGTAGAGGAATCTTTTTTTGGTGACATAGTGGGTAGCTCTTTTGGCTCACAGTGAAAAGGTTCTAGGTTTGATTCCCAACTTTATACATGGACCAAAAGCTAATTCAATTCATCTATAAGCTCGTACCTAGACCTAATGTGAGAATGGGTCAAATGCAGAGGAATCATTTTTTGGTGACATAGTGGGTAGCTCTTTTGGCTCACAGTGAGAAGGTTCTAGGTTTGATTCACAACCTGAAAAATGAACCAAACGCTAATCCAATTCATCTATAAACTCTTAGCTACTCCTAACATGTGAATGGGTCAAATGCAGAGGAATCATTACTTGGTGACATAGTGGGTAGCTCTTTTGCCTCACAGTGGGAAGGTTCTAGGTCTGATTCCCAACTTTCCCACCCAGAAAGTTGAGAATACATGGACCAAAAGCTAATCCAATTCATCTATAAGCTTGTAGCTAGTACTAATGTGAGAATGGGTCAAATGCAGAGGAATCATTTTTTGGTGACATAGTGTTAGCTCTTTTGCCTCACAGCGAAAAGGTTCTAAGTTTGATTCCCAGCCTAAAGCATGGACCAAAAGCTAATCCAGTTCATTGCTAACCTCCTAGCTACTCCTAACATGAAAATGGGTCAAATGCAGAGAAAAAATTTACCCCAACCACTTATCGTTGCATTTTCTTGCCAGTTTAGCATTCAGTGCTACAAAAAAACAACAGATTACATTTTGCACTAGTCTACCCACTCCTCTCCTGTTTCTATTCTAGTTTGTTTGTGTCCTCACTTTTATCCTCACTCCGCTCCCGAACCTCCGGTGGGTCCCGTGCCTCCTGCTGCCTGGTACTCCTGATTACAGAGCTGTTGTGAAGGCGTGGGTAGTCCGGGGTGGGTATACTCGAGTTGCAGAGGTTTTTTTTTTTTTATATTTAATTTTTTTTTTGTTATAATTGACTCCGGGACTTAGCGGGGCTGGTGGGCGGTGCGTGGTGGGCAGGCTAATCCCGGGCTGCAGTTGTTTTGGTGCCTGCTGGCTGCGGATCAAAAAGTGAACAGCGATAATCATGCAAAATGTGTGGCTGTAACTTCAAAAGAGGAAAGTTCTGCCTTCTCCTCCACATGTCAACAAAAGTCTGCTGAAGTAAGGAGAACTTTTACTAGAGTAACACGTACAGGTACATGTAAAAGTACTAGAATATACACAATAAGCGACAAACATGTTACTCCAACTGTGTGTGGTTATATATGCAACAGTATTTTATCACTACACAAGCAGAAAATACTAGTACTATATCAAATTATACTTTTCCATGCCCACTCCTCCTATTGGTCAGCCTGGGTGAGTGACAGGCGGAGTCAACCAATCACAGTAAAGCTATAGAAACGCCAATTTATATTCAAAATCTAAATGTAGCTTTTCTGTTGGGGATTACCACCTGCTTGTCTCCATGGAGATGACAAGCAGGGGACACTACCAAGCCATGTTACAGGTCAGATCTGTGGAAAGGCAATCCTGTTCGCAGTAAAAATATCACTGAAGTTTAAGTGTGAATGGCAAAAGGTCTTGTAATACATCATATTGTAAAATCCAGTTTTGCATTTGCATCAAGTTAACAACCTTTATGTTTGAAATGATGAGAACTTGACATTTGTGTTTGCAGCAGTGGTCCCAAAGGCTGCTGGGTTTAAGGTTAACTCCACCTCCTACAGGTTACTCTTTGACTGCGGTGTGTACACGCCTCCTTTACAAGCTGTAGGCAGTGGTGTAAGGAGCACTGGAGCAAAAATCTAAAAGTTAAAAGTAAAAGTATGGAAATATCTAGTTAAGTAAAAATATTAAAGTGCCTGTTTGAAAATGTGCTTAAAGTGTAAAAAGTAAAAGCATTTCTTGCAGATTTTCAGATGTAATGAAGCTTTAATAAACTTTTTGTTGAATTTTGTTTAGCAGAAACGTAAAGTAGTAAATCTATTGTTTTTGTTTTTGTTTGCTTTGTTTTTGTTTGCTCAAACTATGAAACATGTTAAAAATAAACTAAATAATAAGAAATACTTTTACTTTTCAGTTCTGTTCAAAAATATAGTGGAGTAAAATGTTCAGATATCTGCTCTTGAATGTAATAAAGTCCACAAGTACAGATACCTAAATGTATACTTAACTACAGTACCACTGGCTGTAGAAGTTTGCCATGATTCTTTGTAGTAAAACTAGACTCAAAAACCAAAGTCCCAAGCAAATACACCTTAAAAAACAGAAGCAACGATGGCTCAAAATGGTCAAATTTGATCAAACTATACATAATATAAAGATTTGTAGAATTTTTCAGTCTTCTTTCAATAAAATAATATTCTTTACACTACAAAAAACAAAAATCTAAGTTACAGTGACTCAAATTAGTAACATATCAATACAACTTATACTCCAACACAGAAAAAAAGTGCTTCTGTTTTCTTTTAACCTCCATAAACTTTGCATTTCTTCTGATTTAACATAATTTCACATGTTGCTAGTGGCAAAATTATCTTTCATGTAGCGAAAAAGAAATGAAAAAAGTAAATCAACGTAACACAACAAGTTCACTTAACATTCTGGATTCAAGTCACTTTAACTTGCATACTCTCCTTTGTTGTCTGGCTTGCCTATAGCTGCAGCAGTAAACTTTCCCATTTTGTGTCATGTGAAAGACCCCCCCTCTCTGTCTCTCTTTCCTCCCCCTCCCCTCACCCGCCCACGCACCTCCTCCTCCTCACCACCCATCCCCCCCTCCTTTCCCCTGTCCCCCCGCCCCCGCCCTGTGCTGTGCAGTGCTGTGTGATGTGTGATGCTTTCACAGACGCGCGGGGCCGTACGAACACAGGCCGCCCCCGCTCTCTATAGCTGCACACGTGTCTGTCAGGCTAGAACTCAGCTGTAGCCCACTCGCTAAACTATACAATAACTAGCCCTGTATGTCACCAAAAATGTGTCTGTTTCTCTAAAGGGCAGCTCAGAATGTGTGTATTTTGCATAGAACCAAAAGGGCATGGCATATGACTAAATTTACACATACGGCTCTGAGAAGTCTTAAAATTATTTCAGAGATGACATTTGCAAAAATATGTTTAAAAAATAGGATTATGTTCACAATGTAAATAATCCCAGGAGTGTTAAATGTCAGAGAAGAGTGAAATCTGAACTAATAAACTAATAGAACATGCTTATTGTGGTTCAAACTTTAAATTTCTATAAAAACAAACTCCTAAACTTGCACTTTAAATACACGCATTTTAATATACACTTAAGTTAATGTAAATGTAATGAACAGCTATACGCTGATGTCATACCTACCTCTGTTGCATAATATTCTGTTATATGCAAATTTCTATCTAGTACTTGCTTGATTGCTCACTGCTCAGATGCTAAAACTGGATTTCTTTGCATTGTACTTGTACAAGTGCAAAGACAATAAAGTTTAATCTGAATCTGAAATAAAAGATAATAATAATAATAATAATAATAATAATAATAATAATAATTATTATTATTATTATTATTATTATTATTATTATTATTATTATTATTATTATTATTGTTATTATTGTTATTATTATTATCATCGTCATATTTATATTTGTATTATTTTTTTAAGTCAACATTATGATTAGAATTTTCACATGCATAGACACATTTTTTTTAATTTAAATACATTTTCTAGTTGAGGGGGAAATATTTAAAAGTACATTTTTAAACCGTGGTAATAGTCGCATTCTTATTTAGCGGTTTTCCATCTTCAAGACTCTCAAAGCAGTTTACATTAAAAAAAACACTCACACATTCACACACACATTCACACACCAGTGTACACAGACACTGGGGGCGAGGTGGGTTAAGTGTCTTGCCCAAGGACACAATGGCTGCATTCATCTGTGGGAGCTGAAATCACACCGCCAACCTGTGAGTCACTGGATCTGACAGCTCTACCGATGATGTTTATGTTTATGTTAAGAGCAGGATTTGAACCACCAACCTTTCAATCAGTGGACAAACACTCTAAAAACTGAGCTACGGTCGACCCATTAAATTATTAATTTGGACACTCATGGTGGAGGAGGAGGTGGAGAGGCTGAGGAGGTGATGGTTCTGCTGCTGCGCTGGGGAATTGTTTGTTTTATTCTTCCACATATGGCAATAAACTTATCTCTATGGAGACTATTTTGAGCAACACCTGTGATAGAATTAATGTACAGATAAGTTTAAGGCCATGCTGTGGGACATTCCAGGCAAATGAATAACATTTCCATTGAGAAAAGCGGGGGCCGACCTTAATCAGAAAATTTACATTGTTCTGATCTTTAAATTTCCAAGCGATTTTTCATTTTCACTTTATATATGAGTGTTTTGAATGAGCTATGCATTATTTACATCCACATTTAATCCGCATGTTAGGCTTTTTTTTTTTCTTTTTTGTTTTTTTTTCTCAGATTTAGTAGATACAAAATGATTCCACACTACAATAGAGCTAAGACAACACAGATTCATATGTGTGTGTATGGGGGGGCTTAAAAACTCCTGCGTTTGGCATCAGAGCCTCACCGTGAGCCAAGATCCCTCCGAATAAAAAAGGGACAGTCCTTGACAAAAAGCACTTTGCCTGGAGACTTCATCAACCCCCTCAAAAAAAAAAAAAAAAAGTTGGATACAAAGACGCTATTTTTTTCTTTTTTGGAGTGCAAAGTGTCTGAGTTGGGGAGAGGAGGGGGGGGCGTGGGTGTTGACATGGCGACAGGGATGATAGGCACCGAGGCTGTGGGCGTGCCATTGAAACGTGTCTGCTCCGAAAAGGGGGGGAGAGAAGAGAAGAGGTGGAGGAGGAGAGATGGAAAAGTCAAACTCGAAACATGAAACGAATTCTGGGGAGGGAAAGAGGAGAGGAGGGGGGGAGGAAGGAGACGCCCACATCTGAGAATGATTGACAGGGGATAATGTAACGGGGTAGGTGGTGGTGGGTAATAAGTAGCTCAGTGGTTTTGAGGACACAAGATGGAGGAGAGGTGGGGGCGTTTGCACAGTTTTGGATTGGGGTTAAGAAGTTCATCAAATGGCAGAAAGGTAGAGCTTAAATCTTAAGTACCTAGTTAGACCTTTTTCCAGATCTGAGAAAGGATCCAGATTAAGAGTACCTTGTTAGAACCTTTTCTAAATCTGCACCAGAATCCAGGTTAGAAGTACCTACTTAAACCCTTTTCCAGATCTGAGAAAGTATCCAAGTTAAGAGTACCTAGTTAAACCCTTTTCCAGGTCTGAGCCAGGATCCATGTTAAGAGTATCTAGCTAGACCCTCTTCCAAATTTGAGACAGGATCCAGATTAGGAGTATCTAGTTAAACTCTTTTCCAGATCTGAGAAAGGATCCAGATTAAGAGTACCTAGTTAGACCCTTTTCTACATTTGAGCCAGAATCCAAGTTAGGAGTACCTAGTTAAACCCTTTTCCAGATCTCAGAAAGGATCCAGATTAAGAGTACCTAGTTAGACCCTTTTCTACATTTGAGCCAGAATCCAAGTTAGGAGTACCTAGTTAGACTCTTTTCCAGATCTAAGAATGGATCCCAGTTAAGAGTACCTAGTTAAACCCTCTTCCAGATCTGAGCCAGGATAAAGGTTAGGAGTACCTAGTTAGACCCTTTTTCACATCTGAGCCACGATCCAGGTTAGGAGTACCTAGTTAAACCTTTTTCAAATCTGAAACAGGATCCAGGTTAGAAATACCAGTTAGACCCCTTTCCAGATCTGAGCTAGGATCCAGGCTAAGAGTACCTAGTCAGAGCCTTTTCCAGACCAGAGACAGGATGCAGGTTAGGAGTACCTCGTTAGACCCCTTTCCAGATCTGATCCAGGATCCAGATTAAGAGTACCTAGTTACACCCTTTTCCAGATCTGAGCCACAATCCAGGTTAAGAGTATCTAGGTGAACCTTTTGCCAAAATTTTAATTTTAATTTTAATCTCAAAAAATCATTTTTGAATTTAAATACAGACTTTTAATCATTTAACTCAAACCATTGTAGAATTTGCTCCTCCAAAGCTTTAAAAAATAAATTAATGTTTCAGTGACGTCAAGAAAATTATCATAAAAAAATAAAATCCCCAAATAATTGTCATAATTTTGTGTGTTTAGTGTTTTTCCCTTTGAATTTGAAGTGGACATCAGTGATTTTCATACATGCAAAAAAAAAAAAAAACAAAAAAAAAAACTTCCTCAACTTTGGGCCTACTTCAGTGTGATTATCAGTCCACAAAGAACCCCAATTCCTCCTCACACTGACTGATTCATCTCCACTGCCCGTCTGCTGGGATGGGTGGAGTCCTGGAGGATTCGATTCTTTCATATTTGTTTTTACTTCGCTTCTGAAATTAATTATCAGATCTGAGGCAGTCACACCCGGCCCCTGCCCACACACCCTCCTCGCAAACACAACTTTTGTCAACCCGTGCCAGCCAAACAAAGGCAAATGTTGGGTTTTTCTTGGCGCTTTGGAGGAATGGAGAGACAGAGAGAGGGGTAGATGGAGAGATGAGGGTGGGTGGAGGAGAGAAGAAGAAGAAGGAGGAGGAGGAGGAGGAGGAGAGACTGTCGTATAGATCTTCCTGTTTGGGTCCCCGGGGTGTGCGAAGATGGTTCCTGGCCCAATTCCCTGAAATAGCTCCCAATGACAAGTCCCCATGCAGAACGAATGTTTTATCTCGCCGGCAAATATTAGAGCTGATGTGACGACTGCGGTTGAGCTGAGTGCATGAAGTTTGTCTTGCAGATTAAATAATGGCCTATTTTTTCTTTTAAGATTTTTTTTTTTTGGTTTTGTTCAAGGTCAAATGGACAAAAACAGATGCAATTATGATTCAACCAAAACTATATTTGTCAGTCAGTTACTGCAGTGGTTATGTGGACAATATATAAATGTAGTATTGTTTACTTTCTTATAATGGTGTAAAATGTTCTGTTTTCCTTGCAGCAGTGGCTGTATATCACCTCACTCTGGGTATTATACTGATGCGATCACATTGTTCGATTGTGCTTTAAATTTCTTATCTAAGCTCAACCTTCTTCAGACTCTGTGAAGTTGTGAGACTCTGTTAGACCCTGGTACAATCTCACCGTGAACTGCCTTTAACCCGACTGTACTGCTGCAACCGACAATAAAGATCTACAGAACGATCCCTGTGCCTCTGCGCCTAGTTTTCATGCAACAGAACAGATCATAATCATTTATAATTCATCTCTGGACTGATGGAACCTGCAGCTGTATGTCAAGTCCACGGCCTATGCAGGAATTGAACCGACAACCTCCAATAGTGAAAACTGAAACTGTATATTTAAAGGTCAAGCTGTTAAACTGAAATAATCTGCTCTAGATGTTTAAATAATTGGCCTGATGTCCACGTGTGAGTCATGTATCACAGTAGTATCTTTACATACATGTATCCGTGTATGAGGAGCGCGCGCCTGTGGCCAAACAGCGAACGTGGCACAAGTCGATGTGTTTTAGTTAGTACCACTGCGCCGTGAGTTAGAAACTGTCATTAGCATGAGCGTGGAGGTAACAGAGGAAAGAGAGAAGCAGAGAGAGTTGGAGAGGCTGTGTGCAGAAGTGCCGTGTCCCTCCGTGGGCGTTCAACCTGCCTGTGTTTGGTATTCCGTGCACAAGCCTCCCACGCCCCGTGTGTCCGCCCACGCGCGGATTTGCGTCACGCAGGGAGCAGCGTGGGCGAGGAAGACAGCAGAGAGAGAGAAATAGAGAGAGAGAAAGAGAGAGGCAGTGTGGCATCCGCGCGGAATCTCCCACTTCAGCCGTGCGCGTGTCAAGTTCAGTGAGGAGAGGAGCGCGCACCGGAAACAAGGCAAAATAAGAGCATCGACAAAGCTTTAATGACATTTAGAGAATAATTTGTAAAAAATAAAACTGAAATTAAGCTACTGTAAGGCCTTTAATCTCGCACATTTTCTTGCTTTTTGTGTCTGATTGTAACAAAATATCTAAAAGTGCAGAAAAATACAATGGAAAAGGCAAGAGTGCGCATAAAGCCTGATTACTTTGACACAAAACAAACACTTAAAATGCCAGTTTATCCGTATACAACATCTGCAAGTTCACTAATACTCTCACAAAAATAAGCAGACTAAACCCTCAGCAGTCTAAACCCTCCATGGACAACGCTCTGCTTAAATCAGGCTTTTATTTTGTGTCTGAACGGAAACGCATGCGCACTGCGTTTAGCTTGGCGGTGTGAGGAGTGCAGAGGAGAGGCGCTGGAGAGGAGGACTCACACACGTCCACACACGCACTCTCCTATTCACACGCACGCCTCGCACACGCACGGGCGCACAGAAAGACGACGGAAGGTCACCGGCTTCTGATTTGGACGTTTTCTTCTTACGCTGTGTCAGGTGCCAAAGTTTCCACGGAGCGCATGAGGGCGAGCGACTGTCTGCGGCCGGAGGGGAATAAACAATTGATCAGAAACTTGCTCCGTCTCAGTCTCGCCGCTGTTGGACTGTTATCACTGCACAAAGACTTGGAAGTTTGAAAAGAAGCAACGGACTCGAGTAAAGCCGAGCCAGGACGCACAAAAGGGGACACAAACTCTCCAGGTAGGCGCACCGGTACATCCGTATGGCACGTTGTCTGCTCTGGGCACTGGCAGGTTGGACCAAAGCCATTGTAGTCTTAAATCTAATGGCGCAACTAAATGCATTTCCAGGGTACATCCAAACCTGAACACTGCAGACTCTAGGCATGAATATGACTGTGTGACTGTGATGGGTTTTAATGGAGGAAGATGCAAGTTTGAATTGTGAACCCGAGCATGTTACAAACTAACTCAGTAGGGTATTTTACCATGGATATTGGCACAAGTAGGCTGTGTTCTAAAATATGAAGCTTTAATTTCCTTGTGTATAGTACTGAAATTATATAGTTTTAACTACATGTCTTTTTTGACCAGTTTATCCATTATTTTAACACATTTACTTTGTCTCTACTCAATTCTAGTTTCTCCTCTGAGTATTGCTTTTATCATATGAAAAATGGAATCTGTTTACTTCAGGTTGACTATGTGCAATTGTTATATTCTGCATCGCTATACGTCTATTTATATTAATTATATCATTATAAACTAGAGAAAAGATGGTTGCAGAAGGCCAAACATATTACCACACAGTACCATTACAACAACAATAACATTACAGACAAAGAATAATCGCTGAAACCAATTTTGTCAGATTTAGACCTCATTAAGTTCTGGTTTAGTTCTGGTTAGTCCTCCTCAGTCCCGCGTAAGTTTTGTAGTTTTGCTCTGACCCGGTCGTCTAGTCATCACACCTAACTTGCTCGACGATACTCTTTACACAGTTTTCCTGATTCCAATATATCAACTGTATCCCACTGTCCCACCCACCAGCAGGTGCCAAATCCAACGCACCTTTAGTGACGTCATTACGCCCACATTGGCAAGGTGGGGTCCCAACTTTAAAAATCACACATGCATTGGGAGAGTGAGTGTGCGTGTCATTCTTCAAAACTATTGTCTTTTTATTGACAGTAATGTTATGTTATTAAGGGATGAAATTAAATGCTACAGGCTTGTGTTTTTGTGGGGACTAGCTAGTCCAAGAATAATGTGGTAATCAATATCAGTCTAAAACAATGTGAAAACTGCAGTGTTGACATTGGCAGTTAACTGAGATGTGCTTTGGGTATTTGTGAAGCTAATGGTTTCAGTAACACTCTATAAAATGTGACTATAGCAATTACATGTCTGTAACAAACTGGAAGTTTGAATTACCCAATATAACAGTTTATTACTGAATGAACAACATGCGCATCATATTACCATAATTAATAAGGCATCCAATTGCACATTAAGATTTGTGAGCATAAAGTAGGCATAAAAAAACAGCCGAACTAACCTATGTTGAATTTATTTATTTAGTTATATATACATATGTATATATATACACACATTTAAAAATGCCTGTGATCATCAGAGCACTCCCAAACTGAAGGAGTGGCTATAGATCCCAGGAAAAACAAAGTGCATTACTAGAATCAGGAAACAGGAATCCCAGGTCTGTGGTAGAGGACCCGAGCTTGGAATATATATCTATATATCTCTTTCTCTACCTATCTATATGTGTGTGTGCACACGTGTGTGTGTGTGTGTATATGTATATATATATATACACACACACACACGCACACATATATGTGTGTGTGTGTGTGTATATATATATATATATATATATATATATATATATATATATATATATATATATATATATATATACACACACACACACACACATTTTTTTCACATTTTAATACATTGTGCAATTACATTGGAATAGCTTTTTTGAATATTGTTCCTGAATTTAATTGAGCAAGAAGTCAGAGTAGTTAGTACCAAGCACTTTTTGAGTGCATGTATTTACATTTACAGGAAGAAAATTAAGGCCACAGTATGTAACTTTTTAGCCAAAAAATAGACTAAAATAAAACCTTTTTTATTTTCATTTGAGTTGCATTTATTGCACTGTAAAGCTGGCTTCCATTTCCACAAACCTGACTCTTACTTCTTGTTTGTTTCCATGGAAATATTGTTCATTTCGCTATAAAATTCTACAGTATGACATAAAATTTTAACTTTCTATTTCCATGGAATCGTGCAGGTGACATCCCACCCCCAGATAGTTTAAAAACCTTTCATATATGTAGGACTTTTTTGACTTTTGCCCACATTTTTAGGCGTATATATTCATCCTATTGTGGAAGTTATTATAAATATAACTTACATTTTTATAACTGGTAAATGTATCAACTCTTTATTTTTTCACTCCATTTTAAATATTGTCCATTGAACCGTGAGTCTCCATTGTACTGTATGAAGGCAGTGTTTGTGCGAGTGACTTCCCCTGTGTCGCTCCTCCGGCCCCGGCACAGGCTCTATTCTGGGCGAGCCGATCCCACCGCCCACACACCGAGCCTGGGTGGAGACAGGCATGTGCTGCTGCTCTGGAGCTCCCAGCCACTCCTGACACAGAGGAGAGAGAAAGAGGGAGAGAACGCCCCCGCACTGCCCCGGAACACTGCGCAGATCGGGGCTTAAGCGGCACTCAAGAGGGGGGGTCAAGTGACAGACAGGGACGATTTCAAATGTGTTATGATTGTGAATAGGAAAGTCAAATATAATACAGTGAGTGGTAGTCATAGTAGTTGTTAAAGTAGCATCGGCAGTCTCTGTGGTAATAGCAGCATGGAAGTTGTACTTTTAGAGTAGTTGTAATAGTAGTATTTTTGTACTTGTGGAAAGAATAAGTCATCTCAATAGTAGTAGTACTGAGACGTGGAAGACGGTTATCGGTAGGTTTGTCAAAAGTGTAGAAAATCTGATAGTAATTGATACTAAAACTAGTACCGAACCTAGTTACTCATTTGACCGCGTATCGATACAAAAAAAGTCACATTCACAGGACAAAAATGTACCTTTCCTGAATAGCTTTAGAACGATCTTGAGCTGTACCAGAACAAGTATAAGAACATATAGACTAGTATACACCCATGGACCACTATGGAACATACCTGGACGACTGATGGATTACACACATACTTATATAAAAGAAAGTACTGTGACTTAATGTTTAAAATCACATTCTACTATCTAAAAAAAGTGCCTCGTAGTGGCAAAAAAGCTGCAAGTATTGATTGTCGTAGTCTGTCGTAGTCTCTAGCAGTAGTAGTAACACTATTCAAAGCAATGTCCTTATAGTAGCTGTATTTGTAAGTAGTCTATGAAATAAAACGATAGCCTATAAATCATCTCTGCGTTAGTGTCCATGTGGTTCTCAGTGTGAAACATCATGGGTCAAAGGTCACGGGAACATCTGACCAGTCTGAAGGACAGAGCACTGAGAGCAGTTTATCTCATGATTATTATAGGAGGCTAAATATGTGCAGGCACCAAAATACCCCAACTCCATCTGTCTGTTGTCTGGTTGCTTCCAAGTCTATTGTCAATTGAAATAACAAAGAAGATGCCAATACCCAGTTTTCATTCCAATTGTGAAAATTATTAATACAGTGTAATACTATTCTGTGCGGCAGAATTAGTGCAGGAAAAACCTCTTTTGTCAGGCCATAATTCTCCATTCTCCAGTGCTTCATCCATAATAGATTTAAGTCCTTAATGCAGGGGTGTCCAACCTGTGGCCCAGGGGCAGGATGCAGCACTCTACCACTATTACCACAATAGCATAACATTGCATTAAAGCTATGTAAAATGTGACAATGTGAGTGCTTCAAACATGTTTCGCGACATGAATATGCGACTCTTGTTGGGAAAAAATCCAGACAGCCCTGACTTAATGTGATGAGACAAAACATAAATAATTTTAAAATTAGAATCAAACTATATCCAGGAAATCACTAACCTGAACTGTTACAGGTTTTGACGGACCATCAAATTGAACGCCTACTATCATCTGTCTTTTTGTACTACTGTTCTACTACCTCTTCGGAAGCAGATGTTTTTGTTAAAATGTCTACCTTACATGTAGTTATCTTACATGTTGTTTTCTTCAGTTGTCTATAGATAACATGCTGTCGTCTTCCTGAGTTATAACTACTAAAAAATGTTTTAAATTTTTAAGTGTGGCTAAAAATGTTATCTACCTCAGGTTTAGCTACTATGTTATTTTCCTCAGGTGTAGCTAAAATGTTATCCTCCTTCGGTATAATTTACATCCTTCTCAGATATAGCTAACATTTTATTTTCCTCAGGTAAGCTAGCATGTTATCTTCCTAGGGTATAGCTAACATCTTTCTCACGTGTAACTAACATATTCTACTTAGTTATACCTGACAAGGATAACACATGAAGTATACCTAACTTGTTATTTTCCCCCGCATGTTGCTAACATGTCATTCTCCTCAGATGTAGCTAACATATTATCCTTTTTAGGAGTTGCTAGCATGTTATCCTCCTCAGGCATAGCAAACATGTTATCCTCGCCAGTTGTTGCTAACACATTATCCTCCTCAGGTACAGCTAGCATGCCCTCTTTAGGTGTAGCTAACGTGTTGTCTTCCTCAGGTATGGCGGCGGTGTTGCCCCGGACACTGGGGGAGCTACAGCTCTACCGGATCCTGCAGAGGGCCAACCTGCTGTACTACTACGAGGCCTTCATCCAGCAGGGCGGCGACGACGTGCAGCAGCTGTGTGAGGCAGGTGAGGAGGAGTTCTTGGAGATCATGGCTCTTGTGGGCATGGCCAGTAAACCTCTGCATGTGCGTCGGCTGCAGAAGGCCTTGAGGGACTGGGTCACTAACCCTGCAATCTTCAACCAGCCGCTCACCTCTCTGCCTGTGTGCAGCATCCCAGTGTACAAGCTCCCAGAGGGCTCCCCCAGCCTCCTCCCCGCTCAGGACCGCCCCAGCAGTGCCAAGATGCACAAAGCCCTGTCCTGCTCTGACCCCGGGAAACTGGAAGTCACCCGGGAGAAAGTGTCAGCCTCTCCTCTGCAGGGCGGCAGTGAGACGCGCTTCTGGTCGGGCCACAGTAACGACAGCGAACACAGCTTGTCCCCGTCTGACTTGGGCTCCCCCTCTTCGCCCAGGGAGGGGCTGGAGGCTCTGGATGCCGCCGCGGTACAGTCGGTGCTGGAATGTGTGGAGAGGATGGCTCCAGGACTGCCCAAGAGTGACATCAGTGAGGTCAAAGAGCAGCTCAAGACCAACAAGAAACTGGCCAAGATGATCGGACACATCTTCGACATGAGCGAGGAGGACCCACGTAGAGAGGAAGAAATACGCAAGTACAGCGCCATCTATGGCCGTTTTGACTCCAAAAGAAGGGACGGGAAGCACCTAACGCTCCACGAGGTAATACACCTTCCCCGGACTCTTTCTGATCATTTTAAAACTCAAATTTCCTTCACCTCAATTCATCTCTGGCTCTTATGCAGCTAACAGTGAACGAGGCAGCAGCCCAGCTCTGTATGAGGGACATGGCTCTGCTTACCCGTCGGGACGAACTGTTTGGGTTGGCCCGGCAGATCTCCAGAGAGGTCACCTACAAGTACACCTACCGCACCAGCAAGTAAGACCACGCTACCACTAAGAAAGCCTAAAACATTCGAAGAATGATTTGCCCAATAAATAATAATTTGGGGGTTAGACCTCAACAATGTAGAGGCTGAGGAGGCTAGGCATTCTGCAGCTGCGGTCGTGGTTGGTTGGGTTATGTCTGTGTATTTATTTTAACTTATGTGACTGTTTGAGACAGACCGGAGGTAGAAAAGGGAAGAGGGTCAGTTTTTGTTTCACAACCTTTGTCTATATGGCAGAGAGGTGATGGAAACTTCTGATGCTTTTGTGCAGATCTCGATGTGGGGACAGAGATGAACCCTCTCCGAAAAGAATCAAAACAGAGGAGAACTTTTTCGACCTCCAGGAGGCTCTGCAGGCCATCCACATGAGGCAGGAGATGCTGAGGGAGCAGTTAGCCTGTGCCAAATCCAAAGGAGAGGAGACTGTAGGGCGCAACTTACAGGTAAGATGTAGTCAAGTGTTTAAAGGTCATTCAAAGGTCAAATGTGCACTGTTTATTTTTGTTAATGTCCACTTCATATTTTTGGTGAGTGATATCAAGCTAAATAGTTGAGTGTTTGAAGGGTAAAGTGAAATTGTAATGCTTTGGTGGAGGCCTGTCTGTCTAGGAACCGTGGTTCTCAAATTGTGGTTCAAGTACCTCTGCATGTACACCCTTGAAACTCACATATAAAGCGGATTTGCTGGAGTGTTACTGATACTATAGGTTACGCAACTCCCAAACGTTTATGTCCTTGAGCATGACACTTAACACATATTAACCTCTACTGTCACAACACTTATGTGGCGAATTAGAACAGGAATAAGAAATGAAGAAAAATGCTTTAGCTGTAGTGATCTGTAAATGAGTTTCTATTTTTCTCCTACTGCAGATTATGTATTGCACTCACAAATGATGTTTAACCCCTGTAGTTCCTGGAAGTATATGTGATGCATGTGTATTTATTTACATGTACTCGAAGGCCCAGTCTGCTGTCAAGCCTCTATCTTTATTAGTTTCCATGTTCCTCATTAGATCCAGCGTGGGAGGAGGAGGCTTTATGATCAGCCATTATACTCAAACGTGTGTGTGTTATGTGTGTGCTGGTGCATTCTGGGTAATCTAACACAGACACTGCTGTTGGTTGGTGTGTCATTGAGCACACTATGGAAGATTTGGATCATAGGTTTTGCCTCGGATAACTAGAGAGCGCCTCTAGTCGTTTATAAGCAACCTATAATTATAATTAGTATATATAATGAATCATAGGTGTTTTGGAAGGCTCAAATGTTAAAAGTGCACTATGTAACTTTTCTGGTGGAGGATCCTCTATCTTCTTGTCTCCCTGGAGATGTAATTGCCTGAATTGTTCCACAGTACGGAATAAAACAAGCGGAAACAAATGAGTGACGCCTCGTGCCTAAGTTATAGGTCAGATCTGTGGAGAGGAGAATAAAATTGATGGTATTTTTGAACAAGAAATAAATAAATGTCCAGTTGACAGATTTGACATTTTCTTTTACTATGGATCACACCTGGACGACTGAGGGATTACATAGACAATAAAATGACCGTAATAAAATTAATACATGCAATGCCATACTGTGGAACATTCTAAGCAAAGCAATGGAGCTCAACAGTCCCGCCCACTTTGAAGTTCGCGCTGGTTCTGGTAGTACATTTTTACCCATATACTTTTAGAAATATTCGCAGGCATCGCAGAGGCTAAGCAGCTATGTGGTAACTGATATCCATAGCATAGTTGTACTTATCGGTTTATAAAGTTTCAGAAGCAGACTTTAAATGCCACATAGATGATTAGCCCTGAGCCAGCTTTCAAACTTTTAATATACATTTTTTTTTCTGCAAGGTCAAGAAAATTTACTTTCAAGATCAGAGAGTGGGAGGTCACTATTGAGCTCCATAAAACTTTAAAGTAGACCTATTCTGCAAAACCATGTTAAAGTTGTTTCCCCTCAACATTTAGTCACCCAAAGTTGTATTTGGATTGATCTGTGCATGTTTGACCAATCTTTAATCGCTTATTTTCAAGACGCCATATTGCTGATCAATCCCTGTTTTCACCTCCACCGGGAAGCACAGGTTTTTGGCATAAAATTACGTATTAAATATTTACAACAAATATTGCGCCCCAAAAGTATTGTTTTGCTGTCTTTAGCTAAACAATTAGTCAGTGTAGTGGTTATTGTGAGAGGTCAATACACTTATGTCCTTAGATTGCTTATGCGTCTCACCTGCTGCTAATGTCTCATACGTTACCATTGTGTGTTGCTAGATGCAGTTGGAGCGTCTGCTAGCCCGACAGATGGAGATTCTCCAGGACGCGGCAGTGCAGGAGAGACTACAGGCTCTGGACTGGAGGATCCCCCCTGCAGCCCTCAAGTACCTCACTGACCCCCACCACAGCAGCAGTAACGGTGCAGCAGCGGACCCCATCAGGGAGCACCAGGGTAAGGCTGAACATGAAAACATACAATATGTACAAAACATTATTCACAAAAGTACAATTTGTGATGAGACAGTGACAAAAAATATTATCTCTATTTTGGGAGGATTCTCATGTGAACAATAGTCACATTATATTTTTGCAATTCAACAAAAATAGGTTAAAATGGTTCCAGTTGAGGTTCCAGTATTACCCCAAAAATATTGAAATGTTAAATGAAAATTAAATTAAAATATTAAAGTGCAGTGTAGGATTCAAGCAAGTTAATAGATAAATCATAACCAGTTGCTTAATTAAATAATCGTCAACTCATTTAATGGCTGAATAATTGTTATCTGAACCAAAATCTGCCATGTGCTGAGAAAAGAGGTTCAGACAGAGTGGAAATGACATCAAAATCACACCAAAGACATAACATAAAATTTGTGTTTTTAATGTAAAGGCTACTCTCATAATATATGTTCTCAACTGGCATCCCTTTAGCTTCATCTGGGTTTAAACCAAAAATTATTTTTTATGAATTTTAATTACATTTTTACTATTTAAAACAGTATATTTGAGTGAAATTAGGTCCAAGAACACAAAGAACTATATAAATATTAAAACCGTGTTAACACATTTAACCACTTGAACAGTGACTTAGTTGGTATGTGTGTTTATCCACTGTTCTGAAGGTTGGCAGTTCGAATCCTGCTCTCGACATAAACATCATTGGCAGAGTGGTCAGAGTCAGTGTCTGCGTACACTGGTGTATGAATGTATTTGTGAGTGATCTCTTGATATAAAGAGTTTTGAGTACTTTGAAGGTGAAAAGTGCTATACAAAAGTGTGACAATTTACCAAGTTTATGTCCTTTTTAATTTTCTCAACAACTTTTTAATATCTTTTTGACAGTGTTCTTATCATAGACATTACTTAATATTCTAATTTTGTGTACCTTCCTGACATGTAGCCTACATTACAACGTCTATAGATCCTATGTGAATGTAACAAACTGTACAAAGCGTGATATCTTGTCTAGTGCATGCTGAAAGAGTGTGGTTCTACATGGTGACAGAAAATGAGATTGCAGTATGAGAGGATTCAGTGGGAGGAGAGAGAGGGTGGGCTCCTGTGGGCCACTGGCTGCAGGTAAACACCGTGGGCGGGATAATTACAGGTGCATTGTGGGATTTGTGGGCGCCGAGGATAATGAGCTGCTGGAGGGGTGAGTGTGGGGAGGGTCGGGCGGGGGGGTAACAAGGCTCAGACACGACCAAGAGACAGATGACACTTCTCCCATAGTTTACTTTATCACCGCTTTTGGACACGTTAGCACTGATAATTTGTATTTTGCGACTTTAAAACAACATTACAGTCCAGAGAAAACTGCACGTTCTAAACAGGAAATGCGCCATTTTCTGGATACAGTGAGGGTGTTAAGTATAAAGTAGACTAAAAACGGTAGCTGCTTGCAAACTTGGACCGTTTTAGATTCAGGATTAACTTCAGGGAACAACCTTATTTCTTTAAGTGCTCAAACAATCAGATTAGCATAACAATACGATAATGTAGGACTCTTTAAACCTCAGTATTTAAGTGACAAACCTGGATTCAGTAGTAGTAGTCAGTAGACATAGAAGTAACAGTTATAGTAGAAGTACCGGGTTCCAAGATGCAAGACTAAGTACTTCAAAAACACAATTTCTCTTGCCCCCCGTACAGATATATTGTATATAAATATGTAAAATAAGCCTGTTGTGTACTGCCTGCATCTAACTATAAAGTGCTTTATTGTCCGATAATTAGGAAGTGCGTGCTTAGTATGCTAGCTTTTCTCCACTCTGGCCTCTAAACGTTGTGAAAAGCACTTATAAACTCATGGTGAATCATTTGGATGTTCAGAATGCATTAGATAAAGAATAACAAACCTTCTGAAATGAACTAGTTCTGTTTTTTACGTTTTTAAGACAGTAAAAATCAGGTACAGCGCCTTTAATTCTCTTTTTTATATGTAATCTTTTGACCAGCACTATGGGGCGCTTTTTATTTTTTATTTGACTGATGATTTTTAGCCTATTCTCTGTGTAACAGAACCAAACCAATCCAAACCACTTTAACCTGAACCCAATTAGAATATATATATAATGGCTGTTCTTGTTTTAATATCAAATGTTTTTTGTTTCAGATGAGCGTCCCATGAACCTACGTGTGGTCAGTCAGAGCATGGCGGAGGGGGAGCTGCCTCTGGGGAAGCAGCTAGCCAACGAGCTAAAGCGTCACCACAACCACAACAACAGCAGCAGCAACCATAACAACAACAACAACAACAACAATACCAACAGTAACACCAACAGTAACAGTCACAGCTCAGAGGAGGCCAAGGCTCCAGCAGCAGGTGGGTGGGCTCTCACAGGGACCATAGAAAATGGGTTCTCTGTACAGTATACTCATGAACTGCAGTGGATTTTGTCTCGATAACAACAGGGAAGCACAAAGATACAAGGAGTTCTGAATTTTTATCGCCATGACACATAACATGAGCATTGAACATGTTTAATTATAAGCCTTTCTTTAGTGACATAGTGGCCCCAAAAAGTGCCTGAACAAAAATCACTCAATAATCTTCCCTTTGACAATTGATATTCAATTCAAGTTTATTTATATAGCACATTTAAAACAAATTTCAGCTGACCAAAAGCCTTTACATAAAAGTCAACAGAAACAGATATAAAGATACAATACACAAGAAAAGAAAACACCAACACTAAGATATCCTGTCTAGCTAGTATTAAATGCCAGGGAGAAGAAGTGGGTTTCAGCCTAGTCTTAAACTGTGTTAAAGACTGACAGGCAGAAGGCGCTGTTCCCGAGTCTGGGCGCTGCCACAGAAAAGGCTCTGTCGCCTCTGGTCTTGAGCCTGGCTTTGGGCACAGCCAGCAAGAGTCAGCTGACCTCAGGGCTCTGGGTGAAGTATAGGGCCATGTTACAAATGTGTAAATTGCTTTTTTTTGCTTTTTCAAAATTCGCCTGTGGAAGGTAAGGCTTTACTTTTGCAAGGAGCCTCAAATGAAGGAAGCTGGACTTTATGACAGGCTATATAATGCAATAATATGCCAACCAATTAGAGTATGACAGTTTACAGACATCTGACATTGTGAGTCAAACAAGAGGTAGGCGCCATGTAAAAAAACCAAACAACACTATTTATTGGACCCTGGTCCCAGTTTCAATTTTATCCAATAAACGTTGTATTTTTCTATGAATTTTAAGATGTAAATTGTTTTCACCTTCTTCTAAAAGGTCAAACTTCACTGTGATTGGTTAAAATCCAGCTGTCACTCACTCAGAGCCATACAGAGGTTAACCAATAGAAGTGGCTTGGGAAAAAGTGTCTGTGTTTGAGAGCATAGGGCTGCATCAAACAGAATTACTGAATCATGACCAAAATAGCATGTCACAAGGATGAGATCACACGTCTAATCAGCTCATAGTCACTTGACAATGTAATGCACGGTAACCAATAAATAAGCACATTTCATTTGACTATGATGGAAAATACACAGTTTATAACGTTATTGTCTTATTAGGTTAGGTCTGTTATTTCCCTGAAGAGTAAATCATGTACTAATAACCACTCTCATATAAACTTCATATTTCTTAATCTAGCCATGCAAAGACAATCACAAAATCCAAAGCGTGATTTCTCAAAGCATAATCATATTTGAACGTCTGTCGTTTAGCGGCAGTGTCTCATCCATAGACTGTATAAAGAAGTGGACCACAGGAGTGTGATAGCAACCAAAGCAGTAACCGTGAAGTGAGGCTGTTGAAGGTAACGCCCCTTCCCTCCCACACCGCTGGTTTAGCACAGAGCGGGCGGTTAGCAAAGCTGTCAATCAAGCCTGTTGCTAATGCTAACGGGCGCGATCTTGGGGAAAGAAAGCACCTGATTTGTCTGTTAGTAATGTTCATATCTTGATTTAAAGACACAATAGTGAAATAAAGTACCAAGAACATGTAAAGTGGGTTAATACGAACAGTTTAAGACCAAAATGACAGGGCTCAATGCAGCAGTTACAGAGACAGGGGTGACAATTTTTCAATGTAAAGTGAATTGGAGCCAGAGTCGATGGAGCCGGAAGCGCACCCATGATCACTTCCTATTTGGAACGCGGTGGCTAGCTTGTTACCGATGTCCATTTATATATACAGTCTATGGTCTTAACTTAAAATCATGCTTTTCTCTTATTTACCTGGACCATAACTTTCTTTCCATTTCCAGAAAATGGCACAACGCAGCGTGGACCAGGCCCCACCGAGAAGAAGACCATCAAGTCAGAACCGGAAGACTCCACATAGTGCCTCCCAGGTCCCGCCCCCTCACACATAAGCCCCTCCCCTGATCCTTCACCCCTCCCTCTCATCCACGCCCCTCCCCCGGTTCCTCACCTGATCATATGCAGCTCTAGACCCTCAGTAGATACTAAGCACAGCCACAGGAGAGCCTTAACAACCAGCGATGCCTCAGAAATAGCATTTATTTTTATTTCGTTGATATCTTATTTAAATTTGCCAAAACGTGGACCACTCGGAGGTGTGCGTGCCGCCGGTCCCTGTCTGCTCACTGCATGTTGTAAGTGCTGTTGTCCATAGTACATGTATAATATCTACAGGTCTTTTTGTTAACTTGTTCAGATCAAGAAGTAAACTG
This sequence comes from Periophthalmus magnuspinnatus, assembly GCF_009829125.3. Classification (NCBI taxonomy): domain Eukaryota; kingdom Metazoa; phylum Chordata; class Actinopteri; order Gobiiformes; family Gobiidae; genus Periophthalmus; species Periophthalmus magnuspinnatus. The sequence goes on along the minus strand of NC_047127.1, from coordinate 6,564,719 downwards.
TGATGCAGGGGCTGAGTCATATTTCATAGTAGTAACAAAATAATTTTAAAAAGACTTGCATGATGAAATGTATTGCTAATATGAATTGTTCTAAAACCAAGTATATCCCTTTTAATGTAGCTTAATGCTAAAGATGATTAGACATTTGAGAGAACCAAAACTCCAACAAGCATTTGGTTAAGATTAGATTATAGTAAAATGTGAAAAAAAAAAAATTAAATCATTTTTGAACTGGACCATAACAATATTGAAGTGATTACATAGTTTCATAAAAGTAATGGCTTATGCTTTACCAAAAAAAACTTAACTTTAACTAAAATGGCTTTGTGACAAAAATTGGGTATTATTTAATTAAAAATGTGTTTTATCTTTATTTTATTTATACAGAGAGAGCCCAATGAGAGCACTCAGACTCTCCTGTTTAAATACAGAAAAATATAAGAAAAAAATAAAAGAAACAAAACACGCAAGTACATAAGTCGTTTTAAAGAATCTATGTAATGTAGAATAAAAACTAAAAAAATTTAAAAATCGCTTAAAATTGTTTAAAAAAAATTATGCAGCACTTTTTAGTAAATACATTTTAAAAACTAACCTTTTGCAGTGATCTAACGTTCCAGACCATTTTAGACCATTTTAGATTACAAAATATACCTAGTGTGGACATTCAGTGTGAGCTATACAATTAAAAAAAACTCGTATTTAAAATTATATTATGAATATTACAAGTGTGTCTCAGCCCCTGTATCCCGTTTGCGTATGAATCGTGTTATAAATCTTTCCCTGTTCTGTCTTGTATTTTTACGGAAGTTTATATGTTACGAAAAACCACTTTGACTGGAAAAAAAAGTGTTAAAACTGCAAACCTGTTGAAAATACTTGTGTAAATATTGTGCTAATATAGTGCTAGCCTAATCTCTCCACAGTGTCAATAGAAGATGGTGTCAATACAGTGTTTATGTGTAGAGCAGAAACATGAATAATAATATGCGTATGGAGTAAAATGTCTTAACAATATTGCATAATTCTGACGTGAGAATAGCCTTAGCTCCTGAAGCGTGGACTCATGTGTAAAAATGTGTTTTCGATGTTTTAATGTGCATTCATATTTCTGTGTTCATTCTGTGTAAATTTGTCAAAAGTGTATAAAATGTAAAATGTTTTCTTCGGGACAGCACTTCAGGGCCACAGGAATAAATGGACCATACAAGAATAAGAATATTTTTTCAAATACTAAAAAAAAAAAACATAGCATGAGCAGAATTCTATGATGTCATATTTCATTTTTTTTTTTTTTTCTGAGAGGTAATCAAACTGACAGACATATTTTACTGCCAGCGTATCCTAGATTTGACACCAGATGCCCTTCCTCACACGATTCTATTCTATTTTCTGTATTCCATTCTATTTATCCAGGCTTGGAACTGGTCTTTCTATTGCTAAAATTGTCCAATTACACAAATCTATCTTGCATATATTGAACTACATGTGTTTTATTACGAAAATACAGCCATAACTTTAAAAAAAAAGTTTAATGTCATGATGTGGAGCATTCTCAAAGCTATATAATTTTATAATTTTGGAGATAAACAAGTTAAAGTCCACATTGCACCTTTAAATTGATCTTTTATTCTTGTAACGTCCATATCCGCTTGTGGCCCTTCCCTGTTACTCCTCTGTGGCCCTTTAGACAGTGTGTCAGTGTAAAGACCAATGCAATATTTATGTTCATACTAACTATGTGTGCGGTCCGAAACTTTCACTTTTAGCACAACAGCACTGTATGTAAAAACCAGATGCCCTTCCTCACACAGTGACGGCACCAGATAATATTGGTTTGGATAAAAGTGCAGGAGCTGAGCACATGTTCTTGTCCATTGTAAAGTGATAGGTTAGGCTTTATCTAGTTATGCACCTGTTTTTTTAAACACTAATATATTTTATTTGTTATACTGCACATAAACATTAAACTTTATTTTTTGAACTGACGTGATGTGTGTTCTCTGGTTAATGATTAAACACTTGTTTTAATAGTGATGAAATAACTGAATTACATAAGCCTTATAATGATACTTGAGTTATTGTAACCATGGTAATCATAATATAAGTTCAAATGGAGTACAACACTTCAGTGAAGGCCAATGTAAGTTTGCATTAAAGACACTATGAAGAACGGTGATGTAGCTTGAATAGGGAGGTACATTATATCAGTGCTAACATTGCCATTATCAAGGGACTTTTTCATATAATGGGACTGGAAGAAAACAACATACTGCACCATCCCTAAGCATTACACACAAGATTTAGGTTTTCTTAAGACAATATTTACACGGCCCATATTACACTATTTTCTGATCTATGGTATAATGTTGTTTCCTCATTAAAAATATACCTGGAGTTGTGTTTTGTTTCATTCACACATGTTTAACACACAAGCCCTGCAAATTTAAGATGAGTTCTTCTTTCAAATAGAAAACACCCTTGTTTCCACCTTGTGATGTCATGTGGTAATACTGAAAGTGCTCTACTGTGTTTTAAACCTCCATACACTTTCACTAGAATCATTTGGATAATTTAGTTAGTTAGTTAGTTACTTTATTGTCCCCGAGGGGAAATTTGTCTTCACAGTCAAAAACACAGAGAAAAACGCCATACATACATACAATGCCACACAAACACATCACATATATTGGACAAACACAAAGGCAGGTAATTGACATTGTAAAAGTGCCTAATGATAATTAGAGTTCCGTAGTCTATTTCAGCCCCGCAGTTTCCAATCTCTACTGAACTAAAGGTAAAAGGTAGCAGTTGACCTGAAAACTACCACTGCATGACATCACAAGGTGGAACAGAGCATTTTGAGCTTTGTTGACAGACTAATAAAGAGTTACTCAAACATGTGTGACACAAAGCACAAATCCAGGTATGTTTTTGAGGAAGTAACAACATTACAACATGGCTTAAAGCTCAGAGTCTATTTTGGTAATATAGAACCTTTATATATATATTTAAAATGTATAGTGTGTGGGATGGACCTGCAGAACAACCATGCTATGTAGAGTTTACCAGAGAAATGAGAAGACAAGTTGAGACACATTGGACACTAGTGGGATTAGCTGAGTAATCAGTGATGAGGTTACAGCGCACAGTAGTGTTAACGGGTGGGTGTTAATTGCTGAATCACTGTAAGAAATCCTACTGTATGTTAGTCATTTATTTTCATGAAATCCAGGGGAATCCAAAGTCAGCTATCTTAATCAACCTGTCACATGATAAAGAGGACTTTTTGATTTTGTCATTTATGTTTTATGCCTTTCTTGTCATGGGCGTAACCACATTTTCCTGCATTAAGTCCTTAGCATGCATTTGTTAGCCTAAAAATACGTGGTGCAAATATTTCCAATACAAACTACATCTGACTAAATCTAATTCATATACCTCTTTTATGTCAAGGCTACTACAGGCTACTAGAGGTGCATCATAAATTGCAAAAGTAATATTTCAGAACAAACTAAATATATTGCAATAACATTCTCAGAAATTTGCTGTTTTCTTAATGAAAAAAAAATTAAATAGGCAGATTTTAAAGGTTCTATATTATACAAAATTGACTCTTGTGAGCTTTAAAACATGTTAGAATGCTGTTCCCTTATCAAATAAATACCCAGAGTCGTGTTCTATTTCATTTCAAACGTGGCTGAGTAGCCCTTTATTATTAGTCTGTCTACATGTCCTAAGCTCAAAATGCTCTGTTCCACCTTGTGATGTCATGAAGTGTAGTTTTTAAGTTAACAGCTACATTTTACTGCTTGTTCAGTAGAGATGGGCAATTTCAGGTCTTAAATTATCCAAATGATTCTAGTGAGGGTGTATGGAGTTTAAAAATACATTGGAGAAATTGCTGTATTACCACGACACACAAAGTGGAACCGCATATTTTCTATTTGAGAGAAGAACTCAGCCTAAATACACAGGGTTTGTGTGTTAGACATGTGTGAATAAAATAAAAACTTCAGGTATGTTTTCATGAGAAAACAATATTGTAATATAGATTTTAACAAGTGTGTAATATGGACTCTTTAAGTTTGTATTTTTGACAGTCTGACTTGCAAAATTAGACATGCCTATATACACTGAAATTATTATTGAGTAAAAAATATTGCAGTATATATAATATGCATACAGCAGTACAGCCATGGCACTTTGTTTTCCCAATATTGTGCATGTATATATTTATTACTATGTCATGATCTCAAGGTTTGGAATGTACCCCTATGTGGAAAAGTTGAGTTGAAGGGAGAGATGGTGGCTAGCTAATCCATTTGCATGAGCGTCACTTGAACACATTGTGAAAGTGAAGTGAGTCAGAGTGACGCAGGTCCCCTCATGCTTGTGTGTGTGTGTGTGTGTTCCTCAGTTATGGTCTCAGCCCTCCCCAACCAGCAAGAACACAGCTACTCCCCCTGGAACTGTGGCTAACGGCTAACAGCTAGTGCTAACAGAGGCAGAAATAGCAACATATAATAATAACTGTGCTAAAGATAATTTGTCATGTTTTTAGTCTTATTAAAGTTGATGGACACAGTTGCTGATGGTCTGGCACTGACATTAAAGTTGATCTATACAATTTGGTCTGTTAAGAATAATAGGAAGTCCCTGATTTTGGCAAAATGGCTTGATATTACTCACATATGCTAATGCTAATTATGTAAACACAAGCAGTCTATTTTTATGTGGGGGTTATTCAGACTATACATACCAGAAGTATTTTTTTATATATATTTATTTTAACCTCTGAGAAAGTATTCCTGTAATAATAAAAATATTTAAATAATCCTTAATTTATTTAATCTGTTTGAATTAGTTTTACAGTGTCAGATTTATAAAGAAATGTGTGCAACTAAACACTGCACTAGACTATGCAATAAAGATGCTTTTATAATAGGTCTAGTAACTAGCAACTATATAAAACTAGAAAATATTTGATATGCAGCAACTTCTTCAGCAAATATCTCCCTCTATCTACCTCTTTGATTCATTTAGTAAGGATTATTATAGGCTCTGATTGTTTATTCATAGTGTTTATTGCTATTACTACCAGTGGTCATAGTGATAAACTTATCGTGCAAATCAAAGTTTCTGGATACCTTTCAAAACTAAGAAATGTCGACTTTTTGCCAATGGCTGTCCGCAACACCACCCCATAAGTCTGCAAAAATATAGTCCCTCTTTTCTCTTTGACTGGGGGATTTCTCCTGTCCAAAAATGGCGTGGGTGAAGCGAGTGCTGTGCTCAGTGGCCTGTCCGTACCCACCTCCAGTCACTGCTGATGATGATGGTGATGTGTTTCCATGGCGACGAGGGGGGGAGGTGGGCGGATCCCGGGCTGGTGGGCGGGAGGCAGCCGTTGGGAGCGTGGGCGGGATCTGAAAGGAGCAGGAAGCTGACGGCTTGTGAGAAGGTGTGGGCGTGGGTGAATTATGGCCTCACCACCCTGCAAAGAGCTCTCTCTGAGCAAAAAACACAAAGAATTATGGGGCTCAGAGCAACTTTAGGATCAGAGTATAAAACAAATATTTATGTATGAGTATGGTTAAAAATATTGTTACAGAAATAGTCCAAATTAACAAAACTAGAAAAGAAAAGTAAATAAAACTATGCAAGTACAATTGAAAAACCAGTGAATTCACTCTGTCATCGCAATCAACGTATCAGTGTGTGTAAATGCAAACCAACTTTCTCCAGCTAAACTCTGTCAGTGTCAGCACTCACCTCCAGTCTCTCTCTCTAAAAACTTCAAATCAGGCTAGAAGTCTAGAGGTAATAATGGACTTGTAATTTAACAGCCCATCAGCAGCTTTTTAACATCTAAAACACTGCAAAAAAATCAAAGGTATGCTGCCTAAACCAGTCCTGGAGGGGCTGGGGGAGTCAGAACTAAACATGGAGAGTCAGCATTTCATTTCTATGCAGATAAAGTTTTCTTTTAGATGTGAGACAGGACTCACTGCCCTGACAAAATATTAGCTGTTTTTAAATGAAAAAAGGCAGATTTAATGTATTTTCCTTACTAAGTCCTTAATTTGGATTGTAACTTAGTTTTGTCTACAATATGACTTGAAATAATTGCATAAAATATTGCAATAGTATGGATATTACAGTACTTTACATGATATTGGAAACAACTGTTGTGTATTTCTATTGTTACTTATTGAGACAGGCTTCTACTCAAAACGGTTTTGTTTGCTGTGCATGTGACTGAAAGGTTTTTACTCTGGACCCCTCCCTTTTAAAGTAAATTTTGTTATGATTATGTATGTTTTCATTTATTTATTTGTTTGTACTGCGAGTCTTTCTTGTTCTGTAAAGCACTTTTTGAATAATTTTGTGTACGCATTTTGCTAGCAGGATGCAGAAAACACATTTTTAACATACAAAGACATTTTTCTTTGTGGTAATAAAAGGATGGTTAGCTGTAGAATCATCGCAGGGCAGACACACAGCCAGTGCTAGGAGTCTGCCATCTGCTGAGTGGAAAATGTGCAAGCACTGTAGTAACTAAAGATGACCACAAGGCGTCAGAGCAGGATAACTACAACAGTATTAGTTTCCACAGCCCCTAACCCTTTGCCTCTGCATCCTTTTCCTCGCTGACAAGCATTATGTCTAAAGCTTTATGCTCTTGCTTTAAGACTCAAGCATGGTTCAGTATACGTATCTCTGGGAACTGTAATGGTGTGTGTTATTCATTTAAAATATAGCCTATAATTAACATAGGCCTATAATCTAGATAGAAAAAAATAAGAGATTAAGTGCAGCATTTTGTGCAACATGTAAAAGTTGAAATACTACATCTACAGTTGTCCCAAAATAGCCTACTTATATATTTTTTTTTTAATTTATAAATTTAATTATAAATTATAAAAAAATACAGTCATCATTAACTTAGCCCACAACAATTCACTGGAGATTTTGAAAAACGTGAATTGCTTCTGACAATCTTCTAATAAATATTGAAGTGCCTAAATGACTCTTTTTTACTATACCTACCGTAGCTCATACTGTTGTTTCCGAATGGGTGTGATGGAGAAGAGAAAACGACCTCTACACTGGTAAGGCAAGGCAGTGCCGGTGATTGACAGGCCAGCTGACCAATCAGGCTCAGGTACGCGCTGCTGTCGTCCAATCCCTGAGCGCGTATGGTAAAGGTTGGTTGTGAGTCTCCAGTGAGCACGTCCAGTGTTTGTACAGTGAAACCGTTATTCTACCGGAGCGCTGCAGCATCAGTACCGCCGGCCCCAACTTTACAACTGCTGAAAAGAGAGGCGAAATAGTTACTGTATATAGACCAGTCATTTAAAGGCTTGAAATGTTACATATTCGGTCTACGTTAGCGCTAAAGGAGTTGTTTCAAAGCCAGCTCAAAGGCCCGACAGGTAGGATAGCCGCGGTCACTGCGGTACCTGCTCCAGCCTCCAGCTTTAGCTGTAGCTTTAGCCGTAGCTTTAGCATTAGCACCGCAGCTCTGAATGGAAATGCACCGAACAGAAGGCCCAGCGCCGGGTGGCGAAGGCTTCAGCAGCAGCCCACTGCGAAACACGTCGTAAGAAGCTTCAGCTCCAAGGGAGACGGTCCAAATGAAGCGACCAACCAGTCCACGGAGTAAGTGACCAGTGACACCGGCTGGCATGGCTATGCTCTTAGAGAGAACTGTTAACTTTGCAGAGATGCAATGTCGGAACAACATGTCTGACTCTGTGCATATACTTTGATACTTAGATTAGATCGTTACAAAGATAAGGGTTTGTATCTATTCTAGCTAAAGTGTCTTTACTGTTTAATTATTCATCTAGCATCACTCAAGCTGCTAACGGCGCACCAGCTGGCAGAGTAGGGTGTAGCAGGCTGTCCTGACTTGTATAAGGGATAAACATCCCCGAGCAAACCGTACACAGCTGCGGTGCATGCGGTGCATGCGGTGTGTGGCGGGAACATGGGCGCGTGGACTGTCGTGATTTCTCTGAGTGCGCACGTCCGGTACGGCGCGTGCACAGCTCGAGGCGTCACGGCAGCGCGTGACGTAGGTTGACCTTTGTCCTCTGACAACTTTGATTATACTCATCTGCTCCTCATCCTGTGCCCGGGATCAACGAGAGGAAGAAACTCACTAACAAAACTCTGTGTCTCTCTTGTCCAACTGGACAGTTCAGTCAGATTCAGGGTCAACCTTTTGACTGCCTCTGTCACGTTGCCTTTATAAAGCTGTTCCAGTGTAATAGCTTTATTAAGGCATCGTGGCAGTGTGAGCTGATTAATTTTATTGTGCAATATTTAACTTTAACCAATCATAATGAAGTGTTTAACCTATAACTGCTGTTTTTTGTCAGCAGAGAGTGCTCTCTTTACACTCTCTTCTCACATGGATGTAATAACTGTATGATTATGTGTAGCTGTCTGCAGTAGTCCTGCTGCTGTGATGAGGAGCCCAGTGTCTGCAGGAGGTGTGGGGGCTGTACTCTGCTTAATAAGGCCTTCTTTTAGACTGGATAACACTCAAATCGCAGTTCTCCTCCCACTGCAGTTTGTCCTGATTCCACATGAAAACGTGCTGGCACAGAGCCAGCCTCTGCACAGCCCCCAGCTCATGAGTCAGAGAACAGGCAAAGCTCTATCACCGCAGCTCCACATCCGTGCAGGATGTGCTACGGTCCTGACATCTGGAAACTCAGCACTTCACACACTTTAAGTCAGAACACATGTCAGCACAATCCCTTTCACACCACTGATGGCATTATTATGCTAAACTTCACAGTAAGCACTAAGCATGTGGTATCACATGAGTTATTACCTGTGTCATTATTGTTATACAATATAGGAAACAGTTAATTTGCATAATCTATTTCTTCTACATGGAATGTTGTGAAAAATACTTGATATTGAAAAATACTATTAAATGTATTATATAAAATGCAGAGGTCCTCTGAATAAGCACAGTTGTGTACCACTGCACCACATGTCATTCCCTTCACTTACTGACACTGGAGAGTCCAGTCTAGTGTTGTGCAGCTACATTAAAGTCCGCCATCTGTCTCCCCATGAACTACAGCTGTACATGCACTAAAATAATGACCATTTAGTATTTCTTATTATTAGCACTAATGGCTTATGATGCAATATGAGAATGTAAATATGTAATGTAAATATCATCTGTAACATAACTTGAAAGATAAACTAGTAAGCTAGAACACTATCCACTGAGGTCAAGTGACGGGCATCTCCCTGTGTCCCAAATAAAGTTAAAATTAAGTTTTTTGAGGTGCCCTTCATGGAAAAGTGCTTCGGATATGTTTTCTAATTGTTTAATAAAACGTTCATACATTCATATGGATGCGGTAATAAGCCCTTGTGAGGATTTGTAGCAGCACTGTGCACTGATAAAGCCTGCTTGTATTTGTACCTCTCTTACTAATGTGCGTTTATTCCTGTGTTCTGTTCCTGTTGTTGGTCTACTATGCTTTGCCTTTGTAAGTATGTTTTGATTTCTCTGTAGTGATGTAAATGTCTCCAGTAGAAGTAGCGCTGACACCTCCTTGACTGTGCTGAGCTGTCTCTCCAGAGCCTCTGCTTCACCTGCACCTTTGACGTCTGACCTTTAACCCTCTGCTGCCCTCACCAGCAGTTGCACCTCCTGTCCCAGCCCACAGCTCCCATCAGAAACACTTCACTGGATCTTTTAGCAGGACCATTTCATAGCAAAATCAGAAATAAATTCAGCTAAATAGATACGATCATGGGGCAGCTCTGGGATGTGTCAAACTGCATGTGTGTGTCCTGCTTCCCTAGCCTTCTTTCATGTACCCATAGCCAACCAAGAGTGAATGGTTGTGTTGTCACCATGTTCGCCCTGGCAGCATGTAACTGTGCCACTTTAACAGTGCACAGGACTCCTTATGCCCAGTGTGAGATTCTGATGGAGCTGGAGGCTACACACTCACTCATGTCTTCATTTCCAGAGAGGGACCTGCTCCATCTGACTTCATTAAACATACCTGTAATTACTGTAGAAGTGCTCTTGAACCTTAGAGATTGCTTACATATTTACTTAGTGTCCCATGATGCAATGCAGGTAAGTTTGAGTATAAGCACACAGCTCTCTTCTAACAGCCGAGCGTCTCCGCGAGTGTCCAGAGCACTAACCTCCTGAAGACAGCTCAGAGTGAAGCTGCTGAGAATTCCAGCCCGAAGAATCTGACACAGGAATAGTGTTGACCTCATACACAGGGTCAGCTTACAGCACACAACATTATATTATTGGACTATGCCTCACTCCGTTTATTGTGCAATTATGGCTTGAGTCATTTTACTTAACAGTTGCTGCTATACTACGATTTAAATGAGTACTAATAAGTCAAAACACTTCTGTCTGGAATTCTGAGTACGCAATAAATGTTACAATGGCCCATTGGCAGAATTTGTAAAAATGTTGAGAACTGTCTTATAAAACGCACCAATCGCAAAATCCAAGAAACAGAAAAAAGAAATCACTGAATCACTAAATTTGAGTTGTAACTACTGCATCACCCATAGATGTTATGCTGTTTAAATTTATCAGCATAGTTACAGTCCAGCTGTTGGCCAGTGTAAGTGTGTCCTAACAGTGACTCAGCCCTTCCTGAGGACTTTACCTTAGTACTGTGTCCTGTGTCCTCTCAGTCTCACTCATGCCTTCCTGTGTGTGTATGTGCTGCAGGCGAAGGAAGGCTGGCATCCTGCCCAGCCTGGAGGACCTGCTCTTCTACACCATCGCAGAGGGACAGGAGAAGATCCCAGCGCATAAGTTCACCACCGTGAGTCTGCAAACATGAGCCAGCAGCACACATGGTCCAGTTGTGACATGCCTGTTTATATTGACATGCTCTTGTACTCTTGTTATTGTCACACACTGTTATATTGATCTGTGTCTGACATGAGAGGACACTGGTTCATGGTTGTGTCTTTGTACAGGCTCTTAAGTCCACTGGGCTGAGAACTGGAGACCCTCGACTCAAAGAATGTATGGAGATGCTCAAGGTGACTGTGAAGACCACGTCAGATGGAGCTCTGGACCGACACCTCTTCAAGAAGTATGTTCACTTCACCCCTCCCTTTTTGTTTACACAACTGGTGTACATTTGTCACACAGAGTCTGAACGGTTAAGACCATTTGTGAGTGTTTGTGAAATATTAAAATCATCTTTAGCATCACTTTATATGGTCATGACAGTTTGGCTCCATGTCTCAGTGAACAGCAGTGACATGTCTGTGTAAAACAAATGTGCTCTCAGCCCCAGTGCGGCGTCTGGCCGTGCTCCATCACATCCGCTCCTGCACTATTTATAAAGCTGGTCATGTGACCCCCCTGGCACAGGGTCAGGGATTAGAGGCTTCATACATTCTACCAACACACAAACTACCAGCTCATATCGTCACTTCAGATTAGGCATTGATATGATCATCATGTTTCAGCCTCTATTGCTTTGGGAATGTACCATCTGTATAACAGAGCTCACGCAACTAGTTGCACTCATATTTAAGTAGGGCCCAGCAATAATACATAACACATTTTAAAATAAAGCTAAAACTTTATTCTGAATTTGCCATTTTGTTGATATTAATCATCAGTAATCTATATATGTGATAACTCTTGTTGTAGATGTGTTCAGAGCAACATAGTCCTGCTGACCCAAGCCTTCAGGAAGAAGTTTGTCATTCCAGACTTCCAGCCTTTCTGTGCACACATTGATGAGCTGTACGATAACGCCAAGAACCTGTCAGGAGGACAGGTCAGACTCACCTCTGCTGGTGTAGCACTGGCTCTTGTGTCTCCTCTGTTTCACTTTGTGTATCTGTCCTCAGGTAGCAGATTACATTCCCCAGTTGGCCCGCTTCAGCCCAGACCTGTGGGCTGTGGCTCTGTGTACTGTGGATGGACAGAGGTACGCTCAGATTTTTAACTCTTCTTAGGTCCAGATGGATCTGGTAGCAGACGCTAGCAGGCTGTCGCTAGCAGACAGCCTAGCATAGTGTAGTGGTCTCATTTTCTCACTGGCCTGTGTTAGTTGAACTGAACCGATGACCTTTCAGTTAACAAATAAACCTGAATTAAATAAGAGTATATGATATGGATCTAATTAGTAATTTTGAGTTGATCTCTACACCAAAACAAGTTAAGAGGTAAAAGATGGACTCAAAAGTTACCTTTCAGAGAAAGTAAAAAATACAATAGTAAAATTTTATTCAAAATACCAATTACATCTGTAAGCTACTTGTTCATTATACCTAGCCCCTGGTGTTGTACAAAATTGTGGTAAATTTCTCTAATATCTCATATTTGTCATACTACTTTATACTAGTTAATATCTTTAAAAAAAATTGTATGCCTGTTATTTAGACACACAGTTGGCGACACCAAAGTTCCCTTCTGTCTTCAGTCGTGTGTGAAACCTTTAAAATATGCCATCGCTGTCCATGACCACGGCACAGAGTATGTCCACCGCTTCATCGGCAAAGAGCCCAGTGGTCTGCGCTTCAACAAGCTCTTCCTCAATGAAGATGGTGTGTGATCCACCGTTTTTTATTTCAACTACAGGAGTCATTGTGAAAGAGGGAATCTGAATTTTCTGCAAATTTTTTGTGCTCCACAGATAAACCACACAACCCAATGGTTAATGCTGGAGCTATTGTCTGCACCTCCCTCATAAAGGTATGTTTACTTTGCTTTAAATCCAGTACAAAAGAGTAAACAACTGCCTAAAGAATCCTTTGTGACTGTTGAAAGTAAAACATAGATTGGCACAGAATATGTGCTGACTGGTGACAGAAAAAAAAACTTGATACTGAAATCAAACTTGTGTGATGCATCTTAGTGAATGCAGCAGATTAAGGTCCATAGATAATCATGTGAGGGGATTTGTGGGGCTGAGTGCAGCGTGTGGGTGGAGGTGACGTCCGGTTAAATACATCACTTTTACAGATTATGAGCCAAACTGTTCTGCTACCTGCACCAGTGTCCTGCATGTCCTTCAGAGCTCTTCGCTTTATATTCTCAAACACAACAGCACCATCTACTGAAAGGATTTGGTTATGACTATCGGGTTCATTAGACTGTACTGTGCTACAGTGACAGGAGTAATACAATGTAGCACATTCAAAGGAAAATTAGGCTTGTGTTAAGTCTTCTATTATGTTTTAGTAATCGATTTATGTTTGAGTTAGCTCATTGTTTTAGAGCAGGGGTTCCCATACTTCAGGCCGGGACCCTTCAAATAACTATGCAAGTGACCCCCAGTGCAAAATAAAATTAATATCTAACAATTTTAGTTTGCAAAATGTCAAGTTTAATTGTATTTAATAGTTTATTGTGTTAACTGACCTATTTCCACAAAAATATAGTGTATATATTTAAATATTTAAATTTATACAGTGACATAGTTTTAAAATTATATCTTGTAAGTCCCCTCATGAGCTCATGAGCCACGTGACCCTGGGGGTCCCGATCCCTACTTTGGGAACCTCTGTTTTAGAGCTACAATTAAGTTTTTGCTTTATTATCTTAAAATTATATAGCAGATGTTATAAGATGTAAAAATCAGCAATGGAAACACATGTTAGGTGACTCTGTGATTTATATTACAAGTCGGTTTTTGAGAAGTTCCATTATTCTATAATAGTATTTGAGGGATGAGGGATTTAACATGGTGTCCCTCAGGGCTCTGTGCATGTGCCCTGCTCTTTTCCAGTCAAGCCTTTTCCTGTTTCTGATGTACCATTTAAAGGCTCGTTGTGTGGTTTGATGTGTTGTTGCATATCTTCCAGCATTAGGATCTGTGGGAAATTATGACCACATCAACAGGTCAATGACGTTGGTAATTTCCTTTTTTAATCCTTTTCCCTCTTTTGGTCTGGACTGTAACCAGCTTTAGCCTTCACTGGCTCTTTAATCACTCGCATTCTCCAACACTGTTTATGGATATAAACAGTACACTCAACTCAAAGTGTCTCCAAAACCATACTTCATTTTTCCCAATTGGATTATATCTATCAGCGTTGTGTTGGCCCAGTATAATATTTCTAACCTAATCAGATACATGTACAAGTGTACGTCCTTCTAATTACATTTTATAAGTTTTAATGGTATTAATGACCAGAGTTAAGTCATAGTTTGTGTTCTTTGTTACATTTAAAAACATGCAAAAAAGTTGAGTGTTTATTATACTGTATGTATGTATTTTGAGCCCCAATCTCCCCCACAGTGATAGAGTTTTAATGAGTAGTGCACCCTACTGAATAACAGTAGACAAATGATTTCTCTGATTTATTTATTTTGTATTTCTTGGGGGAATTAACATTTTGATTTCACCTCCTCATCTCCAGCCAGCACACCTTTAATTCTAATCCATCTGATCTCATGAATGGGTTCAATAACGGTCTTTATGTTGATCTAATTGTAATCATTTGAAAATCTCTGTAATAGTTATAATGTAAGTCTCTGTTTGTAGAAGTGTAATGTGTAGATGTACTATAGTGCTTATGATAGTACAGTAGTATAATCATGACAGGCCATTGTGTATGTTACCTTTAAGACTGCTCTGCTGTTTGTTTTTCAGCAAGGGGCCAGTAACGCAGAGAAGTTTGATTATGTAAGTACACACTGTTTGTGAGACCCATACATGTTTCTGTAAACTTAATAAAGGAGTTGTATGAAGTTGCTGGTTTTATTTTGTCTGCATTTACAGGTTATGAACTTCATGAACAAACTGGCTGGAAACGAGTATGTGGGCTTCAGCAATGCCACGTGAGTTGGAGCCTTTCCCCCCTCACAATACATAAGATAAGATAAGATATGCTTTTATTAGTCCCGCAGTGGGGAAATTCCAGAAAAACATAAATCTTACTGCAGCACAGCAGGTCTGTAGTGCTTTAAACAGTCTGTCACTGTGCTCTTGTGTCCCAGGTTCCAGTCAGAGCGGGAGTCTGGAGACAGAAACTTTGCCATCGGCTACTACCTGAAAGAGAAAAAGGTAACAATTGGCACAAGTTGCTATAGAATTATGGAATGGAATTAACACAGCCAAACTACATATAGCACCTTTACTTAGGAAAATGAATCTTTTTGCAGTGTTTTCCAGAGGGCACAGACATGACATCGATTCTGGACTTCTACTTCCAGGTAAATCCTTCAGACATTGCTTGAGACACCATCCACATGTGTTGATACAGTTTCTCTTTAAGGTGGCCTTACATATGTGTTTTGTCTTGCCCCCAGCTGTGCTCCATTGAGGTGACCTGTGAGAGTGCCAGCGTCATGGCGGCCACACTGGCCAACGGCGGCTTCTGTCCAATCACAGGAGAGCGTGTGCTGAGCCCGGAGGCGGTGAGGAACACTCTGAGCCTGATGCACTCCTGTGGCATGTACGACTTCTCAGGGCAGTTTGCCTTCCATGTGAGTGTCCTTCTGACTGAGCTCCATGTTGTTAAGTGATATGAGGTAGTCATACAGCGTCCTCTCACAGGTGGGACTGCCCGCTAAATCCGGGGTGGCTGGTGGGATCCTGCTGGTAGTTCCAAATGTCATGGGCATCATGTGCTGGTCTCCTCCTCTGGACAAACTGGGCAACAGTGTGAGGGGCATCCAGTTCTGCACGGTAAAGAAGTTTGAATATTGTAGACCTGTATTAGAAAGCTCATAATAAAGTATTTAGGAAACAAATGTGTATACATTACAGCATCTTAACAGGTCGTAGCCTTGTGCAGTAGGCTGGGATTTGGTAGCTGGTGCTAAAACTAATTCTCCTCTGCAACAATCTCATCAGCTTACTCATGGCTTTTTGAGATTACACTGGAGGAGAACACTCTTTTCCAAATACTAATGTTTGTCTGGGTCTATTTAGTTTAACCATAAATATTTGTTCACATTGAGTATGAGTTACACTTCATTTTATGTTAAGTCATCTTTTTTTTATTTTTAGGACCTCGTTTCTCTTTGTAACTTCCATAACTATGACAATCTAAGACACTTTGCAAAGAAGTTGGATCCTCGACGAGAGGGAGGGGACCAGAGGGTGAGATTAAGCCACATTTTTTTGGAGCATTTAAAGACTCTGCTATGCTATGTATTTTATAGTGTAGATAAAAATAGTGAGTAAAATGTTGTATTGCATTTGAACATGTTTCCTCTTTGGTCTTAGGTAAAGTCTGTCATTAACTTACTGTTTGCTGCCTACACTGGAGATGTGTCTGCTCTAAGGAGGTATTCATCAACTGGAAGTAATGCAGACAGTTAATGCACAGTGTGATTTTATGGTATGTTTTGTGGTGGTGCAGGTTTGCCCTGTCTTCCATGGACATGGAGCAGAGGGACTATGACTCCAGAACAGCTCTACATGTGGCCGCAGCAGAAGGTACACTTTCAAGCCTTAAGTATTAGTAGAAATAAGTATTTTTCATTTGTTGCTACCACAGTGAATAAAGATGACAATTTAAACAATGACTTACATTTTATGTAAAAATAAATATAAAAAATAAAATTATACTTAAATGAATAAATACATGAATGCAGTCAGCTAGGTGCACATGTAAACTCTGCATGTGCATGTGTGCGTTTTAGGTCATGCTGAGGTAGTGCGCTTCCTACTGGAGGCCTGTAAGGTCAACCCGGTGCCCAAAGACAGGTACGTCCTACTCCTCTCTCACTCATTCTGCACCTTTACATTGATCATAACATGGAGCCACAGCTCAATCATCTCTTAGCGCTTTAAAAAAGATGCACGTTCAGATAAACCTCAGCCTGCTCACATGCAAAATGCTACTAACCCAGTCCCACCCACTTTTGCCACCCCTAAGCATTTCCAGGACCCTAATAGTGAGTGTTGATGGGCTGTTTGTCCAGAGGACAAAAGGGTTTCCTTGTGGGACAGGGACGAGTCCTTCTGTGTACAAATGTAAAACAAATGCACTGCGGCAGTCCACCCATGTGTGCTGTTGGTTTGTGTGCTGCCAGTATGGGCAATTGGGCATTACTACTTTACTTGTTCCAGGTGGGGCAACACTCCTATGGACGAAGCCGTGCATTTTGGTCACCATGACGTTGTGACTATCCTGAGAGATTACCACAACAAATACAGCCCCTCAGACAGCAGCACCAGCAAGGACAAGCAGAGTGCTGAGAAGAACCTCGATGGGATGCTCTGAGTGAACCCTCCTACACGCACACTACACCACACATTGGACCCCAGGACCAGGGGACCTACATAAGCACACTACAGGGATGATTCCTCCACACCCTTCAGTACACCCTCCAGTATCCTCTGTACTCAGTGTTGTCCTGTACTTTAGATGTAGCCAAACACTGTTTTGGACCAGCTCTGGTCTTTGTTTTGTTTGAATTTCTGTTAAGCAGAGTTTCCATAGGAGAGGTACAGTATGGAAGGGCTGGGCTTGGTAAAATTTGAGGAGGTTAATATTGTAAGAATGAAACAGCTGCGTCTGAAGCTCTTGGTTTCACCTGTATCAAGATTTATTTAAGCTAGTGAACTGCACTTTTAGATTGGGCTCCATTAGTTGAAGTGGGAGAGAGTCACAGTTCAGTGATTCACTGCATCTCCTGAGCCTTCCTGTACTGTAGTACCTACTGCTATGGAGGCTGCCCCCATGTGGCCAGATGGATCATGGCAAAACTTGTTTCTTTTTGTGTGTGTGTGGATTTTTGTCTCATCACCATCACATGATGGAATGTACTTTCTTTAACACAGTGTGATGTGTGTATGTATTTATGATATGTATAACTGTATATTGATGTAGTGTGAATATTCAGAAAGGTAGTTTGTAAATAAATATGTTTAGATGTAAAGATGTCAGTGAAACTGAAGCATTCTGATTCTACATTTGACTTGACTTCAAATATAGACACTATTTAAAGATTATTGATGCTCTTATACATATGCTCCTCAGAGACTGCTTACTGAGAGTGAGCAGCTGATTAGGATTTCTAAGCATGCTATTAATACTACTAATGAAATATTTGAAACAGTATGAACAGTTAACCATACTTTTTTCAAATTATGAGTGTGTGAAACAGCCCTCTGAGGAGCACATGGTGACAGCATATATGAATTATATTTTCTTTTCCTCTCTGCAGAAAATAGATAATTATGCCTTCAAAATGTGCAGATGTTTAATACATTGTTTTTGTTTGTTTTGTTTCCAAAGATTTGTCACTGTTCATGTGTTTAATTATGTGCTGTTTATTTCTTTTTCAACTGTAGTATTTTTGTACTTTTGTTTTGTATGTCTTTTAGTGATGGTATTAGATCAGGGTATGGTGACAGTGAAAGCGCTACATATCAACTCGTACACTGCCAGCTGTCTTCAGCGCCCTTTCATTTCTGTCTCAATTATTGACCAACAGTGAGTTTGTGAGGTTCATATTTGAATGACTGATGGCTTTTGGACGGCAGCTTCTGGACTAATGCAATGTATGTAAGAATTATAACAAATTCTGCCAAAGCAATCCCTAACACGTTTTATGAAGCACTGAGTTTTTTGTGTGTTGGCAAAATGGATGTTGTTTCTTAGACCATTTATAAAATCTACACATTGACGTTTTCAAATTTAAACTTGTAAAAGTTCTCAAAAGCACAAAGCGCCAGCAATATCATGTACGATTGTTTGCTTAGTAGTGGCTTACTGGTTTATTCTGCATTGTCCAGTGGTGGTTGTCTGTATTTAATAATTGATAATGAATTATTCTGAATGTATGTTTTTATGTAAACATTTGCTGCTTTTTTTGTGAGTAACTATGTGCTACACTAACATTATTATTTTAAATTAAAAGACCGAAAAATATTGCCTTTGTATTTTGTATTTTATATCAAGCCTTTTTCTTATTGCAGGTCTTAAGGAAGGAACAGACAGGGGCATATGCAGATGTGGAGGAACAGCCAGGGACAGAGGAGGCAAGAAACCCAAGCAGAAATCAGGATACCAGGAGTGAGATATTTAACATAGACACATTTGAAAGTTCTGAAATGACAAGAGAAGACAGGGGAGTACAAATGACTAGATGGAGTGAGAGAACTTAGGGAGTGTTGAGCTCTTGGAAGAATGTTTGGTTGGTCAGGGCTGTTCAGCTTAACACAATTTGGAGTTGCTCAAAATATCTAGATCTGTTTCAATAATGAGATAACTTTAATTTTTGAATAAAATGAAAAATACAAAAAGATACAAAAGCTTTTACCCACTTTGCTCTACCAAAATTTAGTTTGTATTTTAACGGTGTGTTCATGAGAAAGAGCTCATTAGGCTCTCTTAAATAAATAAAGATAAATAAAGATGAGTAGAAAAAAAAACTTGAAAATGCCAAACCAGTACCGAGCTAGAATTATTCTAGATTAATACCAACTAGGTCTTAACCAGAAATAAACTGGGACGGAACCAAAATGAAATCAATAAACAAAAGGAAAATTATTTTTTTTAATATTTGGGAGATGGGCACCGGATCAAATCGTTTGGAGGGCCTGAATTTGACCCTGGTGTAGGTCATTGTCTAAGATTTATATTGCTGATTACAATAAGAGAATATGTTGTGTTCACATGACATCACAACATACAGTTAAATTTGCCTTTTAGTGTCAGGTTGCAGATATTTTGACCTGGTTTATATATGTACTTATCTGTAATAATTACTGTACCTATCCAAATGAAACAACAGCTGACAAAGTTTAGCACCTCCTCTGTCAGCACATGTAAAAAGTTAAATGATTTTTTCTCATTAGTTTCAGAAAGTGAGACCATTATTCAGCTGCAAAGATGTTATTGTTGTTATTTGAAATTACTATAAGCCATAAGAGAACCAGCATGATATGATTGTGTAGTCAATCCCAAACAAATTATGATATGGTTCATCGTTTGAGCATCATATTTTTTTAATAGTACATCTATAGACTTACATTGGCCCCTGCTCTCCATCTGAAAATTAAATTATACTATAAACCATAACCCAAACCAGTAACACAAAGAGATTGTACAGTGTCAGAGGAGAGTTACAATGATTGCTGCTGTTTTATCTCTAACCATTATTTATTTAATAGTGTGTAGGCTGTGTTTGCTTTAAGATATAATCAAAATGGCACATGAAAAATATCAGCGCTTACTTCAGCTGCTGCTACTATTGGATTGCTACTAAAAATGTTACTTTTTGCTCATCTCAAGACACCAAAGACAGTTAAAACATTCAAGCCTGTTCATGATAAACACCAGGTTTTTCGTGTGGTCTGCTCTGTGCCACACGTGTTTGGACCAATAACACAGTGGAGACACATGAAAACAGAGCTGTAGATCACCAGTCTGCAGATGAGGCGCAGAGGAAACCAGCCAACAGCACCCTTTCACAATAAAAGAACACTAGAAAAATGGTCTGCTTGGAATTCTAATGTAGACTATAATGTATTGAGGTGAAAAAGGTGATATTCCCACTAATGGTGCTAATGGTTGATGCTGTGTCTTTGGGCAAGACATCTATATGTATGTTTTGTTATCCCTACAGCTATCAGATACATCCTGAACACTTACTTTAGTTTTATGTGTGCAAAGAGTGAGCTTGTCTCTGTTGGGAGGTTGTGGATTAAACTCCTGATCTCTGAATGGAGTGTGCATGTTCTCCCTGTGTTACTGTGGCAGAGTGGTTATCATGCCTCTTCTTCTCAGTAAGGAGGTTGTGTGTTGGACAACTGTGTGTAGAGTTCATATCCCCCTTTGCCTTTACTTTAACAGGCTCTGTATTGTTAGGAAGTGGTTCTGGATGGTTTCCTGTGCGTCTTTACGCACCTGCATGGCACCGTTCTGCAGGAGCATGCTACACACCTCCTTCAGGCCTGCGTGTACGTGCACATTGTGTGTGTCTGTGAGCGCGTGCAGCATGTGAGTGACCGCGCGCTGACTTTGTAACCGTGAGCTTTGCTAAATCCTCTTTTTTTAACTACCAACTCCTTTACGCTGTGATGCTCTGTACCCCCTCCGTCGCTGTTTGGGTGGTGAGCCCGGGATGATGCTGTTGCTTCTGCGGCGTGTCTGGCTCCTGGACTATTCCGCCCTTTACGTCTCATGAATCGCTAAACAAATGCGTTTTGTGGATTACATTTGGATTGACTGTGCGTAAAAGGGAAGAATGCCACGCCGTGGTTGATAACGCTACGACAAATCAATGTTATTTTTTACAGACTTCCAAAATGGGGAATAGTTTCTCCAATCTGGCCGCGTTCCAGTCTTTGCACATAGTCATGCTCGGTCTGGATTCTGCGGGCAAAACCACCGTGCTGTATCGGCTCAAATTCAACGAGTTCGTCAACACGGTGCCCACCATCGGATTCAACACCGAGCGCATCCGCCTGGGGGGCGCGGGGGCCTCCAGGGGGATCAGTTGCCACTTCTGGGACGTTGGGGGCCAAGAGAAGCTGCGGCCGTTGTGGAAGCCGTACAGCCGGTGCACTGATGGGATCGTGTACGTGGTGGACTCGGTGGACGCGGAGAGGTTGGAGGAGGCGCGCACGGAGCTGCACAAGATCACGCGTTTCTCGGAGAACCAGGGCACGCCACTGCTGGTCATAGCCAACAAGCAGGACCTGCCCAAGGCACTAGACGTGGGAGAGATTGAGAGGCAGTTGGCACTGGGGGAGTTGAACCCGGGCACGCCGTACCACGTCCAGCCCGCGTGCGCCATCATCGGGGAGGGCCTGCACGAGGGAATGGATAAACTTTACGAGATGATCGTAAAGAGGCGGAAGTCTCTTAAGCAGAAAAAGAAAAAGCAGTGATGAAGGTGCACGCGCGGAGACATGTCACTAAAGCGAGGCTACAATGAGGCGAGAGGGACAATGGAGAAGAGGAGTGAGGATGCCATACAGGCTGTGGGAGGCTGGAGCGAGGGTGTTCACGTGATTGAATTTAATTTGATGTCAAAATCTGAGAGATTAACACATTTTGGACTTCTTGGTTATAGTTTATCTTAACTAACTTTATACATCTTGTGGCTTCAAGCTGTCGACTGAAACCTATCAAACATTTGTTTACTATCTAGGCTTCTTTTGCCTCTATAGTGATAAAATAGTCCTAGATCCATTAACCAGGTCAATTTGTATTTTGACAATTTAACCTTTCCTCCACCCCAGTTATACACCATGTGGGCTTTATAGAATAGTTTGGCAACATTTGAATGTAACACTTTATCACCAATTATATGGTTTTACAGTGGTGACAAAAGTATAGACCTTTTTTGTGTTTTTATCCTCGATAAAAAAACAACAACATTTATCTCAGTTAAAAACGATTAATAAATAAGCCAGGCTACTCACATTAATTCTACAGACTGCAGAGAGTCACATCATTTAATTCACAAAACATAGATCCAAACAGTAGCCTAAGTAGCCTTATACTGTGAATATGGACTCAGATTTCATCATTTCAAGTAAATATGAACCAAATGGTTTAGAAAGGATGGAGTCTGTGCAGCACTTTTGTTTTCACAATAAAAAAAATGCCACAGTGCAAACTGCAAATGCAAATAGTGCCTCTTAAAACATTTAAGAATTATAATGGACCCATACAAAAATAATGAAATTTGTCCTCCTGTGGTGCCCTGCAGAACAAGTTCTCATTTGTAGCAGTTATTTTGTCACAGATCAGTGACATAAACTCTAAAGGCTCATGGTCATAGTCAAAGGTGCACTATGGAACTCTTCTGGTTACGGGGTCTGCCATATGCTTGTCTCCATTTAGACCTTTTTATTTCTATATGGAATGACCCAAGGCATGGCACTAAAATATTCTATCTCGCGTTTACTCACTGATCACAACGTTTTTATTGCTTTAATGTCTTGAAAACCAGGCAATCTTATGCTCCTCTCCACAGATCTGACCTGTATTTGGCTGTGGAGATGCATACAGGTTTTATGCCACACTGGATAACTGTAATGCAAAGCCATATCCTCTCCATAGAGACAAGCAGTTAGCAGACCTTCCACTGGAAAGTTATGTAGTGCACAACAGTATGGGCCAAGCTCCAACCAAGACGCATTCTTGTGCCAAATCAGACAGTGCTGTGCCGATGCAGCCCACTGCTTGAGAACAAATATGTAGGATAATCCCTATATAATAAGTATGTATTTGACTGTTTAATTACCTGATTTGCTTAATGTAGCCTAAATAACAAGTGCGTATGTGAAGATGAGCTGTTGATATGACTGTTTCGGAGAACTGGTGGAGACTGTTGTTCAGAATGTATTTCATGTAATCTTTAAACTCTAATGTAAATGTATGCGGCTGTGAAATGCATGGCAGCCCTCATCTCTGTAACAGGAGAGTAGCAGATACAAGGCCAAACTGTCCATATGCCAAAATATCAATAAGAATAAACTATTTTTGACATGAAGTACTGTTGTGTTTGTCATTAAACAACAGCAGGACCAGGAAACAATGTGGGCCAGTGAGCCTTTTTTTTTTTTATAGCGAGGTTAGTTTCTTCACTACTCCACTAGAGGGCACATTTGTCATGTTGTCATCTCTAATTGAAAACAGTAATACAGTTATAGCTGATCCCATTATATCAACCCATCTTAATTGGATGAAACTCAAATTGTGGTAACTACTGAAAAAACACTAGCTGATCTTTGTGCAAAATTTAACACACAGTAAACTCCATTGGTGGAAGAAATATTCAATTCTGTTTAAGTAAAAGTTCAGATACTGGAAAAAAAAAAAAAAAAAACTCAAGTAAAAGTATCACATTGAAAAATTCTACTTAGTTAAAAGTATCAAAGTACCAGTTTACCAGTTTAAATTTGTATATTTTTGTTTGCTTAAATTATGAACAGACATTTCAACAGGTCTCAGACAATGATAAAAATACTTTTACTTTTCAGTCCTGTTCAAAGTAGAAAGTACAGCTGGTTTCTCTCAAATGTAGTGAAGTCAAAGTAAAAAGTATCCACTTTACTTACTGTACTTTTTACGTACTGTACTGTACTTTACGTACAGATACCAAAAATGTATACTTAAGTACAGTACTTTACAACCTTTACTTTGTTACCTTCTACCAAAACTGTAGTTTTAAAGGGCCCATATTACACTATTATGTTGTATTATGATCTGACATACGTGGAGTTTTGTTTTGTTTCATAGACACATGTTTAACACACAAACCCTATATATTTAGTTCTTTTCTCAAACAGAAAACACTTTGTTCCACCATGCAATATCATGTGGTAATACTCCATACACCTTTATTAGAATCATTTGGATAATGTCAGCCCTGAAATTTCCAATCTCCACTAAACAAAAGGGAAAAGGTAGCTGCTAACTTCAAAATGACTGATTCATGACATCACAAGGTGAAACAGAACATTTGAGGCTTTGGAGATGTAGACATACTGATAATAAATGATTACTCAAACATGTGTGAATAAAACAAAACACAACTTCACATTTGTTTCTTAGGAGGCAACAACATTATAACATGACTTAAAGGTCAAAATAATCAATTGCATCATTGTTTTGATGTAATTTACAGCCATGGTTTTATGAGCCCTTAGCAACATCAAATAGCCTAATCCTAAGCCTAATGTGACTGCTACGTTTTTACTTTTTATTTAGTTTTTTTATTAACTTTTACTCTATATGTTAGTTATATTTGTTTGGTGTTTAAAATTTAAATAAAAATCTATCTAAAATGAAATTAATTAATCTAAATAAAACTGCGATCAATCCCTTCTAGGTATTAGCACAGTAAAGCTATAAAGCAGGAGTGTACAATAAAATAATACAATGTTAATGTTTAACTGTCACCTGACATAATGTTATTCTGTCCATCTGTCCATCTACTCTAAAGTTTATGGTGGTGTCTTTCAGAATTCAACTGTAGATCTGAATCACGCCAGCCCTTATTCCATGAGGACTTTATCACATCTTAGAAAACTCTCCTCTTGCCTAGTTAACTCTTTATGTTGTTATGTTATAGGGGCTTATGTAATACCTGTTCAGTACACTGTGTCAGTCAATGTCAATGAAATCAGTGCGTGTGGACCTCAGGTTGGGAATCACATCTCATGAACCAAAGTCTTGTGTGACTTGTGATATTATTTGTTTAATGTATGTTTTGTCAGTGTATAAACGTTACTACTAACAGTAGTAAACTAGTTTTATTTGGGCCAGAGTTCAAGTTAATTATTACAGCTGATGTTTAACAAACTGCAGCTTTTTCTTGATCACAAACATTCAGTCTGTTTAAACATCGCCCTCGATGCAACCCTCACCTCTCACATTTAGTATTCTACCATTTTCTCTCAGCTAAACTAAAAGAAAACTATTATCCTCTTTTTAATATAACAAAGATATGTCCAGGATATAAACCTCCAATAGTGTTGAGATAGATTCAGGTGAAATCTCATTTATTAAAGCACATCTGCGTAGCTTTTCACCCTAAATAAATCTTTCACTACAGACGTTTTTATTGCTCAAAAATACATAAAAATATCCTTATTGTCAGGGATCTAGGGCTTGCCTCTCCACAGGCCTGACTCAAAATCAAAGTATGGCACCTCTTGTTTTAATTTATTAATTTTTCTGCATTGGGGCGTTGCTGATTTTGTATTGTTAATTTAATACTGTTTACGTTTAGCAATTCTATTTCTCTATTTCTTCTATTTCTTCTTTTCTGTATTCTCCAGAGTGCCAATTTTGTTGATTTGGAGAGACCTTTAAATTTCTGGACTTTTTATTTTGACATGTTTGACTACGTTGGCGGAACTCTTATTTTGAAAGCCCTGCGGAAGTGCGGTGTGTAGTTGACTTGTGCACATCTGTACTTTACCTCTCCTCTCCTCTGTTTAGTCAGTTAATCTGTTTTCTCCCTGCAACATGTCTGCAGCCAGATCTGACCCTCTCCTCTTCTTTGTTAATGGCAAGAAGGTAACACCAAACTTTTCCTTTACCAAAGTCTTACATAATATGCAATTGTGTGGGCGAGTGTTTTTTTGTTTATTTTGCAACAAAGGCGTTTTTAAAGACTTCCTAAGTTTTTCCACGTTGACAATTTGCGGAAAACTTGTGTAACTGGTGATAAAGTGCACAGAAAAGTGTGCACTGATACTTGAAAGAGGCTCGTGTCCCAGTTTGACCTTGTTTTCTAGGGAAGTTTGCGCCGTTCTTTGCATTGAATATAGAAAATAAAACGGCGTTGTGCAATGTAGTAAAATCAGTTTTATATGTAATCACTCTGCGTTATCATGTCAACCTAAGGCGGTGAACAGTTTAAGGCTTCCATACTTTCATGCTGTCATATATTTTTTTTATTTATTTATAGGAATCATAAACTTACTTTCTATTATTGTGTATCTACATTGATAAGATCTTGGTCAAATCAAGGCTGTATACTAATGTGTGTAATTGTTAGATTTTAATTGAATTCAGAGGTGGGTATTACCCTGTTAAATTAATAATTGTAACTGAGTAAATGTAACTTTTTGAAGGAATTGTACTTTTCAGAATACTTTTTTAAAACTTAAAAAAATAAATTAACAGTACTCTTACTTGAAGTCTATAACAGAAGCTGAACTGTTTTTTGCCCTGCTCCTCCAGATATGATTTAGTTTTTCTCATATTTGTGTCTATTCTTTGAAAATACCAGATTTTGTGCATTATGGGAGTTTTGTATGGGTGTAATGTTTTGTCCTTCATATTAGGCCTGACCAGCAGAAGTTGGCGATACTATTAATATTGCAAAGTGACTTGTATCGAGAATTCCACCTTCAGAGAGAAGAGAGAGATAGTAGATGGGGAATGGAGCTAAAACAATCCCCCTCCATACTCTACTTAGTCATATACAAACCTCCCCAGTACTGTCTGAGTTTTATTGATGATTTTACTGAGATGCTTTCAGTCGTATGCACAGACTTTGATGGTTTAGTCATTACAGGTGATTTTAATGTACATGTGGATAATGTGTTTGACAGAAACGCTAAAGAGCTCAGTTCTGTCCTTGAAACCTTTGGTCTGACTCAGCATGTCAGCGAGCCCACCCACAACAGAGGACACACTCTGGATCTGCTCATTACAAAAGGAGTAAATATTTCAAATGTCAATGAGGGGGATGATGCGCTGTCTGATCATTTCTGTGTCTTCTTTAATCTGTCTGATATTCCCAAACCAGCGCCTGGTCCTGCAGTTGTTCGAAGGAGACACATAAATGATAACACAGGTGCACTGTTCATGGAAATGATACACTTTGAAAATGCCTCATGTTCTGATGTTGATGATTTGTTGAACTCTGTAACTTCGAGTGTTTTGAATGTTCTGGACACCATTGCCCCGATGAAGGTTAAAATGGTTGAATATAAGCAGAAAGCACCATGGAGGAATGATGACTTGGTCAGGGCACAGAAAAGAGGGTACCGGAGGGCCGAGCGGGAATGATGCAAGTCAAAGCTCCAGGTTCATTATGAAATTTACAGAGAAAAGATGCACATGTACAACTACAGTTTATGTAGAACAA
Source organism: Periophthalmus magnuspinnatus (assembly GCF_009829125.3). Lineage (NCBI taxonomy): Eukaryota > Metazoa > Chordata > Actinopteri > Gobiiformes > Gobiidae > Periophthalmus > Periophthalmus magnuspinnatus. The sequence goes on along the minus strand of NC_047127.1, from coordinate 6,537,139 downwards.
GGCAAAGGTATTTTTCTGACATTACTGGAAGTTGTAGTAACAACTCTCGTGTCCTGTTTGCAATGGTAAACAGATTAACAAACCCCCCAGCTCCACTGCCGTTAGAACTAATTTCCACATCTAAGTGCAATGAGTTTGCAGTATTCTTTAATGACAAGGTTCAGGGCATTAAAAATGCCATAAATTCCACAACACAAATAACAACCCTGCACCCACCTAGACACTTAGAGCTGACTCAGTTTGCACCTGTAGCTGATAAAACTGTCCAAGAGATTGTCACCAGTCTGAGTTCATCTACATGCTGCCTCCATGTGTTACCCACAAAATTTCTAAAGTCTGTGCTCAACAGTTTGCTATCACCGCTCACTCACATAGTTAATATGTCACTTCAATCTGGAACATTCCCAAGCACTTTGAAAACTGCGGTTATCAAGCCTCTCCTAAAGAAGAGCAGTCTTGATGCCACAATATTGAACAATTATCAACCGATCTCAAATCTGCCGTTTTTAGGCAAAGTCCTCGAAAAAGTTGTTTACCAACAGCTTATTAACTTCCTCGAAATGAACAACTCCTTTGATGTCTTCCAATCAGGTTTTAGATCCCACCACAGCACTGAGACTGCTCTTATCAAGGTGACAAATGACATCCGCCTGAACACTTATGCAGGCAAAGTCTCAGTCTTGATCCTGTTAGATCTGAGTGCTGCCTTTGACACTGTTGATCATGGGATCCTCTTACAGAGACTAGGGGACTGGGTGGGCATCTCTGGTATGGCACTAAACTGGTTCAAGTCCTATTTAGAAAACAGGGAGTACTTTGTTGAAATTGGAAAATGTATAACAGATAAAATTTCCCTGACCTGTGGGGTGCCCCAGGGGTCAATCCTGGGACCCCTGCTGTTCAATTTCTACATGCTGCCGTTAGGCCAGTTAATACGCAGCAATAATGTGTCTTACCACAACTATGCAGATGACACTCAGATCTATATCTCACTGGCAGCAGGTGAATATGGACCAGTGGATTCACCCTGCCACTGCATCCAACAGATCAGTGTGTGGATGCAAAACAACTTTCTTCTGCTAAACTCAGACAAGACTGAAGTCATCATCTTTGGCCCACAGAAACATAGAGAAAGTGTCAGCAGTCACCTCCAGTCTCGCTCTCTAAAACCTTCAAATCAGGCTAGAAATCTAGGGGTAACAATGGACTCAGACTTGAACTTTAACAGCCACATCAAATCAATAACATCTGCAGCTTTTTACCACCTAAAAACATTGCAAAAATCAAAGGTATACTGTCAAAGCCAGACTTGGAGAGACTTATCCATGCATTTGTCTCCAGTAGGTTAGACTACTGTAACACCCTGCTCACTGGCCTCTCCAAACGAGCCTTAACACAGCTGCAGTACATCCAGAAGGCTGCTGCTCAGGTCCTGACTAGAACCAGGAAGTATGAGCACATAAGTGCTGTGCTCAGGTCTCTGCACTGGCTTCCTGTAGCTCAAAGAATAGACTTTAAACCAGCTCTGCTTGTGTATAAGTCTCCCCATGGCCTAGGTCCAAAGTACATCTCCGACATGTTAGTGCCATATGAACCATCTCGCAATTTGAGGACTTCAGGGACCGGCCTCCTGCTGGTGTCCAGAGTCAGGACTAAACATGGGGAATCAGTGTTTAAGTTTTATGCAGCTAAAACTTGGAACAGTCTTCCTGAAGATGTGAGACAGGCCTCTACTTTGACAATGTTTAAATCCAGGCTCAAAACACTTCTGTTTAGCTGTGCATACGACTGAAAGGTTTTTATTTTGCACTCTTCTCTTTTAATGTTAATTTTATGATGATTATTTATGTTTTGATTTGTGTGATTTTAATGTCTTTCTTATTCTGTAAAGCACTTTGAATTACCTTGTGTATGAATTGTGCTATACAAATAAACTTGCCTTGCCTAGATCTTTTGTTTAATTTGTGAAGTTCTGGTACCTTGTTTATTCAAATCAAATGTATTGTTAGCTAATTCATACACATTACAATTACTGTATTTTATCTTTCCCCAAGTAATAAATATTAGCTGCAAACTGAAAGTGTGGGGTGCTCACAAAGTTGTTTCTCATTTGAGGTTCAGGCAGTGGCGTAACTACAGCAACCACAGACCTGTCCCACTTTCATTTCAGCCATTTGGCCTTTGTCTTATTTTTTTCACCAATGTGGAGAATGTGCCTTAGTGGTGAGAATCATTCAAGGAACTAGACAAAAAATTACCACTTGATTGCATAAGTCAAGTTGACTTTAAGCACAATAGAGATAGAAAAAATAAACAAAGGTGTGAAGTTACAGTGAATACAACAGGCAATATTTAAGCAATAGCTGGCTATTTAATAACTCTTCATAACCGATACATTTTCATCCTTTAGGTGGAAGAGCGGAATGCCGATCCAGAGACCATGCTGCTGTCCTACCTCCGAGACAAATGTATCCTGTTCTTTTTAATTTGGAAAGTTCCTTTTATGTAGAAATCACATTGAAAAAAACATAGGCCAGATTTATTTGTGCTCCTATATGCTGTGTTCCTTGACCGTGCCTCAGTGCGTCTGACCGGGACCAAGTATGGCTGTGGAGGAGGAGGTTGCGGGGCCTGTACCGTCATGGTGTCCCGCTACCAGCCACGCACCAAAACTATCCTGTATCCTTCCACTACTATTATTGTTACTACTACTACTGTCCTATCACCATTTGATGTCTGTCTGTGTTTAAAGGTCCTATATTACATAAAATGGACACCTGTGAGCTTTAAGGCATGGTATAATGTTGTTACTTCATCAAAAATATCCCCAATTGTGTTTTGTTTCATTCACACGTTTGAGTAACCCTTTATTATTAGTCTGTCTACATCTCCAAAGCTCAAAATGCTCTGTTCCACCTTGTGATGTCATGAAGTGATAGTTTTCCAGTTAACAGCTCCCTTTATCTTTTGTTCAGTAGAGATGGGCAATTTCAGATATTAAATTATCCATAGGAGTCTAGTGAAGGTGTATAGAGTTTAAAAATGCATTGGAGCATGTCCTGTGCTTCCACATGACATCACAAGGTAGAAGGAGTGTTTTCTGTTTGAAAGAAGAACAATATCAGAAGAATATGATCAGAATGACTCTTGGGATGCTGCTTGCACTTTATAAACACAGGCTAATGCTGAGGGGAAGCAAGCAGGACTATGTAAATGTGTGATTTTTGTTCTTTGATTTTACTAGGTCTAAACAAACTGAGAAAGGTAAACATTAAGAATACCATCTATCCTTGACTATAATGTTGTCAGTCACTTTGCGGCCACAGCCTGTCTGGTGCCCATCTGCCAGCTCCACGGAGCAGCAGTCACCACAGTGGAGGGCATCGGCAACACCAAAACACGCCTCCACCCTGTTCAGGTCAGAACTCATAGGTCAAAGGTCACCTCCTACAGTCTCTTCACTTTATTTTAGAAACCAGAATAAAAATAAGCAATCTTAAATAGCAAACATTGTGGTATATTCGTACGTCAAAAGGGTTCACACAAGACACAGATTATTAATAACTATAAATATAGTATTGTTTCCACCAGTCTATAACTAGCTGTTTATGTGCCGCTTTAACACGCTATTGTGCCTGCAGGAGAGGATAGCTAAAGCTAACGGCTCTCAGTGTGGCTTCTGTACTCCGGGGATGGTCATGTCCATGTACACTCTCCTGAGGAACAAGCCCTGGCCCAGCATGGAGGACATTAAGGAGGCTCTAGCTGGTCAGTCTGCATAGCTCTGTATCTCTCACAGTTTGTGTGCGTGTCTCTGAGTGTGTGCCTGTGTGAGAGAGGTAGTACAGACAGGCCTGCACAGTGCCCACTAACCTGAAGGCTGTGTCTTCCATCATCCGTAAAGGTGCTGCCATTCTGAAATTAAGGGTTAAGAGTATGTAGAGATAATGTTTTGATCAAGTCTATAGTTAAGTTGTAATTTTAGTTGTATAAAGTAACAAAAAGTTTTCCTCTTGCATTTTAAAATGCATATAGACAAAACATTCTCTTAAAATTCAGAAGTCCTATTACCTTTTAGGTAATCTATGCCGCTGCACTGGGTACCGGCCCATTATTGATGGCTACAGGACCTTTTGTCAGGTGAAAATAAATGAACCACGTTTTAAATGGATTTAGTGTAATTTGACCATTACGATTTTAATGTCCAACAGGAAGCCAACTGCTGCCAGCTTAATGGAAACTGTGGTGTGAACAGAGAGAGCATCCCAAATGGAGAGGAGCATGTGAGCTACTATCACTCATACCTGGAGAGATCATTGGAAAAATGACACTTCAGTCATACTTCATATTTTGTGTTTGTTCAGAATGGGTCCCAGGATGAACCACAGCTATTTGACCAAGGAGAGTTTCAGCCACTGGACCCAACACAGGAGCTCATCTTTCCCCCAGAACTCATTGTAAGGCACATTTTGGACAACATGCTGTTTAGAGATCATTGACACATTTGAGCAAAAAATTTAACATAGTAATACATAAATAAAAAACTATGAGTTTGATCCATATGAACAAATATATGTTGTGCGATTTCATACAGGAAACAAGTTTCTCATTAAACTTGTCCTTAGCTGATGGCAGAGAGGAAGAGTCCCCCAGAGACGCTGTCCTTCTGTGGTGAGAGGATGAGCCTGTTGTGCCCTGGTTCTGTGGAAGAGCTGTTGGAACTCAAGACCAAGCACCCAGAGGCTCCTCTGCTGATGGGGAACACACACCTGGGTGTGTACCAGGGTTCACTCTACTCACTTATACCACCACTGCAGCACAACCATCAGCCACACCAGCCTCTCCATCTTGTCCAAGGTCATATCGCTTGCTGTTAATAAGACATTTCTAACATTGTTGTGTTTCTCTGTAGGTCCCAGTATTAAATTTAAAGGCGTTGTGCACACACTGATGATTTCTGCATTCAGAGTTCAGGAGCTGTTTGAGGTCAGACACACTCCAGAGGGTAGGTCCAGTCTGTCCACACTAACTGAAATTTCAAAAATCACATTAGAAGCTACATTATTTTGCTCTATTTAAATACCTTTCTTGAGTTGAATATTAGAGCATTTTTGCTTGTGAAGGACTGAGTTTCTTATGATCGTTGTGTGTTGCAGGTGTGTGGGTGGGAGCAGGCTGCTCTCTGTCTGAGCTCCTGTCTCTTCTGCAGAAGCTCATCTCTGAGAGTCCTCCAGAGCAGTCAGAGCTGTTTCGAGCCCTCACCAAACAGCTCCAGAATCTGGGCAGCCAGCAGGTCCGCAACATGGCTGTAAGTGAACTCTATCTGAAACACATTCAACTGATGACAAATATTTGTTAATATATTTCAAAAACCTTTTACAGTCACTTGGAGGTCACATCATGAGTGCATACCCAAACTCTGACCTGAACCCTGTTCTGGCTGCTGGAAACTGTAAAATCTCTGTGGATTCTGGCTGTAAGTTAAAATTTTAAAAGTGAAACATAATTATATAATCAAAGCAACACAGTTTAAGAATGTGTTTTTTGTTCTTCTCAGCGGGGAGGCGTGAGCTGCCCCTGAACCAGGATTTCTTTGTGAGCTTTGGAAAGACCCTCGTGAAGCTAGAGGAAATAGTGCTCTCTGTCTTCATCCCCTTTACAACAAAGGTACAGTCAATAATGAGCTTTTTTCCCCTCCTCTGATTTCTTGATGTAAACATGTGTCCCTCAGGGGGAGCTGGTGAGTGCGCTCCGTCATGCTCCCCGTAAAGAGGCTGCCTTCTCCACTGTGACGTGTGCGGTGCGGGTGCTCTTCAGTGAAGGCTCCTCTGTCGTCCGTGACATTAGTGTGTACTATGGAGGAGTGGGAGCCACCACTGTCAAAGCTGAAAAGACCTGCCAAGCTCTCCTCAACAAGTATGTCTGTACATTTAGGATGGCTACAGTTTGTTATGAATATTCTGACAAATGTTTGTTTAGTGAAAAAGGGGGTATGATCTTCCTTAATCCACTGTAGTTTTAGCCTGGCTAGCCAAGACTTCACTCTTGTCCCTATTCTGGATAAAGACATATAGTCTGAGACATCCAGTCTTGAGGGCGACATGCGAGCAGGGTCCCAGACACATGTGCATTTAACTAGAAAATCAGAGTGTCCGGCTCACCAGGGTCCACAGATGATATTTGCTGCCTGTGTGTCCTCAGAGAGTGGAGCGAGCCTATCCTGTCCCAGGTCTATGACACCTTGTTGGATGAGCTGGTGCTGCCCCCCTCTGCTCCAGGGGGAAAGGTGCAGTTCAGAAGAGTCCTGACCCTCACTCTGTTCTTCAAGTTTTACCTGGAGATTCTACACAAGCTCAAACACATGGTGAGCTCCTATTCTTCTCTACTACTGTACTAGCTAGTTCTATATCTATACTGCCTCTCAGTAAAGCAACACTGCACTGTGTTTCTCACTATCTCTGTTATAAACTGGATCATTTTTTAAATTTAATTTTAGACCCTTTGAAATACTGTTGATTTGATGGCTGTTGTGTTTTACTTTTACGATATCAGTACATTAATAAATGTTTTTTTTGCAGGGTTGGATCTCCTGTGAGGTTCCAGATAAGCTCCTCCCTCTGCCCTCAGACATCCAGCCCAGTGTGCAGCACTTCCAGGTCAGAACTGATCGCATTTTTATGACATAAATTTGGCCACTTTAAACTCAAAAGTCTGTTTTTACAGTCTGTGTCGAACGCCCAGAGTTCCAGTGATGCAGTGGGGCGGCCCATCATGCACAAGGCCGCTCTGAGCCATGCCACAGGAGAGGCGGTGTACTGCGATGACCTGCCTCCAGTACAGGGGGAGCTCTACCTGGCTCTGGTCACTAGCTCCAGAGCATACGCCAAGATCAAGTATAGAACAGATGTTTTGTTTGCATATTTCAAATAGATTGTATGTACTAATTACCAGTATACATTTCACAATAAATACACGGTTATAATGATAATTTCAGCCCTTGTCAGTCCAGCACTACAAGAGGATGCAGAGACCTGACCCGGCGTTACTGTTGATTGAGTCCAGTTTTAGTCCCATTTCACAGGTGTGTTGTGTTTGCAGACAGTTGGATGTATCTGCAGCTCTGCAGATGCCTGGAGTGGTGGATGTGATCACCGCTAAAGATATTCCAGGAAAGAAAGTGCGCACGGACTTTGGCCATGATGAAGACCTCCTGGCTCAGACTCAGGTAAAACACAGACTTTTCAATATTATGTCAAAGTCACTGGTTCGTTTTCATAACTTAATTTACCACCAGTGATGAGTGAATGTTGGGATTAACAGATATTGTTATCAGATCTGCATATTGTTTTGGTGCAGGTGGTGTGCGTTGGTCAGATGGTGTGTGCAGTGGTGGCAGACACTAAAGCTCACGCTAAAAGAGGAGCAGCTGCTGTGAGGGTCCAGTATGAAGACCTGCCTGACCCCATCTTCACCATAGAGGTCTGTCCATCTCCTCCTCATCTCCTCTGTCTGCACTGTTATTTGGGCAGCCCAACTGCATCAGGTTGCAAATGAGGCTTTATAATGACAAAGAACACTTGGGAATTAAACAGTTCAAGGTAGCAGCTAGCTTCTGAGTTGTCTCTTTGTGCTGAAAAGAAATCATCTTCATAACACCATGTATGTTTCTGAGGACATTAAAATATTGTCAAAAAGTAGAGTTCCCCATCTTATGGGGCCTGCAAGGACTGGGAATTACAGAGACTGAATATGACTGTTGACTTGTTTGCACTGTTGTTTTTCAGGAAGCTATAGAGAGGTCCTCATATTATGAGCCCCGGAGGAGCTTTGAACGAGGCAATGTGGCTGAAGCCCTCAAAAGTGTTGATCATGTTTATGAAGGTTTGTGGAAAAGCAGAAGTAGCAACAGGAGGAAGAGGTGGAGCAGGGTCTGACTGTGCTGTTTTTAGGGGGCATCTATATGGGCGGGCAGGAACACTTCTACATGGAGACCCAGAGCACACTGGTAGTCCCAGTGGGGGAGGAGAGAGAGTTCCACCTCTATGTGTCCACACAGTGGCCAACATCCACCCAGGTCAGTTCAAAGAAGCACATATACACACTGTTACATGTCCTTATTTCATTTACCACTGCACAATACCTTTTAAAGATATAAAGTATTAAAGAGCATCTGTTGTGGTGTTTCTGCAGGAAGCTGTAGCTCAGACACTGTCCATCCCATCCAACAGAGTAGTGTGTCACGTGAAGAGGGTGGGAGGAGCCTTCGGAGGCAAAATTACAAAAACAGCAATCCTCACCTCCATCACTGCTGTGGCCGCCTGGAAGTAAGGCACTGACTCAGACCAATGCAGACCAGTGCAGACCAATCAGTCCAGTAATACACTGGAATTCACTGGTTAATGGTTAAGGTGGACTTTACTGTTGATGAATGGCTGTACAAGGTTACTATAAGGTTAAGGTTATTCTTAAATTATGACAAAAAATTTATTTCAGAACTAACCAAGCAGTCCGCTGTGTGCTAGAGCGAGGAGACGACATGCTGATTACAGGAGGACGCCACCCAACGTTAGGAAAGTACAAGGTCAGATTGCTTCCTTTGTGTTGTACTTGTTCTGTTTGTTCATTTCTAACATGAATGAAATGTTCTTAAATTTCAGGTGGGGTTCATGAATGATGGCAGGATTGTGGCTGTTGATCTGGAGTACTACGCCAATGCTGGGTGTACTGCAGATGAATCTCCTCTGGTGGGTCCTAAGTTAAAGACTTTGTCTCAAATCTCAGTAATTCTGAGACCTCTTCCACCCTTTCAGTATTTGCTACTACATTAAAGTGGCATGTATATGCTCTGTATTTTTTGTAGATAGCAGAGAAAATGGTCCTTCTCATGGATAACATCTATAACTTCCCTCACATGCGGGGTTTTGCTGGAGCCTGCCGCACGAACCTCCCGTCCAACACTTCCTTCAGGGGCTTCGGTGTTCCCCAGTGCCTCCTGGTGGTGGAAAACATGGTCAACGATGTGGCCATGAAAGTGGGCATGCCTGTGGACAAGGTACATCTGTTCTCATATTGACCTCATAGTGGACAATTAACCTTCACTATATAAAAGAAAACAACTAATAAACAGGTGCGCGAGGTGAACATGTACAGAGGGCCCTCCATCACTCATTACAAAATGGAGTTCAACCCTGAAAACCTGCATCTCTGCTGGGACGAGTGTAAGAGGAGGTGTGAGTACGATGCCCGCTGCCGTGCCGTAGAGCAATTCAACAAAGAGAACCAGTGGAAGAAAAGGGGGGTGGCTATTGTGCCCATAAAATATGGCATTGGATTTTCAGAGGGCTTCCTTAACCAGGTTTGTCTTAGTGAGTCAGAACTGTACATATTGTGATTACACACAGACTAACATCGTTTGTGCTGAAGGGTTCTGCTTTGGTCCACATCTACAAAGACGGCTCTGTCCTGGTGGCTCACGGTGGAACTGAAATGGGACAAGGAGTACACACCAAAATGCAACAGGTAATACACACTTGAGTAACAGACAACCAATCCTTGTTTTTTTTTTTTTTATATGGATCTGTCTATTATATGTAACCTGGGAAATGTTGTATTTTTGATTTTTAAAGATGTGTAGAAACATGGAAAATGGAGCCACTCTTCTCAAATGATCACCCTTGGCTCTTTTCTACAGGTGGCCAGTCGGGAGCTGCACATTCCCATTTCTAAGATCTACATCAATGAGACCAGCACTGGCACTGTCCCCAACACCTGTCCCTCCGCTGCATCCTTTGGGACTGACGCCAACGGCATGGCTGTGAAGGTTCAGTGTTTCACCATCTGAGTTCAGTGTGAATAAAAACACATTTAACTCTAGTGTTTGATCGTGTGTTGCAGGAGGCCTGCCAGATCTTGTATCAGAGACTCAAACCTATCATGCAGAAGAACCCTGAAGGATCATGGGAAAGTTGGGTAGGAAGAAATGCTCAATTCCTCAAACAGCAACCGCTTTTGGCAACTTATTTTCTTATTTATTTTTTGTCTTAGGTTAACAAGGCATTCTTTGACAAAATCAGCCTTTCTGCCACTGGATTTTCCAGGTAGCTAAAAAGTCCGTTTTAATGTTTTTCTGTCTTTCCCACTTTAAAGTGAATGTGTGTGCAGAGGACCAGACTCATATGTGAACTGGGAGACAATGGAGGGGAGGCCTTACTCGTATTTCACCTATGGAGTGTGCTTCTGTGAGGTGGAACTGGACTGTCTGACTGGGGACTACAGAGTGAGACCTCTTCTCTCAGTAAACATCTGACACCTGTGGATTTAGTTTAACAGTGTGTTGTGTGCAGACGCTGAAGACAGATCTTGTGATGGACATCGGCAGAAGCATCAACCCCTGTGTGGACATCGGACAGGTCAGACACAGAGCACTGTACATGTCTCACTCACCTATGATGATTATGATGCCTTACTCTGGTATTGAGCTCTCAAAGGACCAGCGATCGTTTCTATTCCAATCCTTTTTAAAGCCTCACTACGTAACTTTTTTCTGGTGTGTGCCACCTGCAACTTGACAGTGTACCACTTTTTGCAGGTGACTGACCCTCTACCAGAAAGGTTATATAGATAAAGCGATAGACAGGCTACACTAAATGTTATTTATGCAGTTGTTTTTGTTGACTTGCAGATTGAGGGAGCATTCATGCAAGGGCTGGGCCTGTACACTATGGAGGAGCTGAAGTATAGTCTTTCCGGGCTCCTGTACACTCGAGGGCCGTCTCAGTACAAGATCCCTGCTGTGTGTGACATGCCTCTGTCCTTTAACGTCTACCTGCTGCCCAACTCCGAAAACCCCAACGCCATCTACTCCTCCAAGGTCAGTCAGGATTAATTTACAAGACAGATGTTATATATAAATGTGTGTTTATGTCCCTGCTCACCTCCCGTAGGGCATTGGAGAGCCGGGTGTGTTCCTAGGAAGTGCAGCGTTCTTTGCCATTAAAGATGCAGTGTCAGCTGCCCGCTCAGACTCAGGCCTGTCCGGTCCCTTTTCTTTTGACAGTCCGGCCACACCGGAGCGTGCCTGCCTAGCCACTGCCTCCAAATTCACTCAGAAGGTAAGTGCTTACTAAACCTGTTCTGTTCTACCTGTGCCTGCTAAATTACTCTACATTGTACTATTCATGTAAAGTACTGTGTAAAGTACTGTCTGGCATGCACTGATTACTGATCCATCTTCAACTGAGTCTTCCTCAGTCAGAAAGAAGAGGCAAACTCCTCTTGTACAGTTCAGGGATGTTTATTTAGGATGGAGCACGTGATATTAAGGGAATGGTTATTATGTGGGTAGTAAACAAAACTTAAATCGTATGAACGCACACAGTACTCATACACACAAATTTAGACAGGATGACCTGAGGATAGCACGAGGCTCTGCTCTTGCCTGCGTGTCAATGTGCCTTGACATGGGGTGAACATGTAAATCACTTGCCTTTGACGCAAACTGAACTCGCGGGCCACCGGCCTTCCAAAACTTGTCTAGCAACTAATGCAGTGTTGTGTACATTTGTACCTCAGATTCCAGCCAGTAAACCAGGATCCTTCAAACCGTGGGCTTTGGACATCTGATACTGGTAGCCTCACTGACTTGTGCATGACAATCTTTTTTATCTCATTAGGACATTTATTTTTTTAATCATATCAGTAATAATAATGGCATAAAAACAGTCTCAGGTGCACACATTACATACTGTGCATATTCCTTCAAACACCAGAGAGAAGAGACCATTTCTCCAGGATAAAACCCTGCAATGTTTGTAAATGTACACAACAATATCACAAATCTATTTCTATGACCTGTTTGTATAACATTTTATAATTATATATTTTAATACACACACTATAATGTGATTTTGTAACTAAACTTTTACACTAATCCTGCTAGATGTGTAATGATATGAACTGAATGTATTGCATATGTGGGCATTTGTTTAAACTCGTGAATAATGACTGTAGTACAATAAAATCTACATTTCAATCAATCACAAAGTAGATTCCATTAAGATCCTCATCCATTAAGTTATGAACTTGTGCATGTGTGTGTACTAAGTCAAAAGTATCAAATCAGATACTAATTGATTACAAGGGATTGGACAAGAAACAATATAATTTATCGTGATACAAAGTGTTGACCATTGTTCACTGGACATTTATTATAATCGTGAAAATCGCCAACAAAGATCACCATTATGTCACAAGAATGTGCAGAAAAAAACTATTTATCCCTGATGATCTCTTCTAGATCACTGTTGTTTTCATTTATAATAAAGTACAGTACTATAACAGTTTAATTATTATAGAGTAGGTTCCGCATTTTAAGGATAATTATTCATATCCATATTATTTTAAAGCTGTCATCAACAGGATAAGCGTGCCACCAAATTTCAGTATCGTCCCATGCCTAATCGATACTAAATTAGCATCAAATCTAGATACTCATTTGAGCAGGTACCAATACTATAAAAAGTCACATTCACAGGACAGAAATGAACCTTTCCTGAATAGCTTTAGAATGATCTTGAGTTGTATCAGAACAAGACCAAATAAGGTTTTTATTGCTGTATAAATTCACACAGTAGCTTTGATGATCTTGTGCCACATAAAACAATGAATAATATGGTAAATATTAACTATGATGAAATAAATGCAGACAATAAGCTATATATTTTCTATGTACTTAAATGAGTAATCAATAGATAATGAATATTCTAAACGCAGTGACCTCTCCTGTAGTCTTCACACATTCCACACTGTGCACATTCTTGAGCTCAAACATCGATGCTCCAGGGAGAGGAGGCCTTTTCTGTTGAGGTTGAAGCCTAAAAATGTTTGAAAGCAGAAATGTTCATGCATGTTTGTAAATGTATATCATTTGTAATATATTCATGCTTTACATTTAATGTTATGATTATTTTCATTTTTTTATTTTTGCAGAATTAGATGCCTGTTAGATGAAAATAGAGTATAATTCACTGTTGTATTTCATAGTGCTGTAGTAAATAATGTCAACATGTCAACTCAATATTTTTAGCAGTGCTACATCAGAGTCCTTTGCACATACCATGTGGGTGAATTGATCCTCACAGGCCATTCTGATCCTGGCAGCCGTGGCTGGAGAGCTCAGAGGGAACACAGTACTCAGCCCTCCGTCTGAACGTGCCGCAGCAATGGCCGACTTTATCGCAAAGAACAGAGTAGAGCCGAAGAACAACGGGGGCTCTCCTATACCCTGAGAACAGAGGATCAGAACACTGGGTTTATACCCTAAGAACAGAGGATCGGAAGATAAAGTCTATTTAGTCCACATTTTTGTCCTCCTTTGGGTTAGTCCTTGTTTAGATAGTACAGAAGTATGGTAGTAATGCTAGTAGTGTTTTTAGATACTGAAGTGTGTACCTTGGACATGTAGATGGCGTGAGGGTTCTGGGCGTTGGCCAGCAGGTGCACGTTGAGCTCTGTCGGGACGTCGCACAGAGCAGGGATTTTATACTGGGACGCGCCTCTGGTCAGAAGAGTCCCGTCTGGAGAGAAGTGCAGCTCCTCAATGGTGTACAACCCCAGCCCCTGGACAAAGCCTCCCTCCACCTGACAAACATACAAACACGAATATACTAACATAAATGTAAATAGAAATGAAGTTAGACTATAGTGATGAAGAATAGTACCTGTCCTATGTCTAGTGCAGGGTTGATGCTTTTTCCCACGTCCATCACTATGTCTGTCCTGATGTTCTACAACAAATGACAAAAATGATGAGCCTATTAGCAAAAATGATGAGTTTATACATTTTGGAAGTACTTTATGATCTCCGGTTAGGCAGTCTATCTCCACTTCAGAGCAGCAGGCCCCAAAAGTGAAGTAGTAGTAAGCGTTCCCCTCTCCCTTCTCCCAGTCCACGTAAGTAGGAGGTCCCCTGTCAAACGCACATGAGGGGTTTTCACACTGTCAGGACTGGCACACTACTGTAGCGTTTAGGACTCACATGAAGAAGCCAGTGGCGGACAGGCTGATCTTCTCAAAGTACGCCTCATTCACCTGCACAATATGCCACATCATGCAGAGAACTTGACTGGAACAGATCTTCAGGTTTATGTTTCAGTGTATTTTTTTTCCTACCCATTGTTTCCATGAGTTCTTGGGACTCTTCTCCATGACGGGCTTCAGGCGTCTCATCAGCTTCTCGCAGGCGTCCTGGAACAGCAGCTACAGTCTTGAATTGTTCTCAACACAACAACACACTCTTGACTCTACTCAAACGTTTTCCACCTTGAATTAAAGGTGCTCTATTACGCATTGACTCTTGTGTGGTTTAAGCCTGTTATAATGCTGTTACCTCATCAAAAACATACCTGGAAATGAGTTTTGTTTCATTTACACATTTGAGTAACCCTTTATTATTAGTCTGTCCACATCTCCAAAGCTCAAAATGCTCTGTTCCACCGCAGTAGTTTTAAGTTATCAGTTACTTTTTACCTTTTGTTCAGTAGTGATCGGCAATTTCAGGGCTGAAATTATCCAAATGATTTTAGAGAAGGTGTGTGGAGTTTAAAAACACAATGGAGCACTTCTTGTGTTTCCATATGACATCACAAGGTGGAACAAGGTGTTTTTTTGTTTGAGAAGAACTCAGCCTAAATATGCAGGTTTTGTGTGTTAAACATGTGTGAATGAAGCAAAACACGACTACAGGTATGTTTGTGATGAGGAAACAACATTAAAGCATCAAAAAATAGCATAATCTGGGTCCTTTAAGCTTTTCAAACTCATCTTTTGCACAATGATAGTACGTTTTTGTATTTCTTTGCCGGACAGTTCTAGGACAAAGTGCTTTCTGGACCTTGACAGCCATGCCCACTGCGTCTGTGCCGAAGGAGGCGGCTGAGGGAGATGCGTTGGGGACATTTCCTGTACACGTCTCCTTTATGAAGATACTGGACATGGGCACTTTGAGCACACGGCTGGCCACCTGATCACACACACATACGGACGAGAGAGAGGACAGAGATGATGAGCGCTGTGTACTCAGGAGCTCTACACTGCTGCAGTTTCAGGTACCTGCAGAGCCTTGGTGTGGATGCCCTGCCCCATCTCAGTGCCTCCATGAAACACCAGTACAGAGCCATCCTTGTAGATGTTCACCAGGGCTGCACCCTACAGGGAAAACATATTTATATACAATTTTACAGTGCAATTTAAAGCAGGAAGGCAAAAGGGTGGACCATTTCTTCCATATTTTGCATATTCTGTATGATAATGACAGTATCTACCAACTGAGCTCTGTTGGTAGAGTGTTTGTAAATGATCCTGGTACCTGGTTGAAGAATCCTTTTGAGAAGCCCACTCCAAACTTCTGGGGCAGCACGGCGATGCCCCTCTTCTTCCAGCGGTTCTGTGAGTTGAATAGTTGGACGTCCTGGAGGCGGCTCTCATACCCAGACCTCTGCAGACATTGATCCCAGCAGCGCAGCATGTCCGTGGGGCAGAAGGCCTGCATGTGGTGGGTGTAGCAGAGGTCACCCTGGTACATGTTCACCTCACGCACCTGCACAGCACAGGTGAGATGGTACATAAATCATGATCTTGACACGCCAAATCACAAACCACACCAAAAGATTTTTTTAATTGTCTTTTTCCAATAGATGTTCTTATAAAGATTTGTGGTTCAATGTGTATCATAATATAATGTCACAATCACTGGTATAGAACTCACCAAAAAGCAGATAAAAATATTAAAGCATACTTGTACTTTTTACCTTTAACACTAGCTTCTGTTAAGCTTTGAAGGACACACCCAATACATAGTGTGAGAGTATGAGTCCTGACCTTCTTTGGGCTCAATCCACTGCGCACTGCCACCTCATGCAGCACACTCTCAATGACCATGAGCCCCTGTGGCCCCCCGAACCCCCTGAAGGCCGTGTACGAGGGTAAGTGGGTCCGACACACCATGCCCCGCCCCCTTAGGTGAGGTATTCTGTAGGCGTTATCCATGTGGAGCAGGGCCTTATCCATGATCTGTGCACATTTTACACAACATTTTACACCATCTGCCCCTAATTGTTTCACTTTTAAAAGGGATAATTTGTTCACTCACAAAAGCAGATTCGTCCAGAGTGCAGCCTCCGTTACTGTAGTAGGTGATATCTGCAGCCACAATGGTCCCGTCACTGTTGTACCCCACCTGCAGCACACACAAACTCGGCTTTAATCAACGTTTTGTACTTCTGATGGGAGTTTGTTATCACATCTTATAAAAGATACACATATCTAAAGTCGACTATAATGTATAGCACCTTGTACTGTCCCAGGAAGGGGTGTCTCCCACTGGTGATGAGCATGTCATCTCCTCTGTCTAAACAGCAGCGCACGGCTTTACCAGTCCTGAGACAAACAACATCACAGTCAAGTGAGATTTCCTCTGTAAGTAAGTCATTTGGCATCAGTAACTGGGGTTATTTCTGTTTATTTTATGTATTATTTCTATGTTTGAGGGTTGATCTCACTTGTGTGCAGCCACAGCAGTAACGGCCGACAGTGCTGCGATCTTCATAATCTTCCCTCCAAAACCTCCTCCCAGCCTCTTCACGTGGCAGGTGATTTTGTTGGAGGAGATGCCCAGGGCTTGGCTCACCAGCTCCTGTGGCACACACACATACACTATTCAGAGAAGTGCTGTGAGGACATCTGGTTTAACGTGAGACTTTACCTGAGTGAAGGCAGCATGCTGAGTGCCCACGTACAGGTCCATCTCATCGCTCTCTCCCCTCGGCACCGCGATCAGCCCCTGGGTCTCCATGTAGAAGTGCTCCTGACCGCCCATGTAGATCTCATCTGTAACACACAACAGTCACATACACCAGCTAAAAAACTGCTAAAAATACTTTGATAACTACAGAAAGATTACACCATTGAATAGCCTGATATAATATTTAATAGAAATAGAGGACAGATAAAACAATATTCTTGTTAATAGACAGGAAAAGCAAAACGTAACCTGCACATGGTTTGATTCCTTACCCTCTAGAATGTGTTCTGCCATCTCCAGAGCTGTATCCACATCTCCCCTCTCGATCTTCCTCTTAGGCTCGAAGTAGGAGTCATGTTTTATCGCGTCCTTTGAAAACACACAGACTGATTATCTCTCTGTACAAGCGCATTTATCTTTATCTTCATGAAGTTTACCTGTATGGTTAAGATGACGGGCTGCAGGTCCTCGTAGGTCACTTGGATCCTGGCTGCTGCTCTCCGCGCTCGCTCCCTGGACTCTGCCACCAGCGCTCCAATGATCTGACCCACACACAACACCTGCACCACACGCACACATATTGGGTTTACATGCTTCTTGGGGACATTATATTGACTTACACTCATTTCACTAGCCACTACCTGCATAACCTTAACCTAAACCCTAACTATAACCTATTTAAACCCATTTCCTGATCTTCTTGTTTTACTGTTTCACTCCCACCTCTTTCTCAGCGAAGATCTCTTCCACAGTGTTGAACCACAGTCTTTGGTTGGACCCGGGGACGTCTGTGGCTGAGATGAAGGTGACCACTCCGGGCATCTGCAGGGCCTGGGATGAGTCAATGTTTCTGTGAACAAAGAGGGTACCATTTCAGTCAGTAAACCTTGTACATATAGCAGGTTTTCATGTTTATTTTCCTCAATTATTATTTTGTTTTATGGGATAATATCTGTGGTAAATAAGTGACATTTTGTGAAGAAAAACATGAAATAGAGAAGTTGTGTGTTACAAGAAGCCGTGCTGAGTTCTCAAAAGTAATTCCTCTGTCTATGTTATCAATACACAAAATGCCACGTAAAACTGACAAAAAAAAGTTGAAAAAGTTGTCATATATTTTGTCATCTAATAATTTGTGCATAAATTTGACAAGTTTTGGGTCTTGTTTACTGTATGGTTGCTAGATAAATGATAGATAACAGCCCATCTCCAACAAAGAAGTGAAAATATAAATCACCCAAATTGTCAAACTAGGGAAAATTGTTAAGTTTTTCAGTAAAAATGTTAAATAGAGCTATGTTAACTACAGCCTGTTTTATGCACTTAGAGTCAGACAGTAGGTACAGGGATGTTTCACTGACATAATTCTCGCGTGGGCTCTGCTGCTGGTCACCATGTGCACAAACAGCTCTCCGTGGACGGGCGGCAGGTCGTCATAGTATTTGGCCTCGCCCGTGGCCTGCTCCACTCCGCTGCAGTGCATGCTGGGACGCCCCACCGGGTCAGTAGAAGGCTGAGAGTGGGACACAAGCTGCGGATAGGAAATTACAGATTGTTAAAATGAATATATATGGATAAGATGAACAACTGACAGTAGCTTCCTTTCAACTATTATTGCATTATTATTCCAACCATTATTGCCTTAACAACTGAAAGAGAGCATCCCATGTTTTAGTGTTGGATTTTCAGTGATGGATGACCCACCCCACGTCTTGAGAATAGATTATAGACCTGTCCCAGTAAAAAAAAGTGGGAGACTGTTTTGAACCATATTGTAAGGATAAAAATGTCCTTTAATAGTAAAATTGTACAATGGAACTATTCCAGGTCTAATCTAGGTCTAAACCAGGTCTATAATGGACTACATCATTGTGACCGTAGTGTTAAACAAGAAATGAAAGTGGATAAATGAACTCTAAATCAGACAAACCCACAAAGTGATGAGCTGTCCAAGTACCACCGGAATGAACTTAACGTACTACATTTTGAGAAACTCTGCACTAAATTAGTATTGCTAAACAGTCATAGATAGAAAATTCTACCTTCTGCAGAACAAATGTGCAGTGAGATGCTTTAATAACATTCTAGCCCGACCTGGAATGACTGTGTTCCCTGCGGCACCTCGTTCTTGAATGGTGTGAGAGCGCTCAGGTACTCCGCAGGAAGCCCCGCATCTGAAACACCCTTAACAAAAACACACAAAAAACTTACAATCCAAATCTCACAGCATCATGACAACACTGACTTATTCACTCCTCACCCTCTTTCTCATCTCCTCTGTGACGTACATGTAGAACTTATAGAAGAAGCTGAGGACCAAGGTTTTGCGATACTCGTGCTTTCCTCCGGGGATGGACGCAGAGACCCTCACCTCTTCAGTCAGAGAGGAGCAGGCCTCAGAGAGAAGATCCTCCCCCCACGACCTGGAACAGCCACGAATGCTATTTACAGGAATCTTCCAAGTATTTAGGTAAGGTCAGGAAGTTTTTGTTCATTGTAAACCATAATGTTGGTCTAAAACAGCTTAGTAGGAGAAGCAGGTCCATTGACTTCCTATTCAAAGCTGCATAACTCAAACCGGCCTCTCATAATGGTATAAACTTGTTTTAGACAATGGGTGTTTAGAGACAGGAGGTAGACAAAATAAAACAAATCTAACAAGAAGATGAAAGATTACTCAAACATGCATGAATTAAACCAGACTAGACTTGTACCACTGCAAAGTCTTCATATTGGTTCTTATAGATGTAAGCATAGTCCTTACCATCCCACAAACCGCTGACAGGTGAGTGCAGGCGTGACCAGAGTGGGCCCCACCCCTCCGTAGAAGATCCGCAGGGACTGGATGGTGTTGGAGTCTCTCTGTAGAGTGACCTTCATCCCAGCGTTCACAATGGAGAAGGCCAGCTCCCTCCTCTGGGCCTGGCGGAACGCTGCTACGTACTCGCCCTGACGGGACAAATGTGTACTGTTAAGTGTACCATTTAGTGATTTGATTATTTGTTTCTAAAATAAATAATTCTTTGTTGTTTTAGACAATAAAAATGTCTTTCTAATTTAGTTTAAATCCATTATAGTTTTGCTCAAGAAGATTTTTTAAATGTATTTTGAAGCCACGGTATGTAACTTTTTTAGATTTTTTTGTATGTTATGTTTAGTTTTTTCAGCTTTTCTGTGGAAATGCTGCTCCTTTGGCTATAATATTCCACAGTATGGTTGATAAAAATGTTTCTCAATGTACCGAGGTATGGTTTTAACTTTATTTCTGTGGAATCATGCAGGTGATATGTGACCTACTGAAAGTTGCATACTGTATATTTAAGTACTTGATAAATTGCATTGCTTCACGACATGTAGAGACGTGTTCTTGGCCGTTGAGTTTGTTTATGATCTGGTTTTGGGACTCTGGGATTGAGAAGTGGAGTTTATATCTGGTCTAAACTTGATCCCCTCATTAATTTATGTTCAATTTCAACTATCTACTTTTTATTACCTACTATTATCTGCTTTTAGATATGTTGTGCTATTTTTCACAGACTAAAACTATAACAAAATGGTACTACATGTCTGCTGTTTGCTCTTCCAGTGTCTTACCGGTTTGGAGAACGGGACATGGAGCGACAGCAGCACCTCGTCCGGTCTGAGGATGGTCTTTCCAAAAGCAGGGAACACTTTGTCATCTAGAGGAACTGTCCTGGTGCCGTCTGTAGGTAAAGACACATGATGATAAAGAGGTTTGATCCTGTCTTATGGGGACACGCTGTATGGATGTGCCGGGCTGGACCTTTGGAGCAGAGTTTCAGGGTGGAGTCCAGGGCGGCCAGCACACTGCACAGGTCGTACTTGGGGTTTGCGCTCATAATATTCCCTCCAACTGTCTGTGAGAGCATAAAAGACAGATGAATTATTATACACGTTATAGAATAGTATTATAGTGTAGTTAAAGGTGCACTATGAACCTTTCCGGTGGTCTCCATGGAGATGTTATTGTTATGACTTGAATATTCCACAATCAGATATTAAACCTTTCCATCTAACATCCATTTTCACTGCTCAAAAACACCTAGACCAATGTGAGCGTGGTCGCCTCTCCACAGATCTGATGTCTAATTACACTCTCTGGAACATTCTAGGCAAAGCAATGACATCTCCATGGAGACCAGCAGGTGACTGACCATCCAACAGAAAAGTTACATAGTTCACCTTTAAAAAAAAATACTAAAAGTGACTGAAAATAAAATCTTGTTAGAATGTCTGTGGCCTTAGCGCATTAGCCCCTGACGAACTTTTACAACAAAATGACATGTTTAAGTAGAGTTACAAATATCTGTGTTGTAGAATAAATAGTAGTAGCCCGGAGAAGGAGAAGAGGCTGACGCTGGAGTTCTAACGCAAGAGATGTTTAGTATGAAGACAGGACCCAGAACCTGGAGACATGAACCCTCAAGACATAATGAGTGTTGTCCGTTTCAGTCTAGTGCAGTCCTGTCTGGCTCTGCTTCCATTGTAGGGAGTATTATATCTCTGACGACGCAGGCTAAGATAACAAGGGTTGAGCAGTCAGTCAATGCCCTGGATAAGGCTTTGAAATGGAATTTATCTAGCAATTCCCTCCTCTGAAAACCAAAAAGAGCTCTTAACAATTTAGGAAAACTCAAAATTTAACCTAAATCAAACTTGCCTAAAATATATATATATAAACTAGAAATTAAAACCAACAATGGAAGCATACTCTGACTTTTTATATTTAACATGTAGCATAAGTTAGCAGTAACATGATACCCAGCAGTAACAGGTGGGTCAGAGCGATGGGTTTGAATGACCCCAGATGTTGATGATATTGTTTCATACATTTCTTCAAGCATAGACTTTTTACATAGAAAAAATGGTAATGATAAGTGATAATGAAAAAATATAGCAATATAGCATTTAATAAACAGTTCATGTTTATAAAAATCAGAGGCACTGAGCAGGTCAGCGTCCATGTGTCATGAAGATGTCCAAGAGCCATGGTAGACCGCCCTGACCTTTGACCTCTGACCTCGAGGTGTGCCCAGGATTATTCTGCCCACATCCCACAGGCTCCCTAACAGTGTCTATTTTGTTTCCTTTGGTTTTTGTAACTTCATATTCTCATTCATAAACCTTTATATTGCTAAACCCAAACCAAAATGAAATATTTTGAACAGAATGGCTTCACCTTTGTTTCCCCAAATTAAACAACTCAGTTCAACTCAGTCACTCCACTCCCGAAGGCAATTAAAAGACACCTTGACCAAGTGACCAAAGCAAATCAATCAAATAAACCACTTATAAACATCACTGCTAAATGATTAGATAGAAAATAGAAAAGTAAAAATATAGAGCATGATAATGTGAGTAAATATTAAAAATAGTAAAACTAAAGTGAGTAAATATAAAAGTCAGTAGTGTAATTGTTGTATGTAAACTGCACCATTTTCTTAAACACACTTGAATCTTAAGTAAAATAAAAATACAATTCTGTGAACTGGCCAAAAATAAATACATAAATAAATCTGCAGACTGCAGCACCAAGTTTTCAGCTACACCAGCCCTGCCCAGCCACAATAATATTTTACATTACGTGGAAAACAATATGTAATGTTTTAGATTTATATGAGAAAACAGCACATTCCTGTGAACTTAATAATAATGTAAACAAATATCTTGAGTATATTTCTCTCTTGCTTGTTGTGTGGACCCCTGCAATGCCTCTGAGTTCCCCCAGGGGGCCCCAGACCACTGAGCTACACAATCAATGACTCCTGTTATTTTAAGAGTCACACATAATAAACCAAGAGACTAGACAAACTTAAACATTTAAAATGTTCTAAATTATTGTGATTTCTTCAAGTTTTAATAATCGCAACAATGTTCTATTCTCAATAACAAAAACTTGTGTTTTGTCTCCCAGCCTGTTATTCAATGAGAAAGCCACACCCTCTGGGCTGCCAGTTTCCACTCACCAATCCACCTGAAAACCCCCTGAAGTGAAACTACTGGTGAGACACTCTGGCCCAGAGCCTGATCTCGTCCTGGGGCAGGTCTCAGCGGGTTAAATGTAACAAGAGCAATGCTGATGGTAAATGTTAACACAGCACAGCAACAAACAAATATATTATATGAATATTATATATGTTCCTCTGATCTGAAAGTGAAACTATTTAAGTGCTTTGATGCATCAAAGTCACTTTGGTAAAACTTATAATTATCAAATGAGTCATTTCAATAAGTCATTTGGTGATTGCATTTCAATATCACCTTAATGAAACTATTAATTGTATTTGAATAAGTTGTATTTTAGATATCTCACCATCACTCAACAGCCATAGCATTTATTTAGAAACTGAACTGAATCAATGAATTACTTTAAGATAATCTATAATTTATAATAAAATAAAACAGTTTTTCTCAAAATTTCTCAAAACTTTTAGCGTTTAGCCATGTCTGTATATGGATCCCTCATTAAAACATGTAGAGTTGTATTTCACATTATTCACGCTGGTTTCATTGCTCATAATGGTAAAAGTCCTTGGCCTCTGAGCTTCACCAAACACTTTCCTGTGACGGTGATGTCACAGATAAGACTTTATTTCATAAACCATCATCATAAACATTTCTGCAGTTACTCCTGTGTGTTTACATTAACATGTCCAAACATGTTTGTCGTTTCCTAGTTTCATTGTTTTACTTTGAGGAAACTCTCTGCAGTAAACAGCACGTGACCTGAGCTCTGAGGCTGTGAAACCACCTCTGTGTTTTTACTCAGGCTTCTTTTATGCTCCAAATCATGAAAGTCCAAAGCAAAAGGTACTCAGAGCATGTTTACAAGCCAAGAACAATACAACTTATGCATATTATTGTTCTCATGTGACCAGGCCGAAAAAAATAGAGTGGCAAAATTAGCCTCTAATTCAAAATGAGTGGTCTGAGCAGAGAAAAAGAAAGTAGCAAAGTAGCAAAATGAGCACTACTGTGTGAGGCAGCTACAATAACCAACAACCCTCTAAACATAAGCGAGTATTTATCTTTAACTGCAACAAACAAAACCACACACAACAATGAAGCAAACTCACTCAAACTTCTGTAGAACATAATGACCACATTCTTCTGATCTATTTTGTTCTGTTCCACTTCACCACACAAGCTTTATTTTTGTCCAATAAAAACTTCAAACCACTGCACTGCCTCAGTCAGACTTAATTCAGTCACAATAATAAGAACTTAGTTGTCAAGTCCACCTTTTAAAAATGCTGGCATTTACCACTCTATTTGTTATTTGAAGTATTTAGAAATGGCCACACTTTTAATGTTATCTTAGCACTGTACTGACTTTTTTGTTGTTGTTTGTCAGCATTTATATAGTCCATTCCTTTGTGCTGTTTTGCATTATTTGCGTGAAGCTGCAGTGGATGAAACACAAAAGGTAATGTGACATGTTACTTCCTGGTCATCTCTTATTTCAATCATTATCTTCAGGCCATCTTTCTGTGAGACAATAATGAACAGTTCTCAAAAATGACACAAACAAGTCATTATGTTCATGTTTATCGTCATGCGTTTCATGTGAATAATAGCAGGTTTATTATAATGTTGGTATTATTTATCTCATTTCTTATGAACTTTAACAAGAATTATCCTTTACCCATAACCTACATTCATATTTTGGCTAAAATATTCATAAATTAATTGAAATATCAGTTTCATATTCAGTAAAATTGCACATTTAAATGACTCATGTTTACCTCATTGCTCAAAATGATCCATGTTCCAAAACTTTGGCACAGAGACAAACAGATAAAACAAAAGCAAAACAAACTACAGCTGCTGCACACACAGATAAGACACGACAAATTCAGACACAGTTTCCCAAAAATATTCTTCAAAATAGAATGTTGAAAATGTTGCAAAAATAAATTGTAGTAGCCCGAGAGTTGAAGAGAAGAGGCATGATGCTGGAGAAGTTTATTTACCATCAATACGGGACCCAGATCCCAAAGACATGAACCCTCAAGACGTTATGGTGATAGTGTTGTCCATCCCAGTTTAGTGCTGTCCAGTCTGGCTACGCTTCAGTTGTAGGGAGTATTATACCTCTGATAACGCAGGTTAAAAGATAACCAAGGACTGAGCTGACAGTAAGTGCCTGAGATACAGCAACGAAATGGAACTTCTCTAACAATCCGAGATCATGGATGTACAGTACTCACTGCCATGTTTCGGATCTGCTTCCCGGCCAGACACTGGAGGGCCTGCAGCAGAGCCTTGTACCCCATGTTCTGCTCTTCCTCTGTCCGCTGCACTGCCTTCTGCATCTCCCCCTTCAGACGGCTCAGACTGTTGCCCGCTCCGATAGTCAGGCCTGGGGTGAGAGCATAGGGTCAAAGGGCAGGGGGGTCTAGGGCATGAAATGGGAGCTAAACAAAACACGACTTACCGTCCTTTGACCACTCCACTCGGGACAGTTCAGACACCCTCCCAGCGTAGATGAGCAGAGGACTGATCTGCCCTTTCACCAGCAGCTTTGGACCTGGAAAAAGCAGAAATATGACAAGAAAACGATGTAACTTTTCTACAAGAAGATCCGTCACCTGCTTTTCTCCATGAAATACTATTGTTTTGCCTGTTTCACAGTTTTAAACTTATCTAAATCCATGAAGAGAAACAGGGAACGCAACCAGGCCAAGTTAAGGTCAGATCTGTGGAGAGGCATTTTTGGAAAACGGATGAAGAAGGAAAAAGGAAGAAGGAGGAAGAAGAAAGAGGATGGAGGAGAAGAAGAAAAAGGAAGAACAAGAACAAGAAATATATATGTGTCTAATTTTAGGTAGCAAGCCAATGTCCATTTGCACACTTGTACCTATAGTGGTGTTGCCGAGGATCAGGGGCGCCTCTGGATGCTGGAATTTGAGTTCCAGTAGCTGTAGCAGGTCGGACGGAGCCAGAAGAGTCACCCTCTCTCCTCTGAAGCACAGGACCTCTCCAGAGCCCTGCTTAGCCCTGATCTACAGCACATTAGATATAAGCACTGGCCAACTGGCACCACTTTATAATAACTACACCTGGATTAATAAAGCGTGAACATCGTTTATTAAGGATGATTCAGAGGGTTAGGGTGTCACTAAGCCTGACTTCATTAATTTAAGTCTTTGTTTATGCTTTACTAAGGATAATTAAAGAGTAGTTAGAGTTACCCAAATTTCAGATTGGGTTGGTAACACATTTGATCCCACCAACTACTTTGATCAGATATTTTATGTACAAATTGTCTTAAAGCAAACTAGTCACTTTTTTCCCCCTTTTGAAAAAAAAAAACAAAACCCCCCCCCCAAAAAAACAAGGTTAATAGAGCTGTGAGTACAAATTTTAATCACTGTAAAACTTTATTATTTTTGGCTCCTAAATAGCTGTTTATTTTACCATTTATTTTACCTTTCAGGTTTAAATATAGTGTAATATTCACCAGTGTTGTGCTGGTTTGACTTGGATATGATTTTTTCTATGTATCTGGGACGAAGTTATTTGAAAATGTTTGATAATATCAAAAGACTTAGTATTAGCCTGTTTTATTATTTTTCCAATGTCTACATTGAAATAGATTGGAATATTATTTAACTTTTTGAAGCTGAAACTATTTTTCCTGTGGTTGTCCTGTGTGGTCTGCTGCTTCTTTCTGCTGAGCCCAGTAGCTGCTATAGTCCTGGCTTAGTCTTGCTTTAGTCCTGATTCAGGTCTGGTAAAAGTCAGTCCTCCTATTTAGTCTTGATTCAGTTCTGGTACAGTCCTAGTTCAAACCAGCTCACTGGTTACTAAACATGTGGGATTTCCACTTACAGATCGCATATTGAGTCATGTCTTTAGGGTCACTCTCGGTTTGCAGACTGAAGCGAACCGTTTCTGACCACTGAC
Source organism: Periophthalmus magnuspinnatus (assembly GCF_009829125.3). Classification (NCBI taxonomy): domain Eukaryota; kingdom Metazoa; phylum Chordata; class Actinopteri; order Gobiiformes; family Gobiidae; genus Periophthalmus; species Periophthalmus magnuspinnatus. Next base: position 6,510,411 of record NC_047127.1, on the reverse strand, counting down.
TCTTTTTGAATAGTTTAAAAACTCAATGCCTGAACTCTGTTTCTCTCTGTCGCTCTCTCTGTACAGCAGGGCCCTCTTTCTCACGCACAGACACAACTAGTGATGTGACGTTAGTGAATGAGTCGACTATTTTGAACGGCTCCTTCATGTGAAAGGTTAGAACCAGATCTCGTTTTTTAAAATAAACAAATCTGTGTTATGATAGTATGACGAACCATGAGCTCTGGAGGGAAAATGAGGTCCTGAGTGGGGTCCAAAGGTAAGAAATTGTCATGGAGGAAAAGCTCTTCTGAGATCTGAAAAATCAATCAATCAATCAATCAATCATGCAATGTTATAGTGTTGAGATACTTAAATATGTCCGTACATCACTTTCACTGGAGTCGTCGTGTCCATTTTCTCTGCAGCACTTCCCTCCACCTGTTCCATTTTGACAGCATCCAGACGACTGTGGATAAGATTAAAAAAGATAAGAGAAGATAATAAAGATGAGAGAAGATGATCAGACCTGACTGTCGCAGAATGTCTTGAACCCGTCAATGATCGGTCTGTAGCCAGTGCAGCGACACAGATTCCCTGTGTGACAAAGAATATTACATATTATCTAAGTCAATTTAATTTTAAAGCACTCACAACTTAAGCATCTGTAACGTGATTATATTCAAAAAATACATTAATACATTACAATACATTTTTATACAACATGTTACGCTCCAATGCTCAGGTTTTCCATTAGACTGTAATAGAAAAAAGTCCTCTTGCTATTACGTAGTCTCAGTGCAATAGAAAGTATAGGGGGCCAATCCAGATGCCACACAATTAAGGATGTACATTAACCAAAAAACTGTTTAAACCTGTTGAGGCCACTTGAGGTTACTTGTTACGTAGGACGAGCAGTTGACGGCTCATGTGGACAACACAAATGAGTAAAACATTGTTGCACGCCTGTCCATAAGGGTAAAGATTTCCATTGTGATACGGAAATCTTTACCCTTATGGACAGGCGTGCAAGCCTGTCCATAAGCAGATAAACCATCTTACCAGCCAGAGCCTCCCTGATGTCCTCCATGTTGGGCTGGGGCTTGTTCCTCAGCAGAGTGTACATGGACATGACCATCCCCGGAGTGCAGAAGCCACACTGAGAGCCGTGAGCCTTGGCTATCCTCTCCTACGATCACATATACATTCACATTGATAATCATAAACACGTGCACGGTCTGTGAACTGGGATAGAGCTGTAAACCTGGACTGGGTGGAGTTTGGTTTTGGTGCTTCCGATGCCTTCTACAGTCACCACAGCTGCTCCGTGGAGAGTGACTAGGGGCTGGAGACAAGCTGTCACTGTGTAATGTCTGTTATGGTCAAGGACAAAAAACTTAAGAGAATGCGGGTTCCTTAATGTGGTTATCCTCTGTCCTCCTCTCAGTACAGAGGTTGTGGGTTATACTCTCGATCTCTCTTCATAGTCTACACACATGCGGAAAGGATACATCACTGTCTCCTGGTTGTGATCATATCTGGACACCATGACAGTACAAGCCCCGCAGCCTCCTCCTCCACAGGCAGACTTGGTCCCAGTCAGACCCACTACCAGCAAGCACGCAGAACACGTTATTTACATGCATTCTTTGGCCTTATTTCACAAAGCAGGCTGAAATAACCATGTTCAACTCTTTATAAAGGTCTGTGTTACCTACTTTCTTCAAATTAAAGCTTACTTCACTCATACGTTTTTTACATTGACTATTTTTCTGAATAATTTATGGGACAGACCTTTCCTCCGGAGGTAACTGAGCAGGACCTCCTCTGGATCTGCATTTTTCTCGACAATCTGTGAAAAATGAAGAAAATATTGTCAATGGAACCTCGACAAAGGTCATCAACATCACAATGGACACACCAGATCACATGTCAAATGACACAACTACCAATTAAGAAAATAATCACAATACAAACAAATCAAAGCATAAATAAACACCAGGACTTAGGAGGCAGTGTCCCATGAAGTATCCTTTGTTTTGATCCTAATCTGATGTGTGAGAGATCAGCTGACTCCCACCTGAACTGCACCAACCGTTCACAACAATCGATTAGACGCGCTTCAGTGACCCTTCTGGCTGCTGATTTGCTTTACGATTGGAACAAACACAAGTGGTTATTAACTGGAAGTGAGGTCACACATTTATTTATCAATGAAAAACTTATCTTAAAGTTTGCCTGTTAATTCATAAAACAATCAAAGTCTCTATTTTTTATTATGTTTATTATTATCATCATCATCATCCTTTTTTTTTTTTTTTTTTATATATTTTTTGTTTGAGTTGTATGTCTGTTTCAGATTTCAGCTGTGTTCTGTGATTTGAGGATAGAGAAACAATTATTGCATTAAGATTTTCCTAATTCAATTTACTACATTTATTCTGCCTCGTGATATTAGAGAATGTTTCATTGACCAGCTCTCTCCTTTGAGTTTCTAGACTGGACTTACAAAAACTTGCAAAAATATATATTTGTAGTTGACGGAGTAGTAGCAGTACAAGTATTAGAGTAGCAGTAATTGCGTTGACTATATTACAACATCTCAAATGCAATGATTCTTCAAGTATAACATTTTAGATATGAAATAATTAAAAAAAAGTGACCTTTTTCCCGTTGATGTAGAAGAGGAGCTCACTGGAGGCAGCCATAACTCCACTTTAGTCCACAAACCTACAGAATCTGGAGTGAATTCACAGCACCAAACCCTGAGGAAGGAGACAACCCCACTGCCTGCTGCTGATTGGACGAGATGGCACAAGTGGGCGGGAGCTTATAATGAGGATAATGGTATCCATGAGGACAATGGTAAATTATCTAATACTGACTCTTATTAAATTAGACACAAAATTAAACAATTAAAGAAGTAAAAAGAATGCCACAGTACTGTATGTTATCCAATTGTAACTTTATGTATTGAGTTTCTAATTTAACTACCAAACAAACTGTTGAAAGAATAGGCTCATGTGCAACCTTTTACACAAAACAATTCAGATTTTTTAATAAAACATTGTGAAAAAAACATTGTCTAAAGTTTATGGTTAAAATCAACACCCACTTTTAGACGAGTAGTGTAGAGTTACAGGACCAGTGTCACACCAGTTCTGTTGGTTTGACATTGAGGCACATGCTTCCAGATATTACAAAATCACCTATGCAACATTTTCAAATCTGTGTTTTTTAAGATTTGGTGTCTGAACTGTGTAAGAGACACATTAGACCTCTGTCTAATGTGTCTCTAATGTGTGAGGATTTGCTTTACAGCCTTTCAAATGGGTTTCCAAGGTTCAGTATTCTTTTTACAACAGCCATCTCAAGCACTGTGTATTTCTCTACTTCTACTTCTCAACACAAAACACCCACACAAAGAAAAACTACACCCATTTAAAGTGGCAAATACCCTGTTACTCCTGTAACTGGCCAGAACCCACCCAGGCTTGGATAGGAGAGTCCGTAGGTCTGTTCTTCTGAGGAGCTGGTGGATTTTGATTTTGAGTAGATGCTTGTGCAGACAGGAGTGGAGGCAAGGGGCACAGTTTAAGTGAATTATGATGGACCACTTTTTCTTTGTTGCTGGACTCTCGTCTGATCACGTACACGGGGAGTTTGACCACACCATGTCAGGCCAGTTGTTTACTGTGGTCCAGCGTGTGACTGTTGTGTTCACACAGGTCCAGGCACCGCTCTCACAGCAAATGCTCTTTTATGTCAACCTAACTAGTGACAGTGTTAAAAAGACCTCATAGACTACAGTGTTTACAAAACATGCTGGCTATGTGGGTGGGGTCACTGTGTAAAAATTTTTTTTAAATCTTTGAGTCATTAATTTGTTTGGTTTTGTGGTTTTAGGTCTATTATATGAATGCATGTTAAGAAGTACATATTGCATATCAAGACTAACCAAATCTATATGATATATACTGTATAGTTTTCATTTTACCTTTTTACAACTGAGTAAAAATACTTTTCAATACAACCTTATCATATGCCGTACAATTAAAAGTAGTGTCAACGAACTCATAATGGATTCATGTTATTTTACCAAACAAGGACTGGCATTATAATGTGTTGATGTAAACATAAAAACAAATTCAAATACTTCATATCTCATATTTTCAAAACAAAGCATCTTGAATTAATTAGTCAATATATGATTGTATTTATTTTTTTTATTTAAAGAATTTAAAGAATAAAGTTGTTTATATTTGAGCACAATTGTAGTAAATTATAAAACAAGATTTGTAAAACTACATTTTGCATATGTTCTATACACTGCATTTTAGATAAATAATTTTTTAAAGTGTGATTTTTTTTTTCCAGTTTCATTTGTAATCACATAAAAAGTCACCTACAGATGCATTTTGTGAAATATAACATTTGGTCTACACAACAATATAATTTTTTCCAAGCCGAAACATCAGATCATTGGAACTTTTTATATTCTTGGTATTTACGATGCCACTCGTTCATTTTCTCTTCAGCTTGTTTCCGTATTGTTTCTAGCTCTCGTCTTTGGAGCTCTTCCTCTTGTTCATCCCCTTCTTCTAGTTCTTCCTCTTTTTCTTCCAACAGTGGTTGCTCTGCCACGTCTTGTGTTTCATTTGCATGTTGACGTCTTATCTTCTTTACAGCATATTGTATTCACACATTTGGCCCCCAGGCCTTGAGTTTGACATATGTGGTTTAAGGTCTTAAATTAAAAATGGGAGGTGAGGCAGAGGGGGGCAGAGTTGGTTTTGGGCTTTGGGAGCTTGTCCAGGCTTATATTCGGAGTGAGCTGGCTCTGTGGCTCACACTCAACGGCTCGCGGTGCTTAGCCCTCAGTGTATCCCAGCTCTGTCACAGAACAGCCCACTGGCCTTGGGACTGCTTGGAGGACCCCAGCTGTACATACAGACACCAGGGTGTGAGAGAGTGAGGGAGAAGGTTCACAGGTTAAGCACCACCCCTTTCTACCTGCCAACTGTGTGGCCATTGACACACACAACACATGCAAACACTCACACAAAGAAAAACTACATAATTTAAAGTGGCAGATACTCTGTCACCCCTGTTACTTCCCTTTCTGCTAATACTTGTCACTGTCCTAATGTCCTCTGTCCATGGTGCTAGAGGCCTCTTGTAGATCTAGTTGAGCGTCTTAGTTCTAGGTCACCACCTCGATCAGGACGGCCTTGTGGAGCAGTAGTAGCGTCCCAGAGATTAGCAGCAGGGTCAGGCCAGAACCCCACACAGGCTTGGATAGGAGAGTCCATAGGCCTGTTTTGCTGAGGAGCTGGTGGAGGCAAGGGGCGTAGTTAAAGTGAATTATGGTGGACTACTTTCTCTTTGTTGCTGGACTCTCATCTGATCATGTATACAGGGAGTTTGACCACGGCATATGGCTGCTGTTCCCACCTGTCAACCAACTTACCCTGGCACTTTGCCCTCATGTCCTGGAAGCAACACCCTGTCTCCTGGGGCAAGTGAGGAGTCCTGTCCATTGTGGTCAGAATGTTGCTTTTGTCTGGCCATCTCAGAGTCTCTGTGTTGGCTGGCTTTAGTACAGGCTATTGTAGTACAGTGAACTCATTGTCATGTTCAAGAAACCAATTTGAAGTGATTCGAGCTTTATGACATGGTGCATTATCCTGCTGGAAGTAGCCATCAGAGGATGGGTACATGGTGGTCATGAAGGGATGGACATGGTCAGAAACAATGTTCAGGTAGCCCGTGGTATTTAAACGATCCCCAATGGGCACTAAGGGACCTAAAGTGTGCCAAGAAAACATCCCCCACACCATTACACCACCACCACCACCAGCCCGCACAGTGGTAACAAGGCATGATGGATCCATGTCGAAACTCATCAGGCCAGGCAACATTTTTCCAGTCTTCAACTGTCCAATTTTGGTGAGCTCGTGCAAATTGTAGCCTCTTTTTCCTATTTGTATTGGAGATGAGTGGTACCCGGTGGGGTCTTCTGCTGTTGTAGCCCATCCGCCTCAAGGTTGTGCGTGTTGTTGCTTCACAAATGCTTTGCTGCATTCCTCGGTTGTAACGAGTGGTTATTTCAGTCAACGTTTCTCTTCTATCAGCTTGAATCACTTGGCCCATTCTCCTCTGACCTCTAGCATCAACAAGGCATTTTCGCCCACAGGACTGCCGCATACTGGATGTTTTTCCCTTTTCACACCATTCTTTGTAAACCCTAGAAATGGTTGTAACTGAGCAGATTGTGAAATACTCAGACCGGCCCGTCTGGCACCAACAACCGTTCCACGCTCAAAATTGCTTAAATCACCTTTCTTTCCCATTCTGACATTCAGTTTGGAGTTCAGGAGATTGTCTTGACCAGGACCACACCCCTAAATGCATTGAAGCAACTGCCATGTGATTGGTTGATTAGATAATTGCATTAAGGAGAAATTTAACGGGTGTTCCTAATAATCCTTTAGGTGACTGTATGATCCTTTTGTATTCCATCACCTTGGTGTCTTATGGGTCACCTTGGTGTCTTCTGGGTTTGTATCAAATAATCCTGGAGTGTCGACCAGGTGGATATCATGTCCATTAACATTCCTGGATTCAGACTGACAATTATCTGTCTCAGAGTTTGGAGCACTGTTTTATACAAAAATCGTTTGACCAAATATTGTGTTGGCCAGGCCTTGTGTCCATGTCTAGAAATACAATTTTAGGTCATTTTATTTGAAAACAATATTTTCAAAGTATAAGTGAAAGGAAAATAATTTAAAGATATAATCCTTAATAGGTGGTCTTAAAAACATTAGCTGTATATTTCACTATAAAGTATTCTTACCTGTCATGGGGATCATTTTGTTTAAGTATCTTCAATACTTCTTGTAGTTGTATCTTTATTTCAAGCTAGTTATGCCATGGGTTTGGGCTTCCTTCTTAGCTCTGATACAGAAAAGCTGTTTCTATTGGGTCAGCTTCCCTTTGCAAAAAGGGTGGAGTTCAGATAAATGTTTTATACAATAACAATTGTTGAGCAACATGGCAGTGCAGCAAAAGTGGCTCTTCATGCATTCAATGCATCATGCATTGAACTCTAAATATTGCATTATGTGTCCATGTGGTTTATAAATGTTCAGTAACAGATCTGAAGTAAAATCATGTCTTATGCCCATTATGCCCGATAGCAGATATCTTCTTCTTCTTCTTCTTCTTCTTCTTCTTCTTCTTCTTCTTCTTCTTCTTCTTCTTCTTCTTCTTCTTCTTCTTCTTCTTCTTCTTCTTCTTCTTCTTCTTCTTCTTCTTCTTCTTCTTCTTCTTCTTCTTCTTCTTCTTCTTCTTATTCTTGTCGTTATCATTATTATTAATGGGAAATGTATTGACTTATTTATGGATTTATATAGACCATAGCAGAAAGGAGAAGGCATGGAGTAAGTTAGTTTGAGATTTGAAAGTGATTTGTGAGTTTAATCTTCCTTTTTATAGACAGATATAAAAATATTTCTAATTGTGTGAACTCTTATGTTCTTGTGGTCTTGTATGGGTCAGATACATGTTCTAATTATTATACAAATTATAATTATAATTTTGAGATATTTTGGCAGGGCATGTCTTTAGTTGACCAAGAATTTCTTAGTTCATTTACACTGTGTATGCAGCAACAGGATATATCTGCTGTCACTGATTTATAAGAACAAAATAGAGGGACTAGGAAACAACATGAGCAGGGTGGAGTACTACCTGCATCGGTGGAGTGGCCATAACCGCCTGTCACTCCTCTGGGTACTGTGCACATACATTAGACAATGGACAAAAATAAGACATCACAAGGGTGTGGATTTATTTTTTACCAGTTCCCTTTTTAACTTGACATTAGTGCTTTAAAGGGGCTCCATAAAAGTTCAAAATTTAAGAAACAGGTGCTCTGCTGTATAGATTAAGCCATAGTAAGCAGCTAATGTACCTTAAAACTATCCATGGAACTATCTATTATTACAATCAGTGAGAACAGTACCTTGGGCAACAGTGATGATTAGTCTGGAGGAGTTACATCGCCCTCTTGTGGTTAGAGGTCAGAACAACACTTTCAGACATTTCTTTTTTGGCCTATTGTTTGTCACATACTAAAAAAAATGTTTTCAAAAATATATACATACAAATGAGATTAAAGAATAGTAAAGTTTTACACATTTTTACACATTAAGGTTATACAGTGATCCATTCCTTAGAGCATTCTGCAGAAGTTAACCATTTTTCATTAGCTGTTGTGACCAGGACATGGCTGCACCTACACCTGCTTCACTAGCCTCCTCCACTCTGTAATCCCATAATCTTTTGCAGTCTGTCTCATCTGTGGCCTACATGCACTTCCTCTGTCCTCCGTCACAGCCAATCCAGCAACCAACCACCCCGCGGTTCTGGAACACAATTTCCCATTCATTTCTCCCATAGACTTTCCAAAAAAAATATATATTAATATTTTGCAAGCTTCCTCTGGGATAATCAGCTATATGGTAACTAACGATCACAAGACCCATAATTTTATCTAAAATTCTGAAACCTTATAAACCGCGAAGTTATTATTCTATATGTAGTTTACAGACAGGTGTGTGGGCAGTGTGTCACCCAGAGTGCCGGGTAATCTGCTCCTCTCATCTCCAAAGCCTTACTGTAAACTACTCTGATAGCCAGAGGATGGACATATGGAGCTGGCTAATCCACAGATAGCCTGACCTGTCACCTGCACCGGTGGATTAGAACTGACCACTCCAACAGGGCTCTCCCACAACTGCTGTCGAAAGAAACATGTATAAACAACAACTGCAACAGTGGAACAGGATAAATACTATATCGACTTATCGTTCAATATATGAAAGCTGGAACGATATTTTTTGGGGTCAACATTCATCACATGTACTCTTTCTTTGCACTACTGGGAAATTTTTGGTTATTTTTTGGCAATATGACAAGATTTAAGATGTAAAAGGTTGAATTAATAACTTCTATGACTCATTACAGATTAAAACTAAGTACTATAGCATTTCATATGGTTGTTTATCTATTGCAGCTCATGATTTTATAACAATATTGTACATTTAGAATAGTGTTTGAGGTGGATACTAGGTAAATCAAGAAAAAAATTGAGGCAATGATGATCTCAGGACATTGGCCACATAAAGTAAACTCATTTTAAGTAGTCAAAGGAGGGCTTTAGATACCTGAGAGTAGCTTAACACCAGACACACAACGGCAAACTAATATCTCAGGTTAAAAGTGACTTAGAATGAAAACAAATACTCCCCCTATCTTTGGTAGATACTATAGAAGCCATGAGGATCAATGTGTTGCCAGGGTTTCTTTTCGTTTTTCATTCTGTTCCTGTCACAGTGTGCCATGCCACGTTCAAACCTCTGGACAAGCTTATAACTAAACTGGCAAAACAAATGACACAGTTATCTGCTCCCCTAAAGATAGGGGTGGCCTGGCTCTTTCACATCTTAAACGTTATTACTGGGCAGCTCAGTTAAAAGCTTTGGTTACATGGTGTAGAATGGACACCGATACAAAATGGTTACAGTTAGATAGAGCAATATCAGCCCTTTTATTTATGGACGGAAAACAATTAAAAAACTTAAAATACAGAATGAATGGGTTCTATTTACTTTAGGTGCATTGGAAAAAGTGAGAAAGTCATTTAAATTACCCTATCTATCTATCTATCTATCTATCTTACTATCTCTGTCAAGATCTTCAAAAAATAACAGACCTGTGAGACTAGATAGTGGTTTTAACAGATGGGCTGATAAAGGATTAAAAAAGATAAGTCAGTTATTTTCAGGAACAACCCTTAAATCATTCTCCCAGATTCAACGTGAATTTAATATTTTTGGTAGTGATCTTTCCAGATTTTTTCAAATACGCCATTATCTTGAGAAACAAAGAATATGACCAAATAAAAGCTCAACCAATAGATTTTGAATAGTACTGGAAAGAGTAGTAGTAGTGAAAGACAAAAAAATTAAAAAAGAAGATAATATCAATCTTTTACAAAACATACATATTGAACAAGATAATAGGACATTAGATGATTCAAATTGGGAAAACTCATGGGAGGAGTGGCATAAATGTCTTAGCAGCCCAAACTGGAGAGGGTTTAGCTAGAAACTAAGAATGAGATTTTTTATAAAGGCACCAATTATTCCAGCCAGCTATAATGACAATGTCAGTGCCCTCTGCTGGCGAAAGTGTGGACAAATTTCTCACATTTTTGGGAGTGTTTTGGGGTGTCAGTGTCCCACACCCGCTGTGTGGAACAAAATATATATGTGAACAGTCCTTGTGTTGATGGCACGTAAAGTTATTACCGCCAACTGGCTCAAACCATATCCCAAAACACTGGAACAATGGACTCAAAGGGTGACTTCAATTCAAAACTGAAGAGATATATACCTGAGGAAATGGTCATCATCGCTTATTTAGAGATATAAGATATAAAAAGAAACTGTAAATACCATGTACTGCTATTTGTTTTTGTTGATGCTATTTATCTTTTTATGTGGTCTGAAATGTCAAATGTACTAAGGTTATGTTTATGGGTGTGTGACTGTTTGTCAAAGATTGGTTTTAATAAATGTTCCAAAAAAATAATCTCTTAAAGCGCCTGGGTTATTTTGTCACTGGTATAAATTAGTTTCAATATTATCATTTAAAGTCTATATTTACTTTAGCAATACATCGAACTTCAAAATTTGTTATCGTGACAGGCCCATAATTGCATACCACTAAAATTGCAAAAGTGGACAAAAGCTGCCAATTTATAGGCTTGTTGGCAATGCTTCTGCCTAATAAGGAGGACTGACTCTAAGGAATGCTGCCAAGCTGGGAGAACATTTTGTGAGATAACTGGTTTGCCAATTTCTTTCACAAAATCTGGCAAAAAGGAGGGTGGCCTGGTCTACAGTATTGTGTGGTGGAGCTCTACTCCGTTATACCTGGAGTAAAAAATCAATATAACAAGATTTTACAAGAGATATTCTGGGATCTTGAAAACCAAGTACAGTCACTGCTCCTCCTCAACCTTTAGAGAAGCCATCGAGGACTCAACTATACGTATCCAAGTCACACATTGAATTAAATATTGAGGATTTTGACAACCTTTCATGCAACATATTTAAGACCTGTAATTCTTTATGTAAGCCTATACTTGCAGAGACCACCATGTGTTCCAGTGGATTATGTTTTCACTGCAGATTAGATGCAGATTAATGAGATTAGCCTCAACAATGCACACTTTTAATTAGGAAAAGTGAACAGGAGTCCCACAGGAGCTGCTTTTCCACAGCCTGAAACAAAGTCAGATCCAAACAGCATTGTGAACTTTTATATTTAGGTCCAAACAATGCATTTCCTTTGTACCACATTGAGAAGTTTGTTCTACAGTTGATTTAAAATATACTACTACCACTACTACTAGGAGTACTTCTATGCCACGTTGAGAACTGTATAAATCAGAAGAGCTGGTCAGTAACATTATTAGGCTCATATCTATTCATGTCCTTGGGCTAATCCTCCCCTCTGTCTCCTCCTCACTGCTGCACTGGATAACATTCTCATATCCACATAGCAGTGAAGCCGTGGACCTACAGGGACCGGATTAACTAAGGATTTATACTGCAGCACACTTCACACATATAACAGGGCTAATAGAGTGCATATTGGCAATACACTTAGAATGCATGGTACAAATATTAGTACAAATTCAAAGTGAAATGTCAGAAGTATAAGGGATACATGAAGTAATAAATAACTATTATAAGGTCCTAAGCAGTCATAATACTAAAAAGCACATTGTGTAGCATTTCCAAGGCAAAAATTAAATGATTTATTTGATTATGTATTATTTATCAGAAATACCAGAAGTGGTGTTGCTTTAAATGGTATGTTCCACAGTACAACTTTAACTTATTCGTCTTTATGCATGCCAGGCAGCTACCATGACAAGTTATGAGTTTTGTCTTTGTTAGATAAGCTCGCTCACTGTAAGAATGTTTTTCAAGAAATTTTTCAGTGTTAAAAAACCTGAAATGTTACACAGTGAGGCTTAAAGGAATGCAGTTTTTTGGCTTATTTTCATTCACTCCTTTTGTATCTATAGTTTATTGTCTCATATGTTGTCATTTTAAGCCCATATTTGGCCAAGTACACATTTTCCTCCACTGATGTCATCCATTTGCATGACAAGAGCCTAAGATGCGCTACATTCCAGAGTTTATTTTTTCCCAGCGGTAACAGCAGCATTAGCGGTAGGGCCCGGGCAGGTTGACGTGGAGCACGGTATTCTGATGCAAAGTGCCTCCGTCTGATGAAGACTTAATGGAAGGTGCTCTTTCATAAAGCGCTGGTCTATTCAGAGAGGGCCCCCACAAGAGTTGCACTCAGGGGCAGCAACCGACGCAAGACCTATTCAATGTGCAAGGGCCCTTTCCATCCCAAATGTACACAAAACAGGAAGGATTTTTGGGCTATTTCAGCCATAAAAAGACAAAAATGTAAAAAATGCAAGGGGTACAATGAGTAGGCAAGTTTTTTAATGGGGCTTTGAGTGACCTAAACACTGTTAGCAGTAACTAACAAAGATGGGATGGAGAGGCTGAGAGGCTGATGGTTCTGCTGCTGCGGTAGAGCTGGGGCAGAGGAGGGTTATAGTTGAAACAGCGGGATGGATATGCATTTATAGTCTACCAATGGCTTGAAAAATTAGGCAGTTTCAGTTCTATGCCAGATGCCCTTTCTCCAGTTATCCACATTTGGGACAGCCCCAAAAAACACAGTTTGTAACTCACTGAAGAATAGGCTATTTGCATGATGATATATGAAGTACCTCACAGTTCTTAATCGGCTTATTCATAACAGCCAATTAATTCTCAGATTCTTATTTTGAGAAGTTGTAACACTAAGGTTTGCAATATACACCCATTGTTCCAAGATATTGTTGGCATGGATTTTGCATTTTCATCTAGGATCACCTCCCGTATCGCCTCCATCTGTGGTTTGCCTTAATTAGCTGAACATTTGAGAATCTGCTGCTGCACAATTTCCCAAAGGCCAAGTGGGGAGCTTAAGGCATATGGACTCATCAGTGTGCCCATAAACTATAACCTTTGGCAGTAATATAATGATCAGGGACGGCCCAGCCTAGAAGAAGACTAAGCAGCTGCTTAGGGCCCCATGGCCACCAGAGGACCCCCAAGAGCCCATACAGTTGCATTGAAAATAATAATATGTAAAGTTATACTAGAAACAGTACTCAGGTGTTTACAGCAGCCTAAGTATCCCTCTATAAAGATTATATTTGCTGTTGTTGTTTAAATCTATATAGTAGCAAAATATCTGCTGCCTACATTTGTTTTATCTATGTGTTTACACCCCTGAGGTGTGCTGAGGCCACTGAGGTACTTTTAAATGACCGTTTAACAAGTTAGATTAAAACATTTCAGTCTTTTGGTCATATAAATAGAAACACAATTGGACAAGGTGATGAGAGCATGGTCGTGATGTTGTCAAATGCGGGTCACCAATAGCTGAGCTCAGGTACATTCAATGACCACGGGCCCAGAGACACATTCTGAAAGCTAGGACTGGCCCTGACAATTATAATATTAAATTATATTGTTGTTACCATTTGTTATATATAGCGTGAATACTATTTCATTTTGTTTTAAATTGGGGACTTGTGCTTTTATTTATTATTTACCCATTTAATGCTATCTGAGCTATCAGCGCTAACTCTTGCTAATGAAAAATGCAAGACGGCCCCTGAAAGCTGGGGCCGGTCCTGATAATGATAATAGTAAGTTATATTGTTGTTATCAGATGTTACATATAGTTTGAATACATATTTAATTTTGTTTTAAATTTGGGACTTGTTGTGCTTTTATTTATTATTTACTCATTTAAAGCTATCCGAGTTATCAGTTATTAGCACTCTTGCTAATGAAAAATGCTAATCTGTGCTAAAGCTGCTAATCATAACAAAAACAGCGCATGCTCCGCCCCTCCGTGTCACGTGAGCCCAACTGCTGCCTCGCGCTCCCTCTCCGCTCCACCATCAACTCAGTCCAGCCTCAGAGCGAAACCCAACCGGAGGAGCGCACGAATAGACTGCTTTCTGGGCATTTTACCTCCCGCAGGAAACAAACTGAATCCGGGAACAGCGGATTTGGACGTGTACTTGTTGATTTAACGTGTATTTTTTTTTGTATGAGACGCTGAAGTTTGCTGGAAAGACGCCAGCGGTGGGAGAAGTAGCGGTCTACATCCAAGCAGGATCCCGGGGAGAGGGCGACAGCAGCGGGTCAGTGTGTGAGTATGTTACCGGGGTTACGCACGATCAACAGTGGTGGACATGCCAAAAGAGAGGAGGCAACAAATTCACTCCTTCTAAAACCTTTTGAATGGACTTTTGCATTTGTGAAGTTTAGACTAAAATATAAGACTATTCCAGTGCTTGTCAGTCTAACCTAATTTGCAGATTTTACTGGGTAATGAAAAGTAGGCCATGCAAGAATGTAATTACTAATCATCCTACAACTTTGAGGAAAACTGAATTCTAATAGAAATCAGTCTATACTTCAGGTCCACGTGCTTTTAATCTTTCTTCTAATATTGTTCTATTGATGGGTTTCAACCAATGGAAATAGCAATCAAGCAATTCAAGTCAAAATATTATATCTTTTGAATGGGGAATGGTCCTTCAGGTCCTCCCCGGGTTCAAATCGCAAAGGAATTGTTGGTCTGAAACCGATAAATAGGCCACAATCTACCGTACAACTACTTAAAATGTGCACAATAGTATTAAAAGTGACATAGATGATCTGAAGAGTTTTAAAAATTGTTTCTGTAATGAATTGTTGAATACGCAGCAATGTCATTACCACAAAAACAAAAATGTCTCTCTGTGCAAGGGTTGAATGCAGTTGAGTAGAAATGCTTTTAACCTATAAAATGTTCTGTAAGCTACAACACCTACTTAAGAGCAACACATTTATCCTATAACACAAAAAAACAAAACAGTTTGAGCTTTAGTGTATTTTTATTCATTTATTTTGTACATTATTTAGTTACGTTTTTTATGTTTTCTTATGGTGCATATGGCTTCCACATGGAAGGGACTATTCTGCTAGCAGTTTACTAGACCCTCCTTTGTCATAGTAAAAATGGTTGTATTAAACTTTAATGGAGACGTGTAATGTAAAAGTCCATTGTGGTGGGAGATAGAGGTTTTCCATGTAATCTGGTCTGGAGTGCACCTGTTGGCTGCTGCTGTCTAATTGAATATATATAGCAGAAGCAACCATGCAGTTTTGTCCTTCTATATTATTGATAGACTATAAGGACAATTTAAGTTTAGGTCCGAGGATAAGTTTACTTTGTTCTGTTAATCTAGGTTACTACCCCAAACCTTATACTACCTAAAGAGTTTTTTTTCTCTCTCTGTTAATTACAATTCTCAAGTTTTTTTTGTTTTAAACTTAGTCAGTCTGTTCTGGACAGTATTGTTTTTACCATTATTTATTTTGCTGTTAAATCTCTATGCAAGTGTTGGGCTGTCATGTGTGTTCTCTTGTCACACTCAGACTCGTGTCTGCCTTTCCTCTTAGCCAATAAGGTCATCTGATTAGCTCAATCCTTCTCGCCCCCTCACAGACAAGTACCATACACTTCTACTGCGGCTGACGTCACTTCACCTCTCTGCAACCCTCTCCAGTCTGCCATTTTTACTGTAATGCCATATTGTTTTGAGAATCCAGTCTTATGACCTAACACAAGCTATTCAGTGTAAAGGGTGTTTGCGAGATAAAGTCAAATTTTTATTTTAAAAACCTGTAAAATTAAATCTGTCTATGATGTATGGTTTTTTTTTGTTTTTTTTCAGAAAACAGCATTCCTTATAGATAGACTTGACTGTTCACTGCTGTGTATTGCCCATCCAGACTCCACTGGACACAAGATTTCACACACATAACTCTCTCCACTGGTCACCCATTACGTTACTCCACACCCACAGGGTCTGCTAGACTAATTAAAGTCAACAAATCTTTTACTCAAATAACACCAACATTCGTTTAGCTAGAGTTCAGAGGAAGTGGACTAAGTCATCCGTCCATTATTGTGCCTAGCGAAGCATATACTGAGCACCCAAAATACAACTCACTAAAGTGCATTGCGGCAAGTTATTCAAAGAATCTTCTTTGAGGTCAGCACATAGAGGGATACATGGAATCATAGAAATCACATATTTGCAAATATTTGGTTTCTAATTTTGTAGCCTATTAATCAAAAGGTGACGATTGAGATCGACTCTTTCAACTTTTGAAAATGCGCAAATCATCAAATTTTTTATCTTTACCAACATGTTCTTAAATTTACTAAAATAAAATTTAAATGTACTAAACAAAAACAGTATTATGTTCCTTTTAACTATATGAATTATAGGTCATGATTAGAGAAAATATGTTTGTTTCGTCATGTTTCATCATAGGATACGGTCATTCCTCTGTAGAGTTTTGGAGGAGAAGAAGGATAAGGTGGAAGCAGCAGCACTAAACTGCACTCTTATCAGCTCCATTTAGTCTGGTTCCCCCTGCGGGCTGCTCCTTGGAGAGATAGGGACATTTCACACATGAATCACTTTGGGACGAGAGCAGAGGACATGCAGGGACACAGCAGCCGTCAAACTCTGTGCCACTCAACCATTCCTCACTCCTTTGTTTACATTCTCTGAATCAATTAATATCCCTTACAATAACAACTTTTAATCACCAACATTTTTTTTCTGTAATTATCTTGAGGAACCATAATAAGAAAAAAAAAATCAGAGGCCAAGGTTCTCAATCAGAAAAAGGTCGCTTGACTTCTCCTGATGGGTGGAGAGTCCTTGCCTCAAGTGGAGGAGTTCAAGTATCTCGGGGTCTTGTTTACGAGTGAGGGAAAGATAGAATGTGAGATTGACAGGCGGATCGCATATAAGCGGTCAAAATACGTTTTCTCCGCAGGGTGGCTGGGCGCAGGGACACAAGAGGAGCTCGGTGTAGAGCCACTGCTCTGCTCTCTCTACAATGAGAGGAGACAGCCGAGGTGGCTTGGGCATCTGTTACAGATGCCTCCCTGGGCAGGTGTTTCAGCCATGTCCCAGAGGAAGGAGAGCCCTGGGAAGACCCAGGACACGCTGGAGGGACTATGTCTCTCAGCTGGGCTGGGAACGCCTTGGGGTCCCCCTGGAGGAACTGGACGAAGTGTCTGGGTGTCTAAGGGGAAGTTTAGGAGTCCCTGTTTAGACTGCTGCACCCACGACCCGTCCCTGGATACGTGGAAGTAGCTGAATGGATGGATCCTTGTAAAATTATTGTAATACTGTAATTTGAATGTCATCTGACGTAGCTCTGATAGAGAACTGTATCCAGGGATTAGCCAGCTCCAGGCTAATGAAATTTGAAACTCTCATATACATTTAAATAAAAGTTAGATGGAAACATTCAAAATAGCACACAGAAAATGTTTGTTATGTTCAATATATCGGACCTTGATTTATTGTAGGTTCTTCAGGCACTGGTAACATGCCCCAAACAGGCCCTAACCAGGTACAGATACTAAAAAAAATCTTAAATTGTATCTTCGAATCAGGACGTAGTAGGTTTTATAATGCTACAATACTCTTTGGTCGAAGCTGTGTTGGTTCTTTCATGTAGCTCCTGCATGGCCTCTTCCTGCTGTACTTATCGGGAGTATCCTTGGTGACAGATCAAAGCGGTGTGTTGAGCCTGGTATTGATGGGAGCCAGTCCCTGCCTCAGCCTGATAAACGCATTCAGCTGTAGTGTATTGTACTGACATGGAAGGGAATCACACAGAAATCAAAGACAGGCTTTCAGAAAAAAATATATCACCAATAAATCAGTCCCAGAGTCTTTTCCCTCTTTGTTCCCTCTTGAATGTACCTTAACTCACTTTCCTCTCTTTCTATATGCATTTACTGAATGTAGCTTCACAACATATTATGGCATCTTATAAATGATTTGCTTATATCAGCTATCAAGATATCTAAACTAAATCTCACAAGTATATCTATATATTTTTTATATATCATGGGTTCAGTATTTTAAAACTCTTTTTGTGCTATTACTTGCCACAACAGCAACACAAAAATGAAAAATGAAAAAAAAAAAAAAAAATCATAGCCATAGCAGAACCCTGTTGAAAAAAGGTAGTTTTTGCTGTAATTTGCTGTATATAATGCAACTCTTGTCCAACAGGAAGTACTAGAGGTTCAAACATGGCTGCCGGTCTTGTTGAAGCTAATTAGACTTAGCCTCATCATGGAACACTGGATAAAACTGTGCATATAAATCATTCTCTGGTACATTCATCTCTTGGAGGACAGCTCTAACAGATAATGAGTGAAGCTTTTACCCAGCCACCCTCAGCGCTCCTGGGCCTTTAATGTGCAAATGTAGCACCACTCTCCCCTCATTTTGGACTAATAATACATCTATGGAGGGCTAAGGAAGAGTTTGCTTTGCACTACATTTCTAATCAGATTAAAGCCTTTGCTGACACTGTATATTTTCAATGGGCAAATTCAGCCCCAACTCTGGTTGGGGCTGGTACAGTCATTTTTATATCTGGCAGCATTAAAAGTAATAAGTACTAAGAATATGATGGATTCAAGCTGCAAACGTCATCCTATTTCCTTTTTACATTCTTTTCTCAGGTCAGCACAGCATTTCTTAGCTGTGATCTGAAAACTCCGTGAAGGTTTCTGATAGATACCCTTCCCTCCTGATGCACATGTCATTGGTTTAGTTGCAAATAAATGGGAGGATCAACAAAAAAACCCTTTTTAAAGTAAAAAAAAGGCTATGATTATAATAAGACAATTTAAGTTTAAACTTCTCTTGCTTTTATCTGTCTAGATTGGCAAGCTGCAAAAATCAGCTGGTGCATCCGGAGATATGGCTGCCAATCGGATCATCAGAGCAAACAACAATAGCCATGTCCTGCCACGCTGCAAGTCCGAAGGAACCCTCATTGATGTGAGCGAAGGGGTCAGCAGCGCCAGCCTCAACAATGTCAAAGGTGTGATTAAGACCTTACATGTAGAGTGTTATGTTAAAACAGCATGTTGCCAACAATATATCTGTAATGTTGAATTTTGGCTCAATAGAGATTATTGATTGATCCCTAACTGGAGAGTGAACTAACAACACCAGTACAGTCTATAAACAGCAATAAACAATATCTCTCTTAGGGAATATGTAGTTGTCTATTGAATAAAGCAATAATGTCTTTGATTATGTGGTAAAGCTTTGAGGTGCTAAATGCAAAGTTGTCTCTGTCTTTTTCAGTGCCTTCTCCAAGTGCCTTAAAGCTTGACACTTCCTCGGCCCTGGGAGCTGTACAGGAAGTAGTTGCCATAAAGGATTACTGTCCAAGCAGCTTCACCACATTGAAGTTCTCCAAAGGCGATCGGCTTTTTGTGCTGGACACTTCTGGTGGAGAGTGGTGGTATGCTCACAACAACACAGAAATGGGCTACATCCCAGCAACCTACGTACAGCCTATTCATTTCCGAAGCTCAACTCTAAGTGACAGTGGCATGATTGATGGTTTTGGAGAAGACAATGATGAAGGGTTGAAGGAGTTCGGAGAATGGACCAATGGTGTAACTCTGAAACCCGCAGCCATTTGCAGTCCTTTCTCCATAAATCCTTTCAAAAGTCAAATGGATCAAAATGGCAAAGGTATTAGGAACTCTACCGATCTTATTCTATTTGAAAACCCTCCATCAAGCATTTCTAGCTTTAACACCAGCACAGTTCCAAATGGATTCAACCACTGTCACTACACCAGCACCCCTGTCACAAGTCCAACCCAAGACATCACTTCAGATTTCAACCGGAATAACCCTTTTTTGCGGAGTAAGCGTTCCCACAGCCTTTCCGAACTTTCCATCTTGCAGGCACAGTCCAATCCTTCTCTACCATCTTCTGGATTCTTTACTGGTCTCAAAGCACCTTTACCAGAGCAGTTTCAGAGTCGGGAGGACTTCAGGACTGCTTGGTTGAACCATAGAAAACTAGCCAGGTCTTGCCATGACCTTGATTCTTTGGGTCAAAGTCCTGGTTGGGGTCAAACACAACCTGTAGAAACCAATATTGTGTGCAGACTTGATAGTAATGGTGGGGTTGTTCAACTTCCAGACACCAATATCAGTGTCCACATTCCAGAAGGTCACGTAAGTTCCGGAGACTACCAGCAGATTTCCATGAAGGCCTTGCTAGATCCACCCTTGGAGCTGAACGGTGACCACTGCTCCACTGTCAGTCCCGTTGTGGAGATTAAGCTTAGCAACATGGAGATCAAGTCATTTATCACCCTCGAAATTAAAGTATCTGTTTCCATTAAGAAGAGCAGCATTCACGAGGCAAAAGTGGTGTGTGTTAGGAGCGACTGCAAGGAAGGACCTTATACTCCAATCCCCAATGCTTACATCTACAATGATACCGTCCAAGTCCAAATAGACAGTTTGGAACCTTGCATGTACGTGGCAGTGGTGGTCCGATCGGTAAATATTAGACCAAATTCAACCGTTTGGGACCATGTACAAAGGAAGGTAACTCTAGGATTGTATGGACCTAAACACATCCATCCAACTTTTAGGATAGTAGTAGCAATGTTTGGACATGACTGCACACCTAAGAACTTGTTGGTGAATGAGGTTGGTCGCCAAGCATGCTCTACACCACCTGTCTCCCTACAGCTATGGGGTAAGCACCAGTTTGTTCTTGGGTATCCTCAGGACCTTAAGGTAGGACTGTACTCCAACATGTCTAACTATCAAGTGAAGACGGCGGAGGGGGGTGGCATTATCCAAGGATTCCAGGTGAAATTTGGGAAAGTCAACCGGCTCCTCTATAGAATCTCCGCTCTAGATCCCAGCAGTATTTTTGACTTTACCCTTAGAGTACAGGTCAAGGATGCACTGGACTGTATTCTTACCCAATTTTGTGTCCAAACTCCACAACCGCCACCTACAACTGCATCAAGAAACACTGGTGCTAGGAGATTTTTGAAAAAAAAAGAGGTAGATAAAATTGTTCTTTCACCTCTCGCAGTCACATCCAAGTTCCCCAAATTCCAAGACCGCTGTATTACTAATTTGAAATTTGGCAAATTAATCAAGACGGTTGTCAGGCAGCATAAGAGCACTTACTTATTGGAATACAAAAAGGGGGACATTGTGGCATTGCTTAGTGAGGAAAAAATCAAACTAAAAGGACACATGCGGACGAAGGAGTGGTACATTGGATATTATCAAGGAAAGATAGGTCTTGTGCACGCCAAGAATGTACTAGTTCTCGGGAAAGTCAAGCCTATTCACTGGACTGGCCCAGATCTCACCACCACACTGTTACTAGAGCAAATCTTGAAGCCTTGCAAGTTCCTTACCTATATATATGCTTCAGTGAGGACAGTTTTGATGGAGAACGTTGCCAACTGGAAGGCCTTTGCGGACGCACTAGGATATGGGAACCTACCACTACATTATTTTTGTCGAACTGAGTTGGACAGCGAGCCAGAGAAGGTGGCATCTGTTCTGGAGAAGCTGAAGGAGGAGTGTACCAACATGGACAGCAAGGAGAGGAAGTCCTTCCAGCGAGAGCTTATGATGGTGAGTTGAACAATTCAATAACCTAGATCATCAAATGCAATAAAACTTATGACAACAGCATAATGGAATATTGTTTGCTTTTATAGACACTGCTAAAAAGAGTTTTGAAAAGTAACACAAATGCTAAACAAGGTTGTCACAAGGACAGACATTGTGAAATTCCAATAATATATAGTGACCTCTGCTACTTGTAGACGTTTGTGAGAGATAGCAAGTCTTCAATCAATACAGAAATACATTGAGAATGTATTAGCTTGG
This sequence comes from Periophthalmus magnuspinnatus, assembly GCF_009829125.3. Classification (NCBI taxonomy): domain Eukaryota; kingdom Metazoa; phylum Chordata; class Actinopteri; order Gobiiformes; family Gobiidae; genus Periophthalmus; species Periophthalmus magnuspinnatus. Next base: position 6,488,430 of record NC_047127.1, on the reverse strand, counting down.
ATTTGGCCTTGGGGGCCTCACAGTATGAACAGCACCGGTCTTATATGGGAAAAAAGTAGAGGGATGGAATAACACAATAACAAAATAACACAATAAAAGCTGAAAGGCCCCATGCAGCCGTCTTTCCATTAGCCATCCCTGAAAACACCACTCCTTATGAGTTATTTATCCTGGTAGAGCTGCAGACAGACAGTCATTTTCTCTTTGAGACAGTTCATCCCTGGACCTGTGGGAAGTAAAGCCCACCCTCTACTAAATAAAAGTGTTTCTGTCTTTTCTGAATATACTTGAGTTGCTAAGTCTGGTGTGGTTTATAAAGTTGCCGCATGTTGTAACAGGGCACAGTAAGTGACCCAGGCATTACCAAAAGTAAGAGGAACAATTATGTAATAGTTTTTAAACTCTATATCCAGGGCAAGTTTAATCCAAACACAGCATCATTAGGAGACAAGGCAGTCATTATTCTCTCAGTACCTCTCTCTTGGAAGAAATATCTACGGTAATCTTCAAGGGCTTTTTAAGACAATCTGTGTATTGTGTACTTGTTTACACAAGCATCAGTTTTGTAAGAATTTAACTTTTTTCAGACCACGTTACAAACACAAGAATGTGAAATGTTTTAATACAAACGTTATGTCTAATTATTAATGGTTATTGATTTGTGTGTGTATTAAAATATTGGTCATGTGTATTAATAATAAAAATATTATGAGAATACAGAAGGTTAAAAAATAGTATAGTGAAATTCATATTGAGTTGCACATTTATGAGCTATTATAATTCCCCCCAGAATTATTTTGATAAGTGGGTCTTTTTGAAGTCGCGTTCCCATGTGAAAGGTGAGCAGACCCGGGGAGACTGGGCTGGATGCCTGCAAGCACCCGACACCGCCCTGCTGGAGGTTCTAAAGCTGTGGCTCAGGTTACCACTGTGGACACATGAGAGCTATGAGAGAATCAGAGAAGAGGGGAGGGCAGGGGCACACGCAGGGGGTATTCAATAATACATCCACCAACACAGGAGGGGAGAGGGGATAAGAGAGAGGGGAGGAATATTTGAGCAGCGCAATACTAATACAAAAGGAACTACACGTTTGTATTTGGGCTATTTGTAGCATTTATAAATAGAGTGTAAAATAACAGCAAACTGGGAGGGACAGGGAGGAAGGCCCCGAGCCATAGGTTATTGTTGCTTTTCACAACTTTAATGAAAAATCCAAGGACAGAATATGAAAGACATTCAATATTTCAGAAATCAGCTTGGGTTTTACCAACTATAACTAGAATATTAGAACTTTGAATCCATCTACCATGATCAACTACTGCTGTTGTGTCTTTAATGTGTAGGAATATGTGGAAGTGACTGCTGTTAATGAAATTGGACATTTTGACCCATGTTATGGCAGAGTGTGATTGAAATAAATGCCGATGTACAATTTATTGAGCCAGTCAGTTAATTTTAGCTGTATTTTTTGCATCCTTCTAATGTGTTTTTACCATGTCACAATATTATATCACAATAATGTGACAGTGTCAAAGCCAGACAGATGAAAATTAAAGTTGATTCTTCATGGTCCATGGTGTGAGGTAAATGTAATGTAACAGTGCATAGTAGTGTGAGCATACTGCGGTGGCATCAGTTATGTCTCCAGAGCGTCTGTCCCCTGTTGTTCTGTTTGAATAGGGGCTTGTGAGTGTGACAGCCCCTCAGTCAGCTGCCAGCTCCGGCTGCACACTGCACCTACAATCCCCCCGCACCCCCCACCCAATAACAACTAAAACACACACTGCACTTTCTCACACAGACAATGCCATTTTTCCATCACTACACTCCTTCAGCCTGTGAACTTGAGTGTAGAGCTAATGCGAGATGCCACATATAACAACTTTATACATCTGATTTATTGTATTCAGCGGAATACAACCAAGCGGAAGCCATGACCTTTACTCTAAACATAAAGCAGGGCCGCAGCTGAGCTCTATAGATAAGTGACCTGTTGTATGACCTCTGACCTCAGCAGAGGTCAGAGAGTGTTTGTAAAAGAAAGTAATAGGTGTCATTCCACACCACAGGCATCATGTACAAGAGAGAAACTAGCACTTCAGCAGTTTGCTAGATTTAAGGTGAATTGATATGATTGTTATTGTTATTATTGTTATGTTATGTTTTGTGCAAATAAAATAATGTAATAATGCTCAATTACAGGATACAAAGTAGAAAAATACAAACTAGTTGAAATATCAGAATGTTTTGTGCAGGGTTAAGATAAGATATGACTTTTGCCTACCAACCAAAGTCAATGGTTCTGATCTTGCCTCCATGAGTGTGCTGCTGTTGTGTCCATGGGCAAGACCACATTACTCACATGAGACACACAGCCCGCACCCTGTCTATAACAAGAAGGGAATTTAGCGTAAGAACAGTTTGATGTGACAACTGTGAATATTAACCATTTTTATCATGATGATTTTAACATGTGAAGTAGTCAAAATGGGAACAGAAACAGCTATGCCAAAAACAATGGGAGTGTTATTTTCAATGAGCCCGTCATGGCCGCCTGTGTAAAAGATTCATCAATGACCATACGACAGATGAAATAAACATGAGGGATCGTAATGGAGCAGGTGGTGTCAGCCTCTCTCCAAGAACACAACTCTCACCTGTTATGTAAAACACTACAGGTGATATGTGTTGAATTCTTTAGTACTGCATTGGCTAAAAATAAGAACTGTGTGTATTATTGCATTTCAAGCTAACATGATATCCAAAAGGTTCTAATTTGTAACTCTAATATTAATTCATTGTTTCTTATCATAGGCTCTGTTGAAGATGGACTGCCAGGGCCTGGTTGCCAGATTGGTGCTGGACTTTGTGTTGCTGACCACTGCAGTTGAGGTGGCATGCCGTTGGAGGGAGCTAGCTGACAAACTGGCTAGAGTGTCCAGGCAACAGATGGATGCATACGAGGCGCCGCACCGGGACAAAAACGGCCTACTTGACAATGAGGTGGGGCTGAACTACATGTCTTTATCATTCATTTATAAAAGCAGACTAACTACACTTGTTAAAATGTTGTGAAATCAGAACTGACATGGAATGTTTTTCAATTAGTTTAGAAAAAGTAAACAAAGCATATCTAGTAAAAAGAAAAATATGTGAGTTGATCAAGTTATAAGGGTGTTTTTTGTTTTTTTTTTACTTTCCCCTACATTTTACAGTGGGTGGCTTGAGATCAATTGTGCAGTTATATTGTGGGTCTGAAATTACTTGAAAAGCAAGTAATTGATCTCCAGGTTATACAGAATAATATTTGTTTCTCTGTCCTCAGTCTATGTGGAAGCCAGCATATGATTTCCTGCTGACATGGGCAGCTCAGATCGGGGACAGTTACAGAGATGTGATCCAGGAGCTCCACACGGGACTGGACCGCATGAGGAACCCCATCACCCGCAAATGGAGACACCTGACTGGGACACTCATCCTAGTCAACTGCCTGGACTCACTACGGAGCAGCGCATTCTGTCCCAGCGGCTATGGGGACTACGCTATTTAGCTGTTGGATTTTCTCATATTCAAAAGAATCATTTATAAATGGTGACAAGGGTCAACCACAGCAATATGTCACAGTTCTACCCTGCTACCATTTTACTTACACACTACAGTATTATAGGAAGCTGTGATGTCATCAATGTAACACATTTATACACAATATTAGGTACACCTGCCAGTGGTTCTGAAATACTACATAATTAACAGCAATTCTGATATGTGCATTTAAAAGTATTCTTAGTGACTATTGCTCAGTGCCTTGTAATTTCTTACTAAAGTAAATCGTACCTTAACAGAAACAAAAAAAAAATGGTACTAATTGTAATAATATTAAAAATAAATAACTGAAAAATGTATAAAAGTATAAAGTATTATATTGCGAATATGATGTTCACAAATGCAAAAAGCGCTTTTACCTTCTGCAGGTTTTTTACAAACAAAATAGTCTGTATTGACCCTAAAATAGACTGAAGTACGTCTATCAGTGTTGCCATGTTTGTTTTGGTACACCTGGGTGCTGGGCAGCTTCACCACAATCCTCACTGCTGCTCTATGATTGCTCCGCCCACCCGATTAACCTTACAGCGGGAATATGTGCAAGGTTAATAATGCACTAAAGTTTCATAAAGGTGCTGAAATGTATTTATATTGGACATTTTGAATAAATATTGCCCAATTCAAGACCTTATACATAGTAAACCTTATACTGTATTATAGTAAATCATAGAAACATTTCATTATTTTCGATAGCTTAAAAAGATATTTGTGTATTTATGCCATGGCATTTTTAATAAATCTATACCTGACATGGTTTGTTTTACTGTTTTTTATGAATAGATATAGTAAATTATTAGGAAACTCTGTGTAATATCGTCAGCTTTGCACTACTAAGAGTGTAGTGCCATCTGGTGTTGAGGTAGAACAGAAAAAAACATGTTTGGCTTTGGATATGTTTTGGTGAAATTCTCTACACTTCTATATATGAATCTGTAATGTATAATGACTTAAGGTATATAGCAGATATAAACTGAAGAACCGCAACAAACATTCAATTCTTATTTTATTCTCGTGTGAAAAAATGTACTTTTTGTGAGAAAGTAGGAAAGAGGGAGAGTAGAGGAAGAGAGCAGGAGAGAAAAAGTAAAGAGTGAGAAAAGAGGATCGTCGGAGGAAGGTGGAGGTGGGGAAGAAGATTTGACAGTGACAGTGATAAAGAGGAGAGAGGAGAGGATGGATGCTGGTTTAAGAATCACCACCAGGGGGCTCAGAGGCAGTGATGTAACAGTGTCTCCCCACTGAGCAAAGATAAAGCTGACGTAAGAAGTCTCACTCCTGTACACTGCGTATAGTGGCAAAATGAAACACTACCTGGAATTAACATAAATCTAGTTAAACCTAAATATCCGAATGAGTTTTGCTGTGTGGTTTTTATTTCTTCTTGAGTAGTTTAAGTAGGTATTTATTCAATGACTTTTAGGCAATAAACCTACTCAATCACAAATCAAAATTCAAAAATAAAGAAAACACAAGCTACGATGTTATAAGACTCAACAAAGAAAGGCAAAGAAGAGAAAAAGTAGGCCTGCCGTTACAAACACACTTCGCTATGTTTGTGTTCGTTTCATCATTCAGAGTGGCGCATCTGTCTCCATAGCCGATCTGCGCACACACGCCCAGCTTCAGCATCACTGTCCGGGGCTCTCCAGATCAGAGCGTGCTGTGGGATGGACCCTCCCTGCTACTGACAACCGGACACCCGAATCTAAATATTAGGACTCTGAGCTCCCATTTCGGGGGGTCGTTATGTCGCCATGCCGCCCTCACTGCTGGTACCCTTCGTGCGCACGCTACTGCTGCTGTTGTTCTGGGGCCTAGGGGGTTCGGGGGATCTGGGGGCCTCTGACACGGACACGGACTCGACTTCTCCCGGGGACAATGGGCTCGCCGCGGCCGCGACAGAAGCTTCGTTCACCGGTAAGGTCTATGGAGCTCCCGGATGTGGCTGCAGGGAGCTCCATGCGCACAGATGGTCTTTGTTTGGGGAGGTACTGATGATACAAATAGGAGTCATACAGGCCCGGATTGACTCACAAGGCGCAGATGTGATGTAATAAGATCATAATAAATCATAATGAGTGTCCAATTAATGCAAAGGGACAAAGGACGAGGATTGGATGTTCAAAAGCAGCCATCTGAAGCAAGCCTGGGAATATTTGTTTTGTTATAGGAGCTTGGGTATTGGTTGTTGGTGTTACTAATGGGAAAAATAAAGATCTGGATGAATTAATCAGACATTACATTATATTACAAGATTCAAAAACAACAAAAAAATATTATAAATACATAGTCAGTGATAATGTATTTTTTTATTTTTAAAGTAATTTATTCATAATAGATTTGTTTAGGTTTTTGTTTCATTTCCATTCTAATAATTTACATAAACATACAAAGAATAAAACATATTGAGGAAGCTTTTTTTTTTTTTAAACAAAAAGTAAAATAGTGTCTCCAGTATAAGATACCTGATATGTTGAGAAAAATAAAATCTTAATACTTTAACATATGTCAGCAATTTATAATTTGTAATTATGTGGGTTTACCATGCATAAGCTCATTAAGCATGTAGAATACTTTACTAAGCTAATACAAAAATGGGGTGTTGGCCTATTACATAACTCTTTGCCCTGACATAACTTTAACAATAATAATATTGACTCTCTCGGCCTAAATGCTGTTATGACGGTGTGCGGCAAACGAGCATGTTTGCAGAGGAATATTGCAGGGCAGAGATGGATTTATTGGATCAATAACAGACACGTAGCATTATCCTGATGCTACGTCCACATGTTCATTTGTGCTGACACAGTGTTTTGAGCTCTCAGCAGAGGTCATGAGCAAGGATGTGTATTAAATGTTGAATACATTTACTATCTTGGCACTGTATGCCTGGCCTATATGATGATAAAAATCCAACTGTGATCAAAATCCTGTGACGATATTTAGCCCTTTTGCTGAAGTCCTATCATGATTCAGTGCTTTTGTTTAATACAGCTCTTTTCCCTCCCTTTTTCTTCCTATTGGTTATCCTGATCAAGCTCTGAGGGAGTGACAAGCGCATTCAACCAATGAAAACTAAGTGTGATCTCTCAAAAGCAGGATATAACTTCTAAAAGCACTAAAACGTACATCACAAAAAGCAAAGTTATGATCTAGGCTCTAAAAAAAAATTGTGAAACATAAACAAATTAAAAAAAACAAAAAACAACAACAGTCAGGTTAAAAGTGCAACCATGCCACATCTTAAATTTTTAAATATTATATTTTGGTTACGTCATAAATAAATTATAATTTGTCTTCTCCATTCAAGAATTTTGCTTTAATTAATTATTCAAAGCTGAACAACCCCAGTGGAGTTGACATTAGCAGAGACAAGGATGGATAAGATAATTATTAATCCCATCATTTTCCCTCATACACTTATATTAGATGTTTTACCCAAAAAAATTGTTAGGTTAGGGCAGCCAGGAAACAGGAGGCCAGAAGAGGCAGACCAGTTCTACAATAGTGTTTACATTTTGAGCAAAAGGAATATTTTATTGGTACAAAAAGATCTTTAGAACTGTGGATGCCATCTTGATATATTTTTCAGTCTGAACTTATCATTATTTCATTGCGAGGAAAGGTTACTGAGGGAATCTATCAGCCTCAACGTCACATCACTGCAGAGACCGAGCACACATTAAATCCTAGCTCCTTCCATCTGTCCTGATCTCCAAGACTAGCTATGATGCATAGTAAAACTAGAAGACACGCTGCTTTTAAAAGTATAAAGTATAATTATTCTAGGATTATTTAATTTTATTTCTAATAAATAATTTTTCTTTCTTTGTGTCTTGTGTCCAGAACGTCCATTTATCCTGCGGGTCCTGTTGAGGGACAGTGTGTCTCGGGCCCCTCTGTCAGGTGCCTCAGTAGACCTGTATGTGAACCACAGCCTCAGGAGCTCAGTGCTGACCGACCCCAGAGGAGATGTCCGCCTTTGGGTCAGCTATACCCCTGCAGAGAGCCTGTCTCTGGTGGGACGCATGGAGGGGTACCTGCCCATGCCCCTGCCCTGGAGCACTGCCCGCAGACCATGTAGGTTTTTTTTTTAGCTTTTCTACATGCACTGTGTTTAGCAGTGTCAAGTATTTGTGTTGCATAGGGCTGTGCAAATAATCAAATTTTTATCTCTAATTGATCAGCTTGTCTTTTTGTTTGAGAAGCCTGCAGTGTATCGTTCATGTTAAGAAAAGTTGATATTGAAAGCTGTTTTTATGTTTTTATCTAGCCAAAAATTTAATATAATCGAAAATTGTTAGGTTGAAAAAATATTGCCAAACCTCAGTCTTGAGATTATTGGAAAAGAAACATGCTTATACAACCACATAAATGCTTCTATTGTTATCTGGTGTAGCCAACATATAACAGTTAAACTAGATATTATTACTTCAAACATTTTTATCATTATGCTATTATGAAGCTAGGAATAAATAAACACTCTATATTTGAAATTCTAATGTCCAGTGCATTACGGTTCAGGTTCATATTCTATTTTAGGCCAGGGGTAATATCTGTTACAGTTTTAAATATGACAAATTGAGCCAAAAGAGCTTTTGTTTTGAGTAAGCGCACTATATTATTCATGATGATCAATTATTCATGTCTGTCTGGGAGCTCATCCAGTCATTAAGTGTGTCTTGTTCCGAAAGCACACTACAAATTTACAGGTATCGATGTTACGGTATTGTCTATAAAAACATGCATCGCCCCTTTTTCTTTCCTTTGTCCCGGGGCGTGTGGCGTGGGGGTGGGGTCCTCTCCGTAACCAGGGGCAACGCTTGGGGGCCACTAGGTCTATTGTCCCGTCCTGTCCCCTTCACTAAATCTCAGTTTGTCAGTTCAGTGTTAAAGCCGTATTTGTGACAGTTAGAGGGCATTACAATGTGACAAATAACAGTGTCAAATTCAGCATCCTTTGTGCCTTCTTCAGTCACCCAAGAGACAACAGAGTAAGCTTGATGATAGTGCCACCTCCTGGTAGCATCACTCATCTGCAGTGCAAGGTCATTGATTAATTGGCTGAGAGGTACAAATGTATCAAATTGAAATCAGGAATTTGTCTCCACGGGGTCTTATAAAACAGGATCACCCTGTAATTTAGATACTGAAATGCCTGTGAGTCCTGTATTAGCTGTATTAGATTAGAATATATATTTTTTCTATCTTTTTGTCAGTGTTCTCCGCAATGACGTTAGCGCTCCTGCCTCAGAGCCAAGGAAACATCTGGCTGTATGAAGATTCAGTTCTCATCACAGGAAAGTTACCTGGTAAGAGATCTGGCTGCATTCTACGTAGAATGTGATGATTTCAAATGGGGATAGGAGACAATATTATTCTATGGGTGGCACACAGTTTTGAATATTTTGAATATCCAGAACCTTCAATTAGCCAGTTAGACTGTTATGACACCCCGTGACAATTAATTAACAAATAATGGTTTAATGTTATTCATAATATTATGCTACCTTGGTTTCTTTGTTTTGATCTTGAAGACAGCTCATCACAGCCGAGGGTTAAGTTCCCCAAAAACCTCCTCTCCCTCTCTGACACCACAAACATCTCCTCAGTGACAGCCTATCTCACAGTCCCACAGCGCCCTCTGGCCAAAGACTGTGGCAACTGTACACCAGGCATCATTAGCAGCAAATCAGGTAAGTCAGCAAAATGTGTTTAAAAGGGATTTTTAATAAATGGACATTGTAAATATGGTCCTGTGTCCATTCACAGCCCTGCGCAGCCTGGACCTGAGGCCAGTGGCAGCAGTCAGTGTAATGCTGTACTCTGGAGAAAAGCAGCTCCAGATCAGAGGGCCCATCCACATCAGCTTGCCCCTGGGTTCTAACACCCGCCTGAGGGCTGCAGACACTGTCCCTGCATGGGCCTTCAATAGCAAGATGGGTGAGAGTTACGCAGTCCTCCTCATACTTATCACAACTCCGACATACAACCAGTAGCAAAGACTTATGAGTTCCTGGAAATTGTACACAGGGGCCTGGGAGAACCAGGGTTTGGGGATCGTGAAGAGTGTCGGCTCAGAGCTGATCTGGACTTACTCAGCGTCCCATCTGGGATACTGGCTCGCTGCCCCTCTGCCCACCTCACATGGTACGGACACACGGACATGTTTATTCAGCCTGGTGTCAGACATTTAACTGCATTGTGCAAGGATATAGTTTAGCTGTTGTTCTTTAGCAAGATGCCTTGATAGTTATCTCACAAAGCACTGACGACATGATCACCAACAATTTACTTTGCTTGTGTAGATTACATTGGAGCAGGTAGCTCCCTGGACTTCCTCCCCCATCACACGTACCTTCTCATGGGATTACTGGCAGGGACACTGGCCATAGTGGTCGGCTTTCTGTCTGTGCTGCTCTGTTACTGCAGGTGAGACTGCAAGCATGAACTTGAACATTTTAAAAGCTAAAATACAATCAATTTTGTAATTGTTATGGAAAATGTGCTTTTATTATACTAAGCCAAATGTCCATCATAGTTTTGAAAGAGATCACCTTTTCCATATGCTTGTCTTTAACCTGTAAAAGTGCGTTGATGGTTTGTGTGTTCCATTCCTAGAGGGTCCAACAGAGCGCCACGGAGGAGAGCGCGCTTCTCAAAACTGACCGTGGTGAAGAAGGACCAGACCACGTCCACTCACCTGGAGGAGGGCCTGCTGTCCTGCGACCCCTCCAGCACCCCCAGGCACAAGGTCAACTATAACATCTATGTGGAGGAGCCCCTAGGCCACTCTGGGTCCGCTCTGTATGAGAACATCAAGCCCTCCCAGCCCCCACCCCACTACATCAACAGTGAAGAGGTGGCGCGGCTTCGGGACAAGGCCGAGCAAAACCGGGCCAATATGAACACTGAAGACTTCTTCCCTGATAAGCTGGTCCACCTGTACAACCAGCCTGTGGCCATTATCCAGGCTCCAGAGCTGTTCAGTGCCCAGGACATGGTATGTAAGGCAGCCACATTCCCCCGTAATGGACTGGACGAGGCAGAGAGCAAGAGCAACACCCAGACCCTGTCCAAAGGAGGAGGTAGCCCCCAGCAGATCAGCCAGGATGACCCCCAGCCTCTGGAGGTCCCTGTGACTGGTACTGGCCCTAATGCTAATATTCTGTGGAGTCGCTACAGCAACCTGCTGGAGTCATCGGTGTCAGTGCCTGGAACTCTGAACGAGGCCTTTGGCGGAGGCCCAGGGGACCACAGTGAACTGCAGGGGATCTCAGAGCGAACCCTCCTGGAGCTGACCCGGGGCAAGACCTCAGTACCCCTCCCCAGGGCCTGGTTTGTGTCCCTGGATGGAAGGCCCGCCGCACAGGTGCGTCACTCCATCATTGAGCTCCAGAGCAGAGCACGCCCCCCCCAGCAGTAATGACACCAGCCTGGACTCAGGGGTGGACATGAACGAGCCCCAGCATCGGCCCTCAGTCAAAGCCTCCTCCCTGTCCCACCTGGGCCGGGGACGCTACGGCGATGAGCAGGACCTAAGTAGTAGTGAGAGCGGCACCACCACCACCTGCACCCCCGAGGACTCCTCCCTCAGGAACATCCTGGACAGCAGCAGCATCACCAACATTCCTGAGGAGAGGGACGGCATGGACACGTCCAGCGCTCAGGAGGACAGTGAATCCAGAGGGACACCACCTCCGCGCCGACTCAGGAAGGTCAGGGACAAGGGCAAGAGTGACAAGAGAGGGGCCAAGCACGTCCGCGAGGCACGAGCCCTCAACAAACGCAGTTAGGACACTCAGCCCACTGCCAGCCAAGCTTTGTAAGACTTTAAATACTTTCATAAATCACTTTGGCTCATTTAAAAAAAATACTTCTAATGAACTTACTCAAGCGTTCTCAAACAGTGAGTGAGGAAATAGAGGTCAGTTATAAACCAAGCCATGGTGAAAGGTACCCACTTTGACTACGTCACCAAAGAATGCAGAGGCCAGCTAAGGCAGAGCAGAATACTTGTTCCATCTATCTGTGCGTGCACCATTCGTCCATAAAGATCACCAGCATCCTGATGGTCACCGGGCCCCCTCCCTGCCCTCTAAAAGGGTCTAAAGCTGGTCCAGTGTGTAGTGCACTTATCTTTACCACTATATGCCTGCTCCACAGTGCCCAAGCCTTTTCTACACCGGCGGTCATGCTGCTCTTTTCCTTCAAAAGCATCTTTAGAAAAGAAGTATTAAATGAACACTTGTTCCACCGCTGTGTTCTAGCTGCCCAGTATATTGGCTTCTGCTTTCCACTACATGAGACATATTTTTGAAGTACTTTGGCTTGATTATTTATTCTAGACATAAATATTTCTCTCAAGAGAAAAGTAGTAGAATGCATGGAAGTGAATGTGTCTAAGAACTTAGGGATAATTTTCCATCCTCAACATGATTCTTACACATCACGTTTTATTTATTATGATTAGCTTGCTGCCATATACCATGTCTCAAAAGGATTGTCATTATAATACACACACATATATTTCTACATGTATAAGACAAGCAGGGCATTGAACCAGATTTACCAGAACCAAATTGTACTTTGTCAGAAATTAGAGTTGACTGTATTGTCTTTGAGGCTGCTAAAGTCATTATACAGTGAAAAAGAAGATTATTTATTATTTATTTAAAACAATGCCTCATAAGGTTTTCAGTATTGGTGCCTTGTATTTTTACCACCACTTCTTACGGATTGTGAAAACTATCTTGACTTTGTATGTTTAGAGGTTAGTTTTAAAACTAAAACTTAGACTAGTACATATTTTAAATCTGAATGAATGACAAAAAAAACTTAGGTCTACAACACTGCCGATTGTAATTGTCATCTTTTCTTGACAGAGGTAAACCTTGACGGTATTTATTGAAACTTAATAAGGATTTTAAGCAGCAAAAGGAACATGATATCAGCAAAACATTATATCCCTGGCTGCAGCCATTTAGCTGGGGACCACTACTCCACCAAATAGCACATTCAACCTTGAGCTGCCACCTACACTATAGAAAACCTTCTTTCACTGGAGCAATACTTTATGTCACATACAACTTTCAAGGAGACATAGTGCTGAATTAACTTTTCTGAGCTTTTAGTCAAGTTATAATGTTTTCAGTGTTTTTCTTTAAAGTGATCTCCTTCTAAACAGATGAAAATGCCAATTCACCACTGTACATATCTGAAATCAGGACGTGTTTCTGCTAGCTTAAATGGTCTGCAACTGTTAGCAACATCTTGACAATAGCCATGCTGCTTTTTTGTCATTCAGCACTGGTGTCACTTAATCTAAACTTTCAAAGTGAAAATGAAGACCTAGTTGCTTATAAACTAAAATAAATAATTTAAATGTAATTTATGAAGCCAGAATAAAGCACATGTCTCCTTTAAAATGAAACGGTTTGAGCTCAATAGTCTTCCATTGTAGTACTGGGTAAGCTTGTATCTTGCGACTGATTTTTGTATTTGTCTGTATATTGTAATTAAGAACTGTTTTGTACTTTTGATTGGCTTTTCAGTTTTTAGCTGTTTCATCAAAATGTTGATCTGACTGAATGAAAACGTCATAAGCTTTGCGGACCATTTATGACAGTACATGCAAAAGAATATCATGTAGCAGAAATTTAGCACTTACCTGTTTATAACGCTTCTGAAAACATTTTTTGCTCAAGCCTAGACGTAAAGTTGAAGGTTCATTTGGAAGTCACTCTTGTTTTATGGTGACCTTGTTGAATGTATTTGTACTCATTTACTGTTTGTGTGTTCTATAATGTGATTTTTAGTCTTTAGACTTCAAGAAGTTCTTTACAAAGTGCGCACATTTTGTTTAGCCTCTGTAATCTTAGTAGTGTTCTTAGTCTCGCCTTTTGTGCGCTACATTAATAAAAATGCTTATGCATATGTTTGAGTCATTTACCTGGTAGTCTTTTTTCCATCATGGGGAATGCTCAATAATGATAATGAATGATAATAATGATTATGTAAGTGAAATCATGTAAAGTATATGCTCTCAAGAGTTAACGTGTGGAGGAAGAATTTTGGAGTACTACACAATTTTTGTATTAGATTGGAAACATTTTCATGAAACAAAGTGAAAACAAACATTTTGTCTTTCAACTGGAGGAATTTCAAAGTGTAAAAAACAACACAATTTACTGTTATTATTACTATTTTTAATATACTATTTTTATATTATTACTATTATAAATTTTTCACCATAAGATCCCAAACAAATTGATATTATTGCCTTTGCAATTTCACACACTTTTGTCTGGAGTTAGCAATAAGAGAAGTGGTAGCTAAACTTGGTGACAGGCAGTATCGAGGCAGTTTGGAAGTGGTGAAGAATTTGTAGGCACCTCTAGCACAGGGGTGCTCAGACTTTTCAGTATGTGAACTACTTTTAAAATGATCGTGTCTGAAAGATCTACCACCTAATACAAAAATGTTAAACATATATTTATTTGTAAATGTATTATGAATTCTTACATGTACAGTGCATTTTGATGTACCTTGCAAAACGTTATGAGATAATACTGCACAACACAATTGAACTTCTTACATGTTCATAATTACTTGAATGATGATTATTGCTCTGACTTGCACTGAATGGAATCAGTGAGGGATGCATAGTTCGGGCAGTAGCTTCTGACAGCCAGAAAGGAGTAAAATTGCATTTTTCGTTTGAAAGCGATAACAGAGCTAATCATGCTGATTACGGTTTTGTCTTTTTTATAGCCATAAAAACATGTTAAACGAAGTATCAGAATTTACTGCATTTTTTCACACAACTACTTCTATTTTACACATCCATCAGTATTTTTTCTTGTACGCATCGAATAAATGACTGGGAAAATCCCCGCAGCCCCCGCGCTCTCATTCGTCACATTTAAGGGACAACAGAGGCAGATTACCGTAATGACGGTAAAATATTAGATGTCTCCGCTTTGAGACGCCGTTTGAATTTATATAAGAGCACGACTAGTTGCGGAGTTACACTGCTGGAAAGTCCGCAACCGCGCCCTATCGGCGACGATAGGATCCGATGCTATAGGGTTAAGCTAACTAGCGCTTGTTTATGCGTGTGCAGCGCCCATGATGTGACCTAGGGTCAGGTGTTATCTGACTGGTTGTCCTGTATATTAGTCATGTGACTGGATGGATGACGGGACGTGATCTACCCAAAATGCCTTCGCGATCGACTGGTAGATCGCGATCGACGTAATGAACACCCCTGCTCTAGCTGATGTTTCTTCTCTAGTAGAGCCACACCAGGTACAACGAGGTCCTGGAGGTTGATCCCAGTGGTTTGGCTAGCAGGGTATCTGGAACTTGGGGATGCTGGTTTAGAATTGGTCTTCTTTTCGCAGACTCTCTTAGTGTTTGAATTGTAGATGACAAACCCATCCAGAGGACAGGCGTTGGTCATCTGCATAATCCCATCCACGCACTCAGCATGGAACTGAAAGAGATACAAGTAAATGCTCTGGTAAGTATCATGTTTTGTATTCAGATGACATCACAACATAAAGGTCAGCAATGTTGAATTGAGATGTGAGTAAGAATTGGCACTTTTAATGTGTAGTTTTTTATTGTAACTGGAAAGATATATCACATAACAAACAATGTCACTGATATAGTTGACCAGGCAAAATGAACAACAAACTAACTGTAAGCATTTTTTTGAAAAGCAAGCCTACAATGAAAGCAAGTCTAGACAAGAAAATAGGAAGTATGAGCTGAATGTGAGAGAGACCTTGTGGTGGCAGGGCAGCATGCTGAGCCTCTGTCCCCGGTTGAAGCTCTGCAGGCACAGTCGACACTGCAGCCCTTCCTGCAGCAGAAAAGAGCCTGCTCGCACCTGCACCACGGGCAACCGAGCAAGCACACTGTCTGGAAGAGGCATTGAGGACAGGGGGGCATCCAGAGCACTACAGGGGCAGACAAACAAGTGAAAATCTGACCACAGGGTTAAGGACATGGGACATGATGTTTCACATACTGGTAATTTATGGACAAAGCGCCACAGTCTTTGGACACAAGGCATCACTCCTCTTTTCTTGTTTGTTTAAAATAGTGAGAACAGCAAACAGAGCCATGAACACCTTGATATACAGTATATCAGTATTTCTTAAACTGTAGTGTGTGTGGTAGGATTCTTATATTTTGCAGTGACATAGTTGAAATAGTAAAAACTTTTTGTTTTTTGTTCTGCTTAAGTTCAAGATTGTCCAGATTAGTTTAGTTTTGTTCAGAACGTAAGTACTTACTGAGCGGACAGCTGACGGATGCTGAGGATGGCTGCCTTTTACTAAGCAGCTCTCACAGAAATATACATATGTGCAAACTGTGCATCTACAGGTAAAATGACAGGGATTAATAATGGAACTGTTATATTCTGTTTAGATTTCCCAAATGGTTCAACCAATGGTTTCCTTTAACATCTTACCTGAAGCACTTCCCAGAGATGGGGCTTCACCTGCAGCTGTTACAAGACACTCCTAAGTGCTTGTCTGGCCTCTCTTTCTCTGCTGCTGTGTGGAGCTGGGCTGCGTTCATGTCCTGCTTCCTTATAGATTGGAGTGAGCAGAAGTCCTCTCTGCACAGTGGACATTTCACCATAGTTGAATCTGAATGTAAGCGGTGCCGATGCTCTGCCCATACTCTCATGCATGAGATGTGCACGTTTTTACCACAGCTGAACCTGGAAAGACAAATAAACGTGAGCAAGAATGTGCAAGAGAATGTTTATACAATATTAGGTATTTCAATTCTACAATGATAATAAGACTATTAAAAGGATATAACAATGAAAGCTAATATTAAGCCAGATTTTTCGTGTGTGTTATACTTTACTGTTCCCTTTTATGCCAAGAGATATTCTAGAGTAAGTCATCACAGGTAAAGAGTATACTCTAACAGACACCTGCAGTAAGCCACAGGCTGCCTCCTCTCCAGCAGCTCCTCTTGGCAGATGGGGCGCACATGCTGGGGTTGGATATCTCTCTGGTGCACCCTTCTAGGCTTCTGCAAGGCCCAGCCTTCAGCAGCAGCAGAAGAGGCAGAGGCAGCGGAGGCACTGGGCTGAGGAGTCCAGTGAGATCCACAGAGCACCTCTGAGATCTCCCGCTCACTCAGACCACACTGGAAACTATCTGCTTTCAAAGAGATCACTATTAATCCATTTGAAACATAGATCAAATATACAGACCATGGCCAAAAAGGAGATTGGATCAGACACCATTTTTCTTTTCAGCATACATTTTAATGGTACTACTTCAATGCTGGATGTTATGGATTAAAAGTTTTATGTCAATGGTCAAGATGGGAGACATATTGAACTTGTTGTTTTTTTTAAGTTAGAAGATTGATTACATTGTTTAAAACTATGTTAAGAAGCTGCAAAAAGATTTGACAAATATACTTTGGTGTGCCATTTTTCACACAAGCAGATGACATGATATTTTGGAACTACTGTGTAAGATTTAAACTTCAACTAAGACATTTACAGGTGTATTTTTGCACATTAGTGTTATGTCAATATTATCATTGAAATAATGGTAGTGAAAATTGTGAGATATTATTTTTCGCCAATATTGCTCCAGTCTATTGTTGCTCAAAAAATAAAAAATGCTAAGCCATGGCATAAAATAAAAATAAAATTCACTTAATTAAATTACAATGCTCTTTGGGAAGTCGGAAGTTCTTCAGTAAAATCCTAAAAGAGAAGACATCATCACTGAATCTCATAAAAAAAAATAATAACGTCTGTGAAACATCTTCACTCCTACAACGATTTGTCCAGTTAACAGATTTAATTTCATCTTTTGCTAATAATAATAATCATAATCATAATAAAGATGAGTTGTACCAGCAGATATGTTTGCAGGGCTCCCTTTCCCTCAAAAAGACTGGACAAGTGCAGGAATGTGGCTGACCCAAGAACACCTGTCAAACATGTAAAAATTATATTATAAAACCAAAATGTCAATCTGCACAGTGAACAGGGACAGTGGGGGACCTTGCAATTGGCGTCCTGTCCCTCTTTGAGGAGGAAGCCCGTGGGTCCGTAGGTCTTCAGCAGAAGGATGGTGGTGCTCAGAGCCTGCTCCTGCTGGACGCTCACTACGTTGCTCGCGCGCTTCTTCCACGCGACTTTCTTCAACATCCTCTATACACATAAAACTATAAGACAAACTGTACAATATGAACAAAATTTGTATATGTTCCAATAAACACTAAGGTAAAAATAAATAAAACTGAACTATGCTGTAGTCTAAATACTGCCCTTCAATGTTACAGTTTTTTTTTATTTATTATTATGTAAAGGTTTTAACTGCAAGACTGTATTAAACCCCGCCATTTCATGCTAATAATGTTGTTAGCTTCCATTGCACTAGCCGAGGCAACGAACTTTCGGTACAGGGTAAGACCACAGCAAAACCATGTAAGTAAAGCTAGTTTCAAATCTCTACACCACTAGTTAGCTAACAAACTAGCATACATACCGTACGTAAATTCTATATTTTTGGCGGTATTTTTCGGCTCTTGAAATATCAGCTAGCCAGAGTTTCTATTTTGCGTCGTGTTTTGTTGTTATTTGTTACCCTACTGACTGTCGAGTGTGTCAAACTTGCCTGAAATTCATTTAAGATAAAAAAAATAAAAATAAAAAATAATAATAATAATTGTTTCTCTTGTCGTTATCATTTCAGGTAAAATAAATAAACGGTGGTGCAGAGCGGGGCTGTGGTCACCATGGTAACAGCAGCTGCGGGAACATGATGCCGCCAGCAGAGGGCGATGTTTCACATAATTGTTTTTACGCGCACTCTATTTTTATTTTTATTTTTATTTTTATTTTTATTTATTCGTGCATAGACACTTTTCTCACCACCGACAGAAAGTAGCTTATATATCACTTCCAATCTGTATTTTATTTTATTTTTTTTCAGTGTTTTATTTCTATTATAAAACTGGCACAAACTGTGTTTGTGCTAGAAACCTAACTTTTTTTTTTCTTGGGAGGTTAAGGTTATTCTGACCCTTTGCATGTTTGATTCCCTGGCAAATATCAGTATATGCAACACACTTTTTTCACAACTGACAACAAGATTTTGGGTAAAAACATCCTGTGGAAATCTAATGTTTGATTCTTTGCCAATCACTATTTTAGACCTGGTTTACATTTTTGTTCTACTTGGTTTGAAAAGTTTGAGAACACCTGCTCCCTTTTTCCAAACCCTTTCTGGCCCTGCCCCTTTTGTTGATCAGATGATGTCAGTTGCTCCAGTCTCTTTATCATTTCAGTTCTACCACTGACTGTGAGGAGCACACTTCCTCTAAGGAACCAGCTTCTAACACTGGAATATTCACCACCTTTACCCCAGCAGAAGGAATCACAGTTATACTGCTTCTACACTGGTAAGCTCTCATTTTGAAGTCAATGACAGTATGTACTCTTTGTTGAAAATGTGGGAAATTGGAGATTGTAGTATCATTAACATAAACTTGCAGACCGAGTAATAACAGTAGTAGTAATAGTAAGAGTAAAGCATATGTGACGTTGCCTTTTTTAATAGTAACAACTGAATACTATTAAAAAAAACAAACATATTATAATAAATGGTCTTCAGGGATATCTTATATATACATAGTCTATAAAAAACTCAAACTAGTGCACAAACTATATTATTCCCAAGCAATACATTATTAAAAATACAGGCAGGTTGTTACTTTTTCTTCAAAATAATATCCCCTAAAGTTGGAAGTAAAATCATGTCTGCTTACATTCAATAGGTCAGTAAATGTAATAAATTAAATCCCAAATTTTAAGGGGGAAAATGCCAAAAATTGTATCCAGATTTATTTCCAGGAGAAATGAAGAGATTCCCACACTGGTCTAGGCCTATATCTTTAGTTTAGACCAGTGCTTTGGATGAGGTCTATGTTTTTCCATTTTTTCACTTTAGATTTTTGCACCTTATTATTTTAGTATTATCATTATTACAGCATAAGCCTAATGAAAAAGCTTTAAACAGTTAACTGGAGATGAGCTCAGTCCAGAGGTATGTGGCTTAAACAACAACAGCGTTTTAAAGTCGTCAACATGGGAACTTCATCACCACCAGCTGTAGACACATGTGGGCCCTGTTTGTGGGCCAATTATTTTTGACCTCACACACAAAGTTTTAATGCACATAATTAAAAACAGTAATAGTACAGCAGTAACGTGTTTATATGTTTACTAGTATAGCAAAATATGGGACAATAGCCTTTAGCTTATTGCTACAACCTTTATTTATGTATTTATTTATTGGTTGGAGTGCATATTAATGAACATCTGTTATAAGAGTGTAAGTATGCCAGATTTGCACAGATGTTGTCCCTATGCAGATAACACAGAAAACAATTACAAAACATTACACAAAAAGATTATAACCATGACTAGCTGCACACCAGATGTGTTACTGCCCCCTCTGCCTTGTCACCAATTTTGTACACACTCACCCACTTCTATTGGCACCACAATTAAAAAAATAAATAAAAACAATAACTATATTTTATCTCTAATGGGATTTATTTACCTAGGATGTTGCTAAAACTAGTCGGCAGACCACTAGCAAGATCAGACGCCCAAAATGTATACAGTTTAAAAAATTTGACTATCTGAAAATATTTGAAGGTTTGAGTTGTTTTATTCTTTAAAACTGAACTCACATACGTGTCACTGCAGGAAGGAAGCAGCAGGGAGCAGGGGAAGTAAGGGGTCAAATCCATCACCCTGCTCGGTACAGAAAGAGCAGAGCCACAGCTACCTATGTGAACAACAACATTTATAACTTTTCTTCAGGCTACTTCACAACAATGCATACTTAAAGTTAATCGTCTATTTTGAAGTAAAAACGTGGTGACTTCATGTGGTAATTTCTTCTTTTAGTAAGGACATAATTCAATCAGTACATCTAAGAACACCTACAGCCAATCCTCTGCTCTGTCTGTAAAAGCATGTGGTTTGGAGCAGAGTTCTGACTTTGGGGGAGGAAATTATTAAAATCGGTATAGTCGATCAAAAGCCTTTTGTATTTGCTTTAAGAAGACAAAATTAAACTGAAGATTGTGGGCCACAAAATTGTGATCACATGATCACAATTTAAGGACTGGCCGCACCTTAACTGAGATGGGAAGATTTGCTTTTTAAATCCAAAAAATTAAATATATTTCAAGGACAAGCAAAACTTGATACTTTGATGCCAAAAAATGCAATTTAATAATCTGGTGATAAACATTTATCCTCACACCTGCACCTATTTTTAATGTTTTCAATTAATTTATGTATTTATTTATTTTTTGTTTTTTATTTGTATTTTTCTGTATTTGATCAGGGCTACCCAGGAAAAGGAGAGTCTGAGTGCTCTCATTGCCTTCTCCCTGTATAAATAAAGATAAATGACAATGAATTCAAATTATGAATGTGGAAAAAAATCATATATGTTTGTTTAGTGAATAGCTGTATATCAGCTCGAAAAGCTCATGTTGAGTCTATCTAGTTCTCCACACACACTTCTTCAATGGCCTAAATGACTCCATTTCTGCAGAAAAGTTGCAATTAGTTGGACTCGGAAAACTGTCACATTACAACTCAAGCTTTCCTGGAATTCAAGTTCATATGAATCCCTCTCTTTGTCTGCAATTACTAATTTCTCTATTGTTAGCTTTTGTTGTTATTACTATTCAATTCTATGCTTCTCCATTATAAGAATCTTAAGGCATTCTAGTAAACAGGAAGCAATCTGTTCTGTCCACTCACACTCAAGTTATTTTATTTAATTAACTTCTGGGTTGGGCTTTTAGCTATTGTGGATTGAAAACACATGATGAAGTCTAAACCCACGCGGTCCCTGCCCCTGTCAACACTGCAGCTAAATCATGTTAGCATGTGCAGCTACAGGAAATACACTTTAGTGCGCTCCTGGGAGACACGGATCTGGCAGTTCTGAGATCTGTACCTGTTCCACTCCACAAATAACTCCAGCAGTTCAATTAAAGGTCACATTGTTGTCATTACAATTCATTATGTTCAAATATATACATGGGTAAGGTGGGTAGTTTTGGAGACTTTACAACACGGACTAACTTGGGCATGATAACTGTGAATATAATGCTTGAAGAAATGGTAACGACCAGTAAAATACCACTCTAATGAAGAAGCATTGTGTTCCTTAAGCACTACAGTAAATTAAAGAAGCCTATCCATGTGTGTCAGAATGATTAGAACCATAGCAATTAATAGCAATTAATAATTTAAAATAATCTAAAAAAAAAAGTCCTCAATATGTTGCATGTAAGCTGAACCCATGAATAGTTCCTTACTAATAGTTATTAATTGCTGTTTTAAAACCGCTTTATGTAGGTTTTTTGCTATAAAATAGACTAAAATACTTTTTAATTCAATGTGGCATTGGGACGACAGAAGCTCAGTTGGTATAGTGTTTTGTCCATTTATCTGAATGTTGTTGTTGAGCTGTCAGATCCACTGCCCCACAGGTTGGCGGTGTGATTCCAGCTCCCACAGATAAATACTGTTGTTGTGTCCTTGGGCAAGATGCTTAACCCACCTCGCCCCCAGTGTCTGTGTACACTGTTGTATGAATGTTTGTGTGAATAGGTGAGTAGTTCCTTGATGTAAAGCGCTTTGAATGCCTTGAAGGTGAAAAAGTGCTATATAAAAATGTGAGCATTTACCATTGTTTGTTGCACTGAAATACATAGGAAAACATGCATCCATACTTAGAGTGGGCTCTTATTTGGTCTAGAGGAGGGCACGGTCCTGCTTGTTTCCATGATCACTTTCTTGGTATTTATAATCTGTTTTTCTCTCTTCAGAACACAGAGATGGAGATGAGAAGCTTCACAATAATTCTGCTGGTACTATGCTCCTATCATAAGGTAAATCTTTCTCCTTTCTTCTTCTCTCTCCTGGCTCTCTGTTAGGTCTGGGTACTTCTGCTATTGAATTGTATTGAATTGTTGAAAAACAAAAACAAAAAAACAATTAAAATGATAAACCATACGCTTGAAACTAATTTATGCCACTGACACAAAAACTCAAGAGAATCTATTGAAACACTTAAGTATTTAGTTTGCATGTGTAATACGTCATGGAAGTTATTGATTCAACTTTTTACAGCTTAAATCTCATCTCGCCAAAAAATAACATATGATAAATATTGACCCCAAAAAAATATTGTTCCAACTTTCATATATTGAGTGATAAGTCCATATAGTAATTATTGTGACAGGCCTAACCAAGGCTTACAGGGGTTAAACAGAGGGAGCTGCATTCTCTGTGGGAGGAGCGGGTGCTGAGCAAAGCCAAGTGTCTCCTGGCTCAGCCCCTCCATCCTCTGGCTCCTGACTTTATCAGGATGCCTTCAGGGCGTCACTTTTATGCTCCAATACGGAAAAAAAATTGTTTTTCAAATTCTTTTGTGCCCTCAGCTATTAAATGGCTAAATTCTAAAGGTAGTGTTTTTTGAAGTTTTGCACTGTTTTTTATGTATATTGTTCTTATATTGTGCTTTGAGTTCCACTGTGGACTGACACACTGTGTGTTTGCGTGTATATTAGAGTGAGAACTGCTCGGAGAATGCTGCAAATGAATTGCCCTCTGGGATCAATAAAGTTTTCTGAATCTGAATCTTTATGTCTAACAAATATTTATGAATTTATGATGAAGACTTTCTATTCTCCGTTTTGATCAATGATAATAAATAGAGGTTATTCTTGTCTGCCTCGGTCCCATGTGCAGTGTGTGGTGGTTGGAAGCCCAGAGAAGGAGCATCTGAATCACAAAGGGGAGCACAAGCTGACGAGGAACAGGATCGCTACTACACAGTACCAGTGCTTCCAACGCATGTTAAAGCAGGCACAGCGCAGAAACAAACCAGCAGGTACATATACAAACACATATGAGCCACGAGAAGGGTTAATTTACACAATATCTGACACATAGTTTTGTTGCATGTGTCAGGTCCAGTGTGTAACATGACCTGGGATGCGTGGCTGTGCTGGGAGGAGACCAAGGCAGGAGAGACAGCGGAGCAGAACTGTCCGGACTACTACGGGGACTTTGATACCAGTGGTAGGCCAGTTTAGTAATCTATTGTTGTGTTAGTTTTTATTCAAGTCAATGTGCAACATGAAATACTATAATGTTTTGGTAGATTGGTTAATGACGTTTGAAGAAAGAAACTGTATCATATTTTCTAACCTTGTATACTTGCCATTACTAAAAAGATGACATAAGCTAGTTTAGTTGAACAATACAGTATAGTCATATTGTTTGGCTTTATAATAACTACACGTTCAATAGCCTTAATAAAACATGAATAAAACTTTATTAATAATGAACACATAGTTTAAGAATGATGCAGAATTAGTAACTACTTCATTAATTAATACCCTAACCCAAGGGTGTCCAAACTATGGCCAGGGGACCTCAGACCAATTTTCTTCCTGGTAAATTGGCCCAAGTGACCATAGGAAGTACTTTTTACTGCATCTTGTGAAAAATTATGCTCTAGTAAGTTAAATAACAAACATGTAGATGTGATACAGACTTAAAACAACTGCTCCAAGGTTTTTTTTCAGGTGTATATTGAATGATTCACTTCATTGTCCTCTTGTCTGTTGCCCTTTGTAACATTTTGAATGATTCACGCATAGCTAACCTGCTAGTCACCACGTTCCAAATAGGAAGTGAGGATGGGCGCGCTTCCAACTCCATTGACTCTGGCTCCAATTCACTTTTTGTTGTAAAACTACTGGCCCTTTCTCTGTAACTGCTGCTGTCAGGCTCGTCATTTTGGTCTTAAAATGCTTGCTCTTATAACTACTCTAGCCTCGATTCACTTAATTGTCCTGTAGTCTGTCGCCCTTTGCTCCATATAACATTCAATATGTGACCCTCAGTGAAAAATGCTTGGATACCCCTGTCCCAACCCTAACTCCTCCTTAATTAACAATTTGTTCATTATGAAATAACACTGTGTTCATGCTTTATTAAGGCTAATGAAGGTGTAGTTATTATAAAGTGGTTACCCATTTCCACTGTAGCCAAAGAGAATTTAGCATTTGATGTGTTGTTGGCCAAGGTGCTAGCTCATTGGTTTTGTAAATAGGTTTGTGCTAACTATACACTTTAGCTTTAATGTGGCTAAACCGTCCATGTAACAACCCACAGCCATAGCCACCAAAGTGTGCTCGGAGACTGGCCAGTGGTGGCGCCATCCTGAGAGTAATCGCACCTGGACCAACTTCACCAGCTGCCAAGCCAACACAACACACATGGAGGGCCACGCCAACCTCCAGGTAAGGAATAGGGAGTGGAAGTGAAGAGGAGGAGATGACGAGGTTGTGGAGGCTGATGGTTCTGCTGCTATCCACCAAGTAGATAAATAAGGATGAGTGTGTTTATGTTTATGCCCCACTTTTTCATTGATGTCACATGAATTGTATAAACAGTGAGATTTCCATAGAAAAAACATGATTTTTTTTGTTGCTATTCCAGTATATTCCAATTATGATTATGATAAAAAATTGAAGATCATATGGCATTATCACATCAATGAACTTAAATTTATCAAGTCCGTTCCTCCTTGTTCCACCAGATTCAGTGCAGTCTTCAATACATTAAGTCTTTGTGAATAAATTATACTTCATCTTTGTAACAAGTTAACATTTGATTTTGTTTCCAGTCAACGATGACACACTTCTATTTGGTGATGATCGGACACGGCCTCTCGCTCATATCCCTGCTCATATCTCTGGCAATATTCTTCCATTTCAAGTAAGTTTCACGTTGGATAACTTTATCAGACGACGTTGCCATGGAAACTTAAAGCCACATGTGTGTTTTTACAGGAGTTTGAGCTGTCAGAGGATAACGTTACACAAAAACCTGTTCATTTCCTGTGTTCTAAACTCTATTATCACTGTGGTCCTGCTCACCACTGTAGCCAAGAAAGAGGGACACTACAGCGATTCGGTAAGATTGTGTTCATAAATGGCAGTAGTAGGTTGCAATAGGTTTCAATCCTTGTATCATTGAGCTAAAGATTTTATTCACAGTATCTCTGTTACTGTGGTATTGTTAATGCAGTAACTGAAAGTCTGATTTAGTCAACACAATCAGATATTTTTGTTTTGATTTCTCAGAATAACTTATATTATTTATATATATTCATTGCAATGTGTGGGCAACAGTGGCAGAGTGGGTTACGCATTTGACTGAAAGGGCATCCGATGTAAAATTAGAAGAACTGGACTGAAAAAAATGTGGATTACTGTAGGTTCATATATTTTTGTTCTAAATTATGAATCACCACATTGTAGGTACACTGCATCACTTTTCTGGTGGTGGGATTTTATTTCATTATGTTGTTTTAATTGCTCAAATATACATTAAAAACATGCATTGTCACTGTAAGCGGGGTCGCCTCTCCACAGATTTGACCTGTAACTTTTGTCCATGTTTAATGCCATACAGTAGCGTACTCTCCACCACAAAAGTGACACTTACTTACTTATTTCACATATCTTTTTGCAGGTGAGTTGTAAACTGCTTATGTTTATTCACCTGTACCTGCTGAGCTGTAACTACTTCTGGATGTTGTGTGAGGGCATCTACCTGCACACTCTCATCGTGGTGGCCGTGTTCGCAGAGAAGCAGCACCTGGTCTGGTACTACCTCCTGGGCTGGGGTACGACGCACAACACAACACCTACGGTTCAACCAGGACGGGGGTTAAACAGACAGAAACAAATGAGTGAGGTGTGGAGGGTCCTACAGTCGCTATGGAGACGGTAGTAGAGAAGAAGACGAGCTGTTTTGCTGCTGCGGTGTACTGGAGAGGAGGAGGTGTAGACCCAGTGTGGCTGATGGTGTTATATGGGTTTAAAGATGATGGGGCATGAGAGGATGAGGAGACTAATGTTTTCGCGGCTGCAGTGGTAAATGGGAGGATTGCGGCATATAATGAGATTTTATGGTTTTAAAGGTGGTCAGAGTAGGTCTGCAAATGAGTTATTGGAATTAACTAACTAACTGAAGCAAACAAATGATAAAAAATGTATTAAAAAGAAAAATATTATGAATTAGATGAAAAATAGTCTAAATCTGTTATTTATCTGGATCCAGTACACAGTATCACTAACAGTTTATTTGGAGTATCCCCGTATAGATTATGTCAACCCAACAGAAATGTGTTAAAACACGTCTTTAAATGTATTAGTTGAGGTTCAAGTATCAGGCAAATATGAAATTACCTGAAAAAGTTCAAAAATATCACTTTATACCTTTTTTCATTTAAAATCAGCATTTTTAAAAATTATAAACAATATACTCAATATTAAAAATGTGTAAATGAACAACATTCACGGTACAATTGATATTTTGCCCACTAGTTGACTCCTGAAATATTCATGACAGACCAATGAAAGACCAGCTTCATTACAAATAAGCCTGCTTTTAATGTTCTGCTTTTTGTCTGTGTTCAGGATTCCCTCTCATCCCCGCAGTCATCCACTCTATAGCACGGCGATGCTACTACAACGACAAGTGAGTATATATATCACAATTATTTCTCATTGCGTATATATTTACTTATATATTAATTGAGTTGTTTTGATTGATAGATGCTGGGTCAGCGCACACACATCATTACTGTATATTATCCACGGGCCCATCTGTGCAGCTCTGGTGGTAAGTTTCAGTTAGCAGCTCGATATGTGTTTTTCATTGCAGAGAAATATTTTGGCTCGGGACCGTGCCTCTATTGTTTGCCGCTACAATGGAAGGTCAGGGTTTACAGACAACATACATTTACATCATAAATAATCATTGTGATGTTAGATGTTAGATATGATTCTACGTGAAGGTGCGCAGTGGGAAGAAAACACGTAGGCACTTACTTTTGACTAAATAGAAAGTTACTTGGCACAAACATAATTAGGCATTATTACTATCCTCCTTTCTCATCCTAAGTAGATAAATATAGTTTTGGAGTAAGTGTATATAATTTATGGCTATATAACATATTGATACTTTGCAGCCGATGTCATCAACATTCCCTGGGGATATGAAGATAACTGTAGGCACTGCTCTGTCTGAAGCTCTGTTAGACTTTAATCTGGGCTTTATTTTAACACAGTCTAAAAGATAGCAGGTGAGATGATTTGTGCTGTTAAACTAGTCCCTCTGACATATAAAATTTCAGTCCCTCTCACCTTTTGTTGAAAAAACCTAAGTCGATTCTCAATAACAATTCTGATACTACAATGATAATTTAAAAAAAACAAACAGCCTTTATTTAGACAATAGAGTGTAATTTTCAACATTAAATCAAAGTACAGTACTTTCTTTTATATTACCATGTAGACTTACATCTGTGTAATCCCTCAGTCGTCCAGGTAGATTCCATAATGGTCCATGGGTGTACACTAGTCTATGTGGTCTCATACTTGTTCTGATATTGCTCAAGACCTTTTTAAAGCTTTTTCAAATAGCTATTTAGGGTCCAGAACAGTGCATATGAGTTTTTTAGTATTAATACCTGCTCAAATGAGTATCTAATTTTAGTATTGATTAGTATCTTATTTTTGATACTTTTGACAACACCTGTATATCTGTAAATCTATAGTTATAATCCATATCAAATCCAAGCAGTATTGAATAGATTTTAAGCCTCCCTGTGGTTTGTCCAGGTGAACTTGTTCTTCCTGCTGAACATCGTGCGGGTGCTGATCACAAAGCTGCGGGTGACCCACCAGGCTGAGTCCAGCCTGTACATGAGGGCAGTGAGAGCCACCCTGATCCTCATCCCTCTGCTGGGCATCCAGTATGTGCTGTTGGCCTACAAGCCCCAGGAGCATCATGTGGCTGAAGTCTACCTCTACATCATGGATGTCCTCATGCACTACCAGGTCAGAGCACACCCTCTTTGCATTATACAGATCATATGGCTACTGTACAACACATTTGAGTAGCATTTGGCTTATTTATTGTCATAGTTATCGTTCCAAACATCTGAGATCATTATGAGAAAATGAAATGAAATATGGCATGTCTACTCCTGAACATTACTTGCCAGCTTAGGGAGTGTACTGCCAGCTGACATCAAGCAAAAACTTAAGCTTAAGTTATGTGTAGTATTAATGGGTTCTAACTTCTTCATCAAGGCTAGCTAGGATCTAATTTAAAAAACCTAGGTGTTCTTAACCAGGATCCAAATAAGAAAGGGTCCATAGTTAAATTACCTTAAATACAGAAATGTATTTCCCATGAACTAGTCTCTATAAAGGAGTATGGTAGTGTACAAGCTAAAATCCTCTGTAACGTTTTGGTGAAACATTCAAGGTGCACATATGGACATGGGCTTCAATTTTGGCATTGATCATTGGTCACTGAAAAAAAATGGTTTTGAATGTTTGATTTCTATGGCAACTGTTTTTCATCACCCTGAAACCGTTGTATATACAGTACAAGATCATGTTAAGGAATGTTTAGAAGGAATCATTTCCCAAAAACTGTCTTGCTGAAGCATTCATGACTTCCTTGTTCCATTTTAGGGTCTACTAGTCTCCACAATATTCTGTTTCTTCAATGGAGAGGTGAGTCCTTCAGATGACCATCTTGTCCTTCTCCTCTGTAAGAACTTCATAACATGTCCCTAATGTGTCCTCAGGTCCAGAACGTTCTGCGGAGACACTGGAACCAACAGAGGATGCAGTTAGCCGGCACTTTTGCCAACGCGGACTTCTTTAGATCTGCCTCATACGTGGCCTCCTCCCTGACCGAGGTGCACCGTTGTTATAGCATCGATAGCCACACAGAGACCATCAACGGGAAGAGCTACTCGGACATCTTCAGGTCCGACAGCCCCTTTGTGTGAGGGAGAACCAAGGAGAACCTTCAAGACTTCACAGAAAAACTGTGATATCTATGGACGCTTCACCAGACGTTTTTGGAATTCATTCATAAGGAGTACTGTGGCATTGGTGTGTACAATTTACAAACTAAATGGACTTGGATTTATAATATAAATCTTGATTTGAGTAGTTTTAGATACAGTTTATTTATTGATTTTCTAGGGCTAGAAAATTTAACTTGAAATACATTGATTAGTTAAGTCTATACAGCTTCCTGTTATTGAGGACATTTTGAGGACTTTTTACCATTCATAAGATATAATATTTTGTTTTAAATTGTTAATTGTTATGGCAACAATCCTAGTTTTTCATCACCCGAGGATATTTAAAGGGAGAATGTACAGAGAGATTAAGTGGAGTAGACTAGACCTAAATAAGTCTAACTAGCCTGAGCAAAACTGCTCAAATCAAGGTTTTCAGAAATGCTTTCTTTGTAACAGCACGCTGAGTGGCAGACTTGGAATGCTTCCAAGAACTAATGGCAAAGATTTAGATTGACAGGACTCCTTCTAAGTACTTTTTAAAAACTCTTGCAAAAACCAAAGGCTAAAGCTGGGACTAAAGCCATCTGCACATGTCATCCTGAGGTATGTCTGTTTGACACATTAAATACATGTATATTTCATTCTAATGTGACTGATGTTGGATGCTGGACATATGCCTGCTGAAGAGCTGCTGGTTTCAGCTCTTGTCAATAGAGTCTTGAAAGATAACATTATTTTTGTTTAATTCTGTTTAACATTTTATTTTTATGACTGTGGGAGAATGAGAGGCATAGAGGCTCTTCTCAAATACTGTATGTAAAATATATAAATATGTAAATATATTAATATTTTTTCTTGTAGGATTTAAGACATGTATTTCAGTGAGCATAAAATAATATCTCTTTCTCTGTACTCTTACACTGAGGAGCCAAACTGTTGTAAATAAACTAGCCAAGTTTCAAAACACCTTCGGAATTCCAGTTGTTGAGTCTGTAGACGTCGCTGCCCTCGTGGTCTTCCTCCTGGAGACATATGGCAGGAGAAAGCGGAGGGTGTGGTTTCCCTCCCTGACCCCTCTCTCTGGTTCCCACTTGAGCTTATATTGTTTCTGGGACAAAGGGGGGTGTGTGAGACCGTCCTGGGCCAGCTCTCCACACGGACGCAGGTACGAGAGGAACCGAACCATCCATCAAAGTCACTCCAGTTTATGCTCAACAATAAAATGACTTAAGGATGAGAGAATGAGATCGGAGGGATAGTTGATTGGAGGAGTTGACATCACCTTCTTGAGGTCCTGCCAGGATTTTATTTCATGACTTATCTGATCCAGGGTGGAATCTACTGTGTCTCCCAAAACAGCATGGACACCATAGTTTAACTCTGGCATTGGATAGTATTATTTGGGATGGACAAAATTCCGGTGCTGATATCAATATTGGCTGTTATGTGAGATTTGTATTGGCTCTAGATGGAAAAGTTCCCAGATAAATAGTGCCATTATTTTACTTGTCCAAGCCTCACTATGCCCATGTGTCATTCCCAGTTTGTCTTCAGTATCAAATGTTACTGTTATAATTATTATGAGAAGAGTCTATTTTCCAGTTGCCCACGAGTATCGACACTATGACCAAACAACAGGGAAATCCTAATTCATGTTAATTCCATGGACTGTATATATAAATAGACATAGCTAACCTGATAGATGCCGAGTTCCAAATAGGAAGTGAGCATGGGCACGCATCCGGCTCCATCGACTTTATTGGAAAACTGCCGCCCATTTCTCTGTAACTGCTCATGCCAGGCTCATTATTTTGGTCTTAAAATGTTCATATTAACCCGCTCTACATGATCCTGGTATTTTTTATTTTGCTATTGTGTCCGTAAATCAAGAAATGAACATTAATAACAGATTAATCAGGTATCTTCTTTCCCTGCGGTCCCTCCTGATAGTCATAGCAACAGGTTTGATTGACAGTGTTGCTAAGCGCCAGTGGTGCAGGCAGGAAAGGAGCATTACCTTCAACAGCCTCACTTTGGATTGGCTCTTTGGTTGCTATGATGCTTGCATTTATTATGTTTTTAATTCTCACCATGATATTGAGATCAGAATAATCACAATTACAAATTAACCATGTGGGAAAATGGAAACAGAAGAGCAAGGAAGCTAAAGAGGTGGCTGCATGTTAACACGGTCATTAAAGAAGCTCTCTGGGATGTAAGGGTCTTAATAAGGAGACAGAGGATGGTTAAATGAGGGGAGGTTTCCATGGAGAGGAAGAGAGGGAGGACATTAGCTGATAACTTTCACTAATGTAGGATTTGGGAGACAATACAGGGCGGCCATCTTTGTGTAATTGAGTATTTGACTTTCTTTACACAAGTCGCAGTAAAGCTCATAAATTACTGTATTAGTAAGTCATATGGCAAAATTGGATAAACTAAAGATTTAAAAATGTATATTATTCCTAGATGAATCCTCTATACTGTAAAAAGATGAGCAGAAATATCTTGCTTCCACAAAAATAGATTATTGTATACAGTAGAAATATGCAACTTTTCTGCTGCTTGTCTCCATGTAGATGTTATTGCTTTGCCAGTAAAGTGACACAGCATGGCATTAAACGTGTCTATCTACCTGGAGATAAGCAGGTGATGTTACCAGGCCAAATTACGGGTCTGATCTGTGGAAAGGCGACCCCACCCGCTGTAAGAATAGCTGTATGTGAACACGATCATTTAAAAGTACGACCCTCTGCGGTTTTATCCCAGGTAGATACATTTTGCAGTTATTTTACAAAAGTTCTTCTCTATTAGAATACTGATACACTGCATTGTATGACTAATAACAAATAATAATTTTATAATGATAATCCCTAATTGTTGTATCGCTTTTCTATACAGCAGTGTTTTCTGTCCTTTTTCCAGCTCATACCCTGTAACAGGAGCTGGCTGATGTGTCTTTGGGGAGGGAAGTCCTGGGCAAAACCCTCCTGCTTTTATTTACCGCAGTGGAAGTGGAACTGTTATGTGCACTTCCTGTTTCTAAGAATACTCTGCCTGACCTCTGCGGACTCATTACGAACCCTGTTTACAGCCTGCATTTAATACACAACACAATTTTAACATATTTTGACTTTTTAGTAAAGGCCAGACACCAGATTAAGATTATCGTACACTTTGTTGTCTCTATATTGAATTTTATCATCTGCATTTGACCCATCTTTCCACTAGGACAACTGGTCAGACCCATATCCTTTTCAAATGAGTTCTGCACCAGTGAAGTGTCAATTTGTGAATATAATGTTTTGAAAATTACAGGAAGTAGGGCTGACTTCTCAATGTATGTCACCAACGCAAAAAATTCTATCCAAATCCTAAGGAATGTCACCAAAATGGTCAAATTAAACTAAACTATAGGCAAGATCATTAGCAAAATGTTGAATAAAATGATCTGTATGAGAAGTCTAACCTATTATGTGAACTTTATACTCATTTGAAACCAGATCAAAGACATTATAAACTAATACATGTGACTGATCTCACGTCTCACTCCTGCCTTGTGTTTAAAGGGAGTCTTCCAATGTGAGGGGAAACTTCCCATTTCCCATTTGTCATGCGCTGAGTCCACCCTGGAAAAACACCAAGTCTATTAATGTTTAGGTTCAAGCATAGACTGTATAAAGAAATGGATTAAGTGAGTGTGACGTCACCTGTAGCGTTCGGCTCCAGTCAAA
Organism: Periophthalmus magnuspinnatus; assembly: GCF_009829125.3. NCBI lineage: Eukaryota > Metazoa > Chordata > Actinopteri > Gobiiformes > Gobiidae > Periophthalmus > Periophthalmus magnuspinnatus. The sequence continues at coordinate 6,455,081 of NC_047127.1, read as the reverse complement.
TGAAGCTCATCGAGGCTAACAGTTATAGGGGCCAATTTGGAGTCGAGTCCATATTTGAAATTCTGACCATGAGTTTCATAGCAACCAAAGAGTCAATTCGGAGCAACGCTGTCAATCAAACCTGTCGCTAACGCTAGTGGGAGCGACCTCGGTGAAAGAATGCACCTGATTTGTCTGTTATTAATGTACATATCTTGATTTACGGACACAATAGTGAAATAAATACGCCAGGATCATGTAGAGTGGGTTAATATGGACATTTTAAGACCAGAATGACGAGACCGACAGCAGCGGTCATGGAGAGAATGGTGACGTTTTGTTCAATGCAAAGTGAACTGGAGCCAGAGTCGATGGAGCCAGAAGCGCGCCCATGCTCACTTCCTATTTGGAACGTGGCGGCTAGCAGGTTAGCTATGTCTATTTATATATACAGTCTGGGTTCAAGACATAATATGAGTATAGAGATTAAATTAATTATTCAACTAATTTCAAGTGCATATAACAAAGTGATTATACTTAAGATTTTACAAAAAAAATCTTGCATAAGTTTAACATTTTAATTCCTGGTTGGATGCCAATAATGTTTACTTGTTCTCAAACGTAGAATGTTTTTGGCTGGGCTATAGTTTGCGTGTATTGGGAACATTGCTGGGTGTGCTCAGAGAATGTCCCGGCTGAGTGGACGTGTGCCCGGGGACTGGGTGGAGCCTAGGTGGACCTCCGGAAGACGCTCCTTCACACCAGAAGCCCACCATAGACAGGTCAGCACAAAGGTCAGGCCTCCCTGAGACCAAAGTGTCTTAATGAGGAGACAGAGGATGGTTGAGTGAGGGGAGGTTTCCATGGAGAGGGAGAGAGGGAGGACGTCGGCTGATAACTTTCACCTATATGGGATTTGGGAGACAATACAGGGCGGCCATGTTTGCGTCCTTGGGTATTTACACAGCATGACATTTAAACGTGTCTATCCACCTAGAGACGAGCAGCTGACGCAACCAGATCAAATTACAGGTCAGATTTGTGGAGAGGTGACCCTGCTCACAGTGAGAATGCATGTTTTCCAAGGTATTTTTAAGATATAATGGTAAAATGTTTAATATTTGTAATTACAGTCCTTTTGATTGAGGTAATATGTGAACTTTTTGTAGTGACGCAGTTTTCTCTTCAAATCTTCATACAAATATCACCAAAAAAATCTAGTTTTAAAGAGCTGATTTGTGGATGGCGATGCTGAAGGTGCGAGCCGCTCTTCTCTGCCAACAGGAAGTGTCCAGCTCCTCTCCTGTTTCCTGCCATTGTGCTGAACCTATAGCCCCGCCCCCCTGGCTACACCCCCCCCACCCCAGCCCTGCCCTCCAGCTGGGAAACTGTCGGGGTCAGATCCTCCCGGCAAGCCCGTCTCCGTGGCAACTCTCCTCAGTGATCATGAGTGAGACGGGTCTATGGGTCAGGGTTGCCAGATTTGAAGAGAGAAAGAAGCAACCGGGCCTAAACAAGTTAACACAGTCTGAGAAATGGCGAAATTAAAATACTAGGATCATGTAGAACGGGTTAATACGAACATTTTAAGACCAAAATGACGATTCTGACAGCAGCAGTTACAGAGAGAGGGGCCACATTTTTTCAATAGAAAGTGAATCGGAGCCAGAGTCGATGGAGCCGGAAACGTGCCCATGCTCACTTTCTATTTGGAACACGGCGGCTTGCACGTTAGCTATGCCCATTTTTATATACATTTGACATAACATTTGTACTAATTTTGAATTTTGTAATACAGAAAACAACCCTCAGCTATGATTCATTCGATGAAATTCAAAGTTAGACTGAATTCAGCAAATCTGGTTCCTGAAATGCCATTTAGTTCCTCTAATAACAGAGTGAAATCACGTCATTTTGGTGATGAAAAAGACTCCAGAGAACAGAACAGAACAGAATGTTTCAAATGTACTGTATTTTACACCTACTACTAAATACAAAATGCTGCAAACAAAGTAGTGTCTTGCCCAATGATACAATGACAATCTGAGTGTTGGGATTTAACCATCAACCATAGGCATAACTTGGATACTGAAAAATATGTGCATATATGGTTTTCATGTTTTTCTAATTATTACTTACATCGGATAGTACCTGTGCTAAATATTTATCATAGTTTTACACCAGTTACTTGGCAAACAAATATGAAAACGTAGGAAGTATAGCGGAATATTTTAACGGAATATTTCTACCTGTCAACACTGAAAATCTGATTCAAAATGCAGGGACAATTGATGTACAAAGAAGGCATTTTTCTTGCAGTTTATACCTTAACTTAACTTAAAAAATAAAAGTGTAGTCATTTATTTTTCAGACAAGCTTTGGCAGCAGTAGTGGAAGATGTGCTTAATGCTGTTACTTAAGTAAAAGTACACATACTGGAGCAAAAACATACTCAAGTAAAAGTATCAAAAAATCTACTAAAGGAACAGTATTAAACTAGCCCTTTTAAAAATGAAGTATTTTGTGCAGGGTTTGAGATCTAATAAAGCTTCAAATGTAAGAGTGAGAGGGAGGGGAGTGAGGGCAAGGAGGTGAGGGAGAGGAGCTGAAGGAGTGAGAGAGAGTGGGGGAGGGTGAGGAGGTGAGGAAGAAGAGAGGAGGGACGAGGAGATGAGTGAGAGGAGGTCAAAGAGTGAGGGGCAGGAGGGGAGAGGAGGTGAGAGAGAGGAGGTGAAGGAGTGAGAGAGAGCGCGGGAGGGTGAGGAGGTGAGGAAGAGGAGAGGAGGGACGAGGAGGTGAGGGAGTGAGGAAGAGGAGGTGAGAGAGAGGAGGTGAGGGAGTGAGGGAGAGGAGGTGAGGGAGAAGAGGTGAAAGAGTGAGGGGCAGGAGGGGAGAGGAGGGGAGAGAGAGGAGGTGAGGGAGAGGAGGTGAGAGATAGGAGGTGAGAGAGTGAGGGGCAGGAGGGAGAGGAGGTGAGAGAGAGGAGGTGAGAGAGTGAGGAAGAGGAGGGAGAGGAGGTGAGGGAGTGAGGGGCAGGAGTGAGAGGAGGTGAGAGAGAGGAGGTGAGGGAGTGAGGGGCAGGAGGGAGAGGAGGTGAGGGAGTGAGGGGCAGGAGGGAGAGGAGGTGAGAGAGAGGAGGTGAGGGAGTGAGGAAGAGGAGGCAGAGGAGGTGAGAGAGAGGAGGTGAGGGAGTGAGGGGCAGGAGGGAGAGGAGGTGACAGAGAGGAGGTGAGGGAGAGGAGGTGAGGGAGTGAGGGGCAGGAGGGAGAGGAGGTGAGAGAGAAGAGGTGAGGGAGAAGAGGTGAGAGAGAGGAGACGAGAGAGAGGAGGTTTCTGTGGAAGGAAGAAGGAAGAGGTTTCTGTGGGAAAGCTGTGCGTCTCCAGTGGGCAGAGCAGACCGGAGCGATCAGGGTCAGTGGCTCCTGAGGGCCCACTTCTGACTAATGCAGCAGTCCCATTCTGCAGAACACACAGAGGGTTCCTAGAAACGGCCCCGAAATGTGCACCAGGATGAGAAGTATTAACAGGGGCCCTCACACGCACACAGACATCAAAGGAGCAAGAAAAGACCTACGATATTTGTGTAAAGGAAGTGACAACATATGAAAGAAGAAAGGAGGCTAAATAAAGAAGGTGGTTAAGGGATGTAACTCCAGGTCTATGAATAACAGCTGCAATGCCAAGTTAAACATATTAAAGCCACACTATGTCACTTTTCTGATGAGAGTTCTGCTTGTTTTGGAGATGTTATTGCTTTGCCTGGAATGTTCCACTGTATGGCATTAAACTTTTATATCAGTATTCAGTCAATTTCAGGTGTTTTCTTTTAACAAAAACATGTAATCTTACGGTGAGAGGAATCGTCTCATCTTTCCACAGATTGGACCTGTAACTTGGGTTGGTGGCACCACCTGTTCATCTTCATGGTGATAATGATGTGCTGTGGAACATTTCGGGCAATACAATAACATCTCCATGGATACAGGCGAGACTGAAATTGGCTTTATATGTAGACCTATAAGTTTTGTTATAGTAATATACAGCTAGTGATGGAAGAAGTACTCAATTGTATTACTTCATTTAAAGTAAAGAGCCAAAAGAAAAAAAGAAAAAAAAGGTCAAGTAAATGTATCACATGAAAAGTACAAGTATTTAAGTACTTAAAGAGTAAAAGGTTATATTTCCCGCAGATTTTGAGACCTAATAAAGCTTCAAATGTAATGATTTTGATTAAGATTTTCATAAAGATTTGATAAAGATTCAAAATTTACTTAGTAAATGTACTATGTAGTAATGTACAGATACATAAAATTTACATTATTTACATTTAAAGTACAGCACTTTACTACTTTTACTTTGTTATGTTCCACCACTGTTAGCTATAGCAAGCTGTATAGTGCTGCTGCTGCTGCTAAATATGTCTTAAATATGTCTTAAGTTCAACAAGGTTATTCGCATAATCACTCAATGGTTATAGCTGTGGTTGTGCCCTTGGGCAAGACACTTCATTCACCATATTTGTGTCAGACTGTATAAAAGTGGGGAGGCTGCAGATTAGTCAATGGCTCTTTTTGTCAGAGACCAAATAATTCTAAAATGTATATGTAATTTACCCCTCTCCTCTCTCCACCGTGGGCCATACTTTGGGTAAATTTTCCACTGTGAAAATAGCGGCTTGGTCTAAAATAGAGCTCTCATGTGCAATGGGTGAGCAGGAAGTGACCGGGCCAGGCGTGGACCAGAAACATGTGCTCACTGACCTCTGACCTCTCAGGGCCGGTCCTTCCTGCTTCAGTCCACTTCTCCAAGTCTCCTCTCCACAGGGTTAGAATGCAGAGTAGGAGACATTGTTTCACTAATGTAAGCAAAACGCCCAGCTCTTAACATCAGCTGGAGAACATACCAGGGTGGTATGAAGGTGATGCTTGATAGACAATAAATTATGTCACTTGGGAAATCATCGGTGCAATGTCTCCCTCTAGTGGACACTTTACAACCCTTCACCCCCGTCTCATCTGTCTGCACTGGAATTCACTTATAAGGTTAGAATAGTATCTGAAACTTAAAGATGCAAATTTCTCGTGGACGGATGACTTGTTTCAATGGCGATGTTATTGCTTTGTTCCACAGTACGGCATTAAACTGATCTACCTCTATAGAAACAAATGTAGAAGCAAATGTTACAGCTCAGATTTGTGGAGGGGCTATTTTTTTTTTTTTTTTTTTACATTTTTCAAGGTATTTTTGAGCAATAATACCAATATGAAGTGCTAATGAATCAAATATTTTTGTTATCTGCATTGGTCAAACTGCACAGTGGTACCAAATAAGTCATTTATTAAACATTGACAACAAAAACAAGATTTGCCATTTACAGTGATGCATCGCATTTACAAGTGACTCTGAAAGAATAACTTAATTCAAGCTTGACTTTATTCCTATGGACTTTATTACAGATATTGCCATATGTTTGCCCTGCTTGGCCTCTGAGGGTTACAGAAATCATTAAGAAACTTCCATTTTACACAGTATTTCATAAAACCTAAATAGAACTGTAGCACCATCATCCCATCTTCTCACTCATCCTCTCAAATATCGACAGAATAAATAATATCTGACCAGCTCCAGGATTTTTAGAACCAATATGTCTCATTGGAATGTCCCCTGTCTCTTCATCACACAGGACATGCATTGTAGTGTTTGTGTCCATGTCTCCCTCTGTCCTCTGTCCTATGAGAAACAGACAGGTCCTACGTCCAGGCCGAACTCCTGATCATCCCGGCCAATGTCCATGGGGGCGATGTCCACGATGGGCAGTCTCACCGACTTCTGAGTCCTGTACTCCACAACTGTTTTACTCCATGCTCCGTTTGCGGTCTGACACACAAAACAAAAATATATATTAAAGCTATATTTACATACATGGTGGGGTATTTTGTTCTATTGCAGCGAGGGTTGACAAAAGTCAACACCCTAAACTGGTATCAATACTGCTACATCTGATTTGAACTCATTGATGTTTGAAGTATTGATGTTTTAAAAAATCACATTAACACGACAAAATTTGACCTTCCCTGAATAGTTTTAGAAAGAACTTTATCAGAACTATATGTAATCCCTCAGTGGTCCAGGCAAAAAAAAAAAAATCCATTTTAAAACTTCTGCCCAGTTGACAGAATTGAATTTAACTATTTATCAGAAGACCAGAATATAATAATTAATGAACTATCATCCTATGCTGAAAATGACATTTGATTGTCTAAAAAAGTGAGTATTTATTATAATTGTTCTGTCAAAAATTTGTGTAGAGTGTCAAGCCTTTTCCTGACTATTGGATTCATATTTTTAGTAATGTACTTTTATGGTTCTTCATATTTTTGGGTAGAATTGCAGAACAGATACTTGCTTATTCACTTGCATTATAAAATCCCTTTCTGTAATGCCATTTGGGGCAGGGACAGTTGTATTAGGGTATACAAATAAATATTGAATTGAATGCAGGTGTGTATCTTTAGATGTACATAATACTGTTTTACTTTTCTGTATTCAGAAAGCCTTGTAGTAAGTGACTTTTCCTCACCGCACAGCCGTCCTCTATGACTGAGTATCTGAGTGTGGGTGGGCCCTGTGCCCTCAGCTCCTGGCCGTTGGAGCCCTTGAGCACCATAGACCACTTCAGTTTGGAGGTCTTTCCATCTTTGTAGGCCAGGCTGTTCCTGCAGTGGTAGGTCAGGCTCTGGTGGGCCTCTTTGGAGAGCAGCTGCAGAAGCTTCAGCTGCACTGCCACCACGTTAGGAGCCTCGTCGGCGTTCCCATAGGTCAACTGAAAATAATAATGTACATGTATGTTTATCCATGCTTTTAAAATAGTAGTTAAGAGCTGTGCATACTAACCTTATTTCCATTGTTGATTTGAGCTCCAAACCACACAGGCTTGCTGGCTGTGGGGACAGACTTGGTCCACCACACTTTGCGGGGGACACTGGGGGACTTGGGGGACATGCACGTCTCTCCACTCTCCATGTTACAGAAGACTTTGATGGCATCCTTTGCACTGCCCTGGTTTGGATCAATCCAGTATTCACCTGTGAAAGAGTAAGACAGTTTGAAAAGTAGACAAATAAGTTTTGTATGATTTATTTAATTGTATTAGCCAGTAGCTTGTGCTCACCACTGGGTTTGTCAGGGTAGCACTGCCTGATGTCCTGGCAGGTCTTAGCAGGGTTGGTCTTGCTGCCATCGGGGCTGCGCAGGTTCTGCAGGTGCCCGGTCAGGGTCTTCAGGGAGGCGTGGACTCCTGTGGGGGGACGCCTGTGGTTGGGCAGGGCCTCATCTTTGTTGATCTCGGGGAGTGCAGCGGGGACAGCCTTCACTGGACCCTCTATATACGCCTCTGCTGCAGCCATGCCCTCTGTCCCATCATAGTCCAAAGGAGATGCATACAAGTCATCTACAGCTGAGGTGGGTGGACCAGGGGGGCCAGGGGGACCGGGGGGACCCGGTTCACCTTGAGGGCCCTGAGGAGGAAATCGGTAAGAGAAGAAATTGGTAAAATCTTTAATACACTGTGAATCGGTCTTTAGCTAGTGCAAAAACAAAGATTATTATGGACATATGCACAAAACAAGAATTTAAAGAAAGTAATTTTGAGTGTAACCTTACCTGAACTCCAAGATCTCCTGGAGATCCCCTGCTTCCAGGAGCACCCATGGGACCTGGCTGTCCCTGGTTTCCCTCCTTTCCGGGGGGGCCTGTGACTCCTGGGGGGCCCTGTGAAAGACAGAAGCATTTTACTGTCTAAAATGCACTTTTATTCACATTTCATAAACTGTGCTGAACTTACCCTGGGTCCAGCAGGTCCAACAATTCCTCTGGTTCCATCATCACCAGGTTGACCCTAAACATAAATAAGGAGATTTCTAGCAAAAAGCATCTACACACAATAAAGTCCACGTCAACTCGACTTTGTGATGCTTACTGTAGATCCAGGTAATCCATGGAGCCCAGTGAAGCCTCTGTGGCCCTTCTGACCCCTCTCTCCAGGGTCTCCCACTGGGCCTTTCTCTCCCTGAGGTCCTTGAGGTCCCTGCAGCAATCCAAGTAATAATTATTAAATATATGACATAACAATCATGTCCATGGAAAAAAGGCTCAAGCACCCACCACTTTGCCTCTAATTCCATCAGCCCCAGGTGGTCCTGGGGGTCCTCTGTCACCCTGGTAATAAACAAAAACAACAAAAAGATTCAAGAAAAGATATCTTTTGAAGGAGTTACTACTGTGCACACTCACATCGGGGCCTCTCTCTCCTGGGCCTCCAGTCAATCCCACAGGTCCCTCAGTTCCTGGAGACCCTCCAGGACCCGGCAGTCCCTCTGGACCAGGGTTACCCCTGTCTCCCTGGTAATAAGCAAATTAAACAATGTAAATATGTGCATTACAGTAGATTGTTGACTGATTTTTAAATAAGTGGCATGGCTTACCCTGGCTCCTACAAGACCGTCTTTACCGGGACCACCTTCTGCACCAACTACACCCTGAAAAGACCACATCTCTCAAATGAAACATTCATTAAGTAAGAGGTGAAAGGTTTTAAGAAGTCCCTTCCTAACCTCAGGACCTGGCTCCCCTCGTGGTCCTGTTGCTCCTGGTAAACCAACACCTCCAGCAGGGCCTTTGGAGCCTGGTGTTCCAGAACCTCCTGGTTTTCCTGGAGCCCCCTGAAAACCCCAAAATGTTAGATAATCCATTAACTGATTGACCTAATAATAATATTAGGTGTTGCATGTTTTCTGAATGTAGATACGTACAGCGGGGCCTGGCAATCCCATCATGCCTCTCTCTCCTCTGACTCCTGGGATGCCCACCACACCTCTCTGACCTGCAGTTCCAGCGGGCCCTGGGGGTCCATCTGGGCCCTAACATAGAAGTCCAGAATAAGAAATATGCAACTATGATGGTTCACAGCTGTGTAGACTGTGTCATACCGGAGGCCCGTCCTCCCCAGACTCTCCCTTCTCTCCTGGAGCTCCGGCGGGTCCCGGAGAGCCTCTCTCTCCCACACGTCCTGGGGCTCCATTCTCTCCATGTATGCCTGGAGGGCCTCGTTTACCAGGGGCACCTAAAGGCCCATCCGCTCCCACAGCACCCTGGACAAAACACACAGCACTGTGAGCATATGTTGGGTTGTTTTGATAAATATTGTAAATATCTCTATATATTAGTTACGTTCTTAGTGCTTCAGCATACACACCTTCAATTTAAAATATAAGACATGGGCAGTGTAATATCTAATAAAACTAATCTACTTCTTCATAAAAAATCCTGCTTTCCTTGTTTCTTTGATTATTGTTTATTTGCATGAATTACAAACCACGCTGTTCGCTCCAGAATCAAATATTTTGTAAGTAATTCATAAAAAAGCAAATCAAACGAATGAACTTACAAGAGCACCTGCAGGCCCAATACCTCCTGGCAACCCAGGGAATCCAGGAGCACCCTGTTGTGAGAATTATCTGTTAGATGTACTTTTTACTAATATATAGTCGATCAAATACATTCAACTGTAAAGTGTATTTAAATGTCTTTAAGAGTGGTACTCACAGTTTGTCCCTGAGTTCCTCTGGCCCCCTTCAGTCCTGTCACGCCAACTGGGCCCTGGACACAGCACCTCTTCAGGATCACGTATTCACACATGAACACATGCATACTTTATATGTACAGACCTGTTCACCCGGTTTACCAGCAGACCCCTGAGGCCCTGGTGATCCTGCCTCTCCTTTCAGACCAGGCTCTCCAGTCTCTCCTTTCACTCCAGGCTGGCCATCAGATCCCTACAAAAACACAATATACATCAGTCTGAAACTCTGTTTTCATTCTTATTATTTAAAAGTTATAATCATTTACCTGAGGTCCAGGGAATCCAGCAGGACCAGTAGGACCGGGATCTCCAGTGGAACCCTGTTCATCCAAAATAAATTTTATCACTAATTATAGTCTCAAAATTATTGATATTTACTCATATAAAGTATTACTTACAGCGATTCCTCTGGTCCCTCGTCGGCCTGTTGGTCCTGGAGGTCCAATCTCTCCCTGCAATAAAGAAACTTGAGTTCAGGAATCAGTCGAGTACACAGTCATAGATCAGCGGGACAATAAGGGCCTGACCTTCTCTCCGTTGGGTCCACCAGGTCCAGGGGGTCCCACAGAACCAGCCAGTCCCTAAAGACACAAAATTCACTATCTATTGAGTATGAAGTATATCTTATAAAAGCTCAGGTGCAGAAGGAACTCACCCTTGGTCCATCAGCTCCTGCTTTGCCTTCAAGTCCTGCTTCTCCAACACTCCCCTGTTAAACAGATTTGCTTTGGGTGCTATATTCTGTATATACAGTGCACGAGTTGTGAATAATTTTCTGGTCTCATCATGGACTTACAGCCTCTCCCTTGGGTCCTGCTGGCCCTGGGATACCCCTCTCTCCAGGCATTCCCATAAGCCCCTGAGGACCAAGTTCTCCAACTGCTCCTTTGGGTCCTGCAGCTCCCTGAAACACAGATTCTGAGTATTATCTTATCATGGATTATATCCACCATTATGGTGTTAGTGTTGTACCTTTGGTCCATCAGGTCCTGGAGCTCCAGGACCACCCTTAGGTCCTGGCAGTCCATTTGGTCCAACCTCACCTCTCTCTCCAGGAGGCCCTCGCTCTCCCTGCAAGGATAAGGATAGAAAATATATCTCCTGTATTTATAATAAAAAAACCAAACAGTTTCAATATTCTACTTAAGCATTTGCTCGCAGTAGCTTCTGGTACATTCAAAGATCTTTAAATAAATAAAACAAAAAAATATGGCAATGCAGGGTCTTACCCTAGGACCAGTGGCGCCCAGTGCCCCAGCCTCACCAGCTAAACCCTGCACAAGCCAAAAGTGGTTTTATCACACACATACATTTTCACTATAGAAATACCGAACAGATTACTTACCTCAATACCAGGTTTTCCTGATTCTCCAGGAGGGCCCGCAGGTCCTGGCAAACCCTGAAAAAGGCAATATAATTTGTAAATGAATATAAAAGATCTGTCTGGTTGGCATTATTTAAATCATTTGATAAAACTGTGTCTATTACTTGGAGGGATTGTGTAAAAACTATTAAAAAATTAACATTATTGAGTTGACCTGAAAGCCATTGAGTCCTTGAGGTCCCTGCTCCCCTCTCTTTCCTGCTGGCCCCTGGAAAATACCATTACAGTGGTGATAATTTTCCTCTTAGATCTTTAACATGCAAACATATTGTAAGTTTAAGATAATGCTCACAGCGGGGCCTGGAGGACCTGCAGCTCCTGTCTCTCCATCTTTACCATTCACACCCTAAGACAAATGTAAAATGTCACATAAATACATAAAGAACTTGTGTTTTTATGGTGATAACGATAAAGATTATGTACCCTTTGCCCAGGAGGACCAGGACTTCCAGCCTCTCCTATTTTACCAGCATCACCCTGAGAGCGAAAAGGCAATATCATCAGTGTATTGAAGATATATTTAAAATAGACTCTTTTTTAAATACTGTGGAATTTTCTCTGGAAAAGTAATAACGACTCCATATAGACAAGAAAAGTTACATAGTGCAGCTTTAATAGGTAGACACAGACAAGGTATAAGGAGGGCTTAAGATACAGTACATGCACTAGAAATTTCAGTTAATAACATGCAGAATACGAAACCTGCAGAGGACAGTCACAATGTGATGACATCTTAAAATGTTTCTTAGGTGAACACGTTCACGTCCTTTAATAAATGTTATAATACAAACGGCAACTCACTGCAAGTCCTTTTGGCCCGGGCAGACCCATTGGACCGGTCCCTCCTCTTGTACCCGTGGATCCCGCTGGACCTTGTTTTCCATCATCTCCAACTGAGCCCTGGGGGGACAGAATAGCTGAATGATGTAAAACATAAGACTAGGAACAGTATATACCTTAAAAATGCAATTTCTGTTCATACCACAGGGCCTTGTTTGCCTTCTGATCCCTGGGCACCAATCAGTCCTGACAGACCCTGTAGATAAGTATAAACATACTCTTAAGTTTCCTCTATTCAAGAGCTCATATTAGAATACTAATGAAAAACCAGAACTGACCCGAGCTCCTGTTAGACCGGGCTCTCCAGTGCGTCCTGGGTCTCCTGGAAGTCCTTTAGCTCCAAGAGTGCCAGGCAGCCCTCGCTCCCCCTGTGCCCCCTGACAGCACACATACAGATAACAGTTAGTATAAATCACAGATTAACCAAAAGTTAGATTTGAAATGTGTGCTAACCTTGGGACCTGGTAGACCATCAGCACCAGGGAAGCCTCGGTTTCCAGGAGCACCCTAAAAACACATTAAGCAGCTTTTACTGCTCACGTCACAGTGACAGTGATAGAAGCATCTCTTGACCATTCATATCCATTCCTTTGCACATCCCTTTTCCTGTCGTTTCAGCTACAAACTCATTTCTGCCGCAACAGCAGAACCCATGAGAATCTCAGACAATTAAAAATCAATTCACCGACCTATTGTTCTGCATGATTGTGTGTATGTGGTGATCTTACTGCTTCTCCTGGAGGTCCTGGGGCCCCAATGTCCCCAGCATCTCCTCTTGGGCCTCTCTTGCCCTCGTCTCCCATGGGCCCCAGTGGCCCCTGAACACCATGGTCTCCCTGTGAAGATGACATGACATATTCATGTCATAAATAGGGAAGTGATTCAAATGAATATTCTCAATGTGCATAACTTACGCTTTCTCCTTTAAGACCTGGCTCTCCCTTTAACCCAGGCACCCCTGCGTCTCCCTATCCGGAAACACAAGAGAAGAGACTTGACAATAAGCTGGCTGATACATCATGGTATGTACATACTTAAATGTAAATAGATTTAAAAAGTACATGAAAGACATAACACAAAACCACTCCCATTTCCAATACACTGCTATGGACCTGAACACAGAGATTTTGTGCATCTCTTATGTAAATGCACTGAAAACACACAAGTTACACAAACATTTTTTTAAGGTATTGATACTGTAACACTGTATCAATCACAGGCCTTTTGCCGCTGTATTAGGAACAGTGCCTCAGATCTGTACCGGAGACCAACATGTTTCTGTTTAAGTGACATATCTCACCAGTTGTCCTTTCTGTCCATCCAGTCCAGTGGTCCCTTGGGGGCCAGGGGTACCAGGGGGTCCCAGCAGACCAGGGGGGCCTTCCAGACCTGCTGTTCCCTGAGAGAAGGGTCATTACTTTCAGTTAAACTGCCAGGCTGGTGAGTTTATTAAATGTGAAGATTTTACTTACCGCTTGTCCACGAGATCCTGGAGCTCCATCAGGTCCCATTTCTCCCTGAGATCACAGTGTATAACTGTATTGTCAGAGCTACATTTAAGGCACAATCATTTTGACAAGATTTAAACTAGGTCAAATACCTGTTTTCCTGATGGTCCCGGAGGACCAGCATTGCCTGCATCTCCACGTGGTCCCTGTGGTCCTGCTGTGCCTCTGACTCCAGTGGGTCCTGCCTCTCCCTTTATCCACAAACACAAACAGCATGAATTAAAAATGTCCAGAAGACTCTGAGAGCTTCTCGAGGACTCTCATTCTGAGTTTTGTTCAACTTCACATTGAGCTCAGTGAGATGAACTGAAATGATAAATATCCTTCCTCTGTAAAGCTGTATATTTCTAAGTCTAAAGTTGCCCAGAACTTGATGGTAGGATGATGTCTGTACAATTCCCAAGAAGATTCACTGAACATAAAAAAGCTGGAATTACTTAGAGAGTTCTATTCTAATAGATGGGCAAAATAATCACAATCCACATGAACTGTATATTTCCTTTAAGAAGTGTTATGTGTTCAGACTTCACTCCCCATCACTCAGAGCATGGCTGAGGCTGGATAATAGTGTGTTTTTGAGCACTGAGTTTCACTAAAGAAAAATATACTGAATGACAACATTAGAATCTCTCCAGATGGACAGAATATCCCAGGGTCATGAGATAACTCCACATTCTATTGTTATAGCCTCATGAGATGGGACACAACTAAACCTTTACCTTCATTCCAGGATTTCCAGGAAATCCAGGGATTCCAGGAATTCCTATGGGACCCTGTAGTCAGGACAGGTCATTAGTAACACATTAGTCCATTTGAATGTGTCTTTACCAAAGTGAGAGAGTTCTTACCAGAGGACCAGGTTTGCCCACATGACCCGGTGTGCCACGTTTACCCTAAAGAAGGAACATTATTTATATTTTACAAATCTGCAAATGGATTGGTATCAACTTAATGCCCTCAGACTAGGACCTGTGGATAAGTTTTTTCTAGACTCATTTTTCATCGGTGTGGGCCTTACCACTGGTCCAGTGGGTCCAGCTCGGCCTCTCTCTCCCTGCATCCCCGGTGGTCCCTGACACACAACACGCAATAGTTAAATTAAGCTACATGTATTTAATCCATAATAATACCATATGAATAAATGCGGGTCCCACCAGAGGGCCAGGAGCTCCCATCTGACCGGGGGTCCCAGATGTCCCCTGCAAAACAAACACACAACATGTTTATAAATGCTTTTTAACTGCAGCGGCATTTCATTTGGCTTGTGTAATGTCCTGTCACTTCATTAAGAATACAGTTTATTTCGTTTACTCTCCACATGTCTTTGAATTGGGACAAATACCTAAACTATACCACTATGTATTGAATAATTAAAAACACTATAATGGTTACCTTGAGTCCCACGGCACCTGCCTCACCCTTTGGTCCGACCAAACCTGCATAACCCTGAGGACAGTTTCACATTGTTATTTTGTGTCAGGATTATTGTGATGTATGATTTTATTACTGACTCACTTTATGACCCTTGAGTCCAGGTAGCCCGGGTAGACCTGGGAAACCTCTTGCCCCCTACAGGACACACATGGAGTATTAAATTAACACAAAGTACAAAGAAGTATTAGGCTTCAAAGAAAAAAGTTTTGTAAATGTATGAATATGAAGGTCACACTTATGCAATGAACCTTACCACAGACCCTGGGAAGCCAGGCTCTCCTGTAGCACCTGCAGCTCCAGAATCTCCCTGAAAACAGATCAGCACACATACTTTATAATATTATACCATGAAAACTGTTGTCATTTTGTTTTTGTAAACTTAATGCCATTATGATAATTTATACTGAGAAACACGTTATGCATTAACAAGCCCTTGGTCCTGTCACACACCCATACATCAGTGTGCGTGCGTGGGTGTGTGTGTGTCTTACATCGGGGCCTGGTTTCCCTGGAGGTCCGTCTGGTCCTCTGTGCCCTGGTTCACCCTGGTGTCAAACAAAATAACACAATATGAAAAACTGCATTATCATTTCCATTGTTGCAAACACAATAATGTCGTTACCATTGGTCCTGTATCTCCAGCCTCTCCTGGGATGCCCTGTCCTCCTGGTGGTCCCTGGGATAAAACAAGTCGAGTTATTTTTATGTCTGAGACGATCACAATATCTTTGTCATAACACATTATACACTACTCACAGGTGCACCCGTCTGTCCAGGGGGTCCTCGTGGTCCAGCTTCACCCTGAAAAATGATGTTTTATATTTTATCTATATCTTGAATCAGAATTAAAAATGAGTGATTTTTTATGTCTATTTAGAATATTGCACTCTATATTTTCATATCCAAATTTACAATGGGTAAATGTACTACATAAGTCAAATAAATATTACAATTAAAGTAATGTTTTATTTTTGTTTTATTTAAGATTTCCCACAACATCATCTTCAATCAACTGGCATTCTTTCTAATCCAGTATCTTAATAGTAGCAATAGTAGTAGAGGAATTAAAAGTATTGTATTAAAATCAAGTTATAGAGGATAAATATGAATATCCTCGCTTCTTACCCTAGAAGACGACACCATCCCACTCAGACTGGACTTCTCATTGAATCCTGATGCCATGTGAGCTGCTATACCCTTAATATTTATAAACAAAATTACTACAAGAAGAATAATACAAATGTGCATAATCATGATGGTAATAACTCACTCCAGGTGGGCCTTGTTCACCAGGGGCTCCAGGCAACCCTGGGTTTCCTGGAACACCGGGCTCTCCGTCGAAACCTGGAGGTCCCTGGAATCCCTGCAGAAGTTGAAATAAACAATAATAATGATGATATATATTTATAAAGCGCCTTTCATGCTTTTTCGTAATTAAAGGTGCTTTCCAGAGGTACAGTAAAAACAGAATTACAACATTAGAAGAATAAAAATATAGTGCAATGCAGAAAACAGTTAATTGCAATGGAAAACAAGATAATCCATTCACCACAAATAAGTCAAAATCATTCAGATTGCTAATTTATAAAAATGGGTTTCAAATTTTCAAGTTTTGAACGAGACTGAAGAGTGCGCTTTTCTGATCTCAGGGGGTAGCAAGTTCCACAGGGTTGGGGCGTAAATTATAAAGGTGGCAACCCAACCTTTTCACCTTTATTCTTAGAGATTTTCAGTAGAAGAGGAGAGCATGATTCTTGATGGGTGTAGGATTGTAGCATGTTGAGCACTTGATTACTGTAATTCTCTGCTCGCCGCCTGCCCCAAAAGTACTATAAGGAGCCTCCAGTTGGTCCAAAATGCAGCGGCCAGAGTCCTAACAGGAACTAAAAGAAGAGACCACATCAGTCCTGTAATAAAATATCTGCACTGGCTTCCTGTCGAGCTTAGAATCAAATTCAAAGTCCTCCTCCTGACATACAAAGCCCTAAACGGTATGGCCCCATCCTATCTGCAAGATGCTATTGTCCCGTACCAGCCAAACAGAGCACTCCGCTCTCAGAATGCAGGACTATTAGTGGTTCCTAGAGTGTCCAAAAGTACAGTGGGAGGGAGAGCATTCAGTTACCAAGCTCCTGTGCTATGGAATCAACTCCCTGCTGATGTTAAACAGGCCCCCACAGTCTCTGTATTTAAGACCAGGCTTAAAACCTTCCTCTTCGGTATAGCGTATGACCAGGTTACATAGTGAGGGAGTTAGGGACATTAAAACCCGGGATAAGATAGGCTGCAGTAGGAGATAACTAGCTGGGGGAAGTATGGCAACCTGAGCACTATCCTCTGCTTTGTCCTATTTTCTCATCAGCAATGCTATTCACATGTTGTCCCCTGTCCCACTCCCCCTGTGGAGTGTATCTCTTTCAGATGCCCCGATGACAGCTGGACTCTCCTCATCCCCACCTGGCCCTCCTCCTCGCCTGGCTCTCTTCCTCCTCGCCTGGCTCTCCTCCTCCTCGCGTGGCTCTCCTCCTCCTCGCGTGGCTCTCCTCCTCCTCGCCCGGCTCTCCTCCTCCTCGTCTGGTCTTCCTCCTCCTCGCCTGGCCGATTTGTCTGATTTTTCCTGTTGTTTTGTTTTTGTGTGTAGGCAGCACAGTGGCTGAGTGACAACACTCATGCCTCACAGCAAGAGGGTTTGGTTGATCCCCGGGTTGCCAGGCCTTTCTGTGTGGAGTTTTTCATGTGGAGTGTGTGTGGAGTGTTTGTCCACTGATCCGAAGGTTGGCGGTTCAAATCCCGCTCTCGACATAAACATCATTGGTTGAGCGGTCAGATCCACTGATCCATAGGTTAGCTCACACAGATGAATGCTGTCATTGTGTCCTTGGGCAAGACACTTAACCCACCTCGCCCTCAGTGTCTGCGTACACTGGTGTATGAATGTGTGTGTGAATGGGTGAGTGGTTCCTTGTTGTAAAGTGCCTTGAAGGTGGAAAAGCACTATAGAAAAATGTAGCAAACCAAAACATGAATGCCCTTCGAGACAACTGTTGTTGTGATTTTGGGCGTTACAAAAATAAATGAATTGAATTGAATTGAATTGTTGGTGGTACAGGTGGGGGCCATGAAGAGCATTATAAGTAATTAAAAGAGTTTTAAAATGTAATGTAAAGGAATTTTTAATGAGCTGCAGTCTGCTGGTGGCTTTCCACAAGATGAATGAGATTAGAAGTTGAATTATATTAATAACACGATCTGTTGATCTGGGGATGTTTAAAAAGAATCTGATTGTGCTCCAGATATTTTTATAACAATACATTTGCTATAATAAAAGAAAAGGTAAATTCTGTCAACTGGATAAAACGTTGTAAGAGTGAAGATGCTTTGCTGCTCATCCAAGCTGCTTCTTCATTTCTGAATATCATGTGTGTGTTTTACCTTTCGGCCTTTAAATCCTCGTGGGCCAGTGTTTCCCTGCGCTCCTGGGGGACCCTGAAGTACACACAGTACGTCATTAAAACATATTTTTTGTATATCAACTTGCTATAACTCTGTCCAAAGGTGAAAACAAAAATATTAAACATATCAGCTATAATACTTTAATTGCTTCTATTTTTATTATTAATGATGAATGCACCAGAACATTTCTCTCAAAATTATCAAATTCTGATTTTATCTGCATAAAAATGAACTGAGTAAATGTATTTTCTTCTTTCCTACGGCTCTGTTCCCATGAGTCTAGTCCTCTAATAGAAGCAGCAACCAGCACTGTATTAGGTTTACATCTGGAATCTGTGAGTGTTTGGCGCCATCTGGTGTCAAAATCAGTGAAGTTTTGATTTCAGCACATTATGACTTTGGTAGTTAATTATAAATGCACATAAAAGTCGATGATGTGTAATAATATATTTAAAGTTAAAATATCAAACAAGCCTTACCATTGGGCCTGTAGGTCCAGGGATGCCCACAATCTGTAAAAAATAGACAAAACAAAAAAAAGTTTACATATTTTGTAAGTAACAACTACAAACACACACATATTACTTGGCTTATTACTTACATAAGGAATATCACCAGGCTCACCTTTTTGACCCTAAAAGAGATATTAATGTTTAAAATGCAACTTTAAAAAAGAAAAAACTTTACAAAAGGATTAATACCTTCAGTCCCATGACCGCTGTGAAAACAGAAAACAAGGATTATGCATTATGTTTACACATTACATCATCCTATTAGAATTATAAGGTGCTATCTTGTTGAAGAAGAGTTAACCCTTTATACTTGGTTGGTTTTTATGAGCACTTCCCCATTTTAGTTTTTGCAATTTATAAATCTAAATCTAATCTATTCTCAAAACATATGCTGCAATCTATTTAAGGGGTTTGTTTTTGCAAAAGGGATCTGTATTCATATGATATTTGCATTTAAAAACATTGGAGGTATCCTGTCTTACTTATGTGACCCTTGACACTTTCGTAGGTGCTGTTGCAGACGGGGCAGCACTCCCCCGCGAGGGTTATGAGGTCATCACAGTCGGCCACATGGTCACATATGATGTCTTCACAGAGGGACATGCCATTGACACACACGCACACAGTGCACACATCCGGATTCCATATGGCATTATGGAGATACACCTGAACACCCACGATGCAGTTTGCTGATGTAGTGTCATCGGAAACTGAAATACATCAAGCACAGAATACAAAGAAATAATTAACTATTTATTTATTAAAATCAAATGGAATCATGAAAAAACAGGTCAACAAGCAACTCATCCTGTATTCTCACTGTATTATGTGTGTTAAAGCAAATGTAAACAATCTCATTTCTATTTTTTTCTTCCTGGTGGGTTACTAAATGTTAAATGCTGCAACTGATTTGTTAATTGTAGTAAATCTCAGGTAACCAAAGCAATTCAAGTTGGCTGAGATATGCCAGAGTTGCCAGGCCCATAGTTTAGGCAATCCATCAGGTTTAGGCAACTTTTTAAGAGCTGCCATAGGTGAAACCTAATCTTAAAGCCACAGTATGTAACCTTTTAGCCATTAAAAATAGACTACGGTAAAATAAAATATATTTTGGTTGTAATTACTGCACCGAAAAACTTAGGTTTGCATCTCCACAAACCTGACTCTTAACTGGAAATTTGGCTATAATCTTCCACAGTATAGGAAACATATATATTTCCATGAAGAATGTTGGCTTTAACTTTCTATTTCACATTTTTGACTGATTTCGAAATGGCCAAAATATAAAGCAATACATTAATAAAGTATACAATTTTGACCACCAGCACATGACCTACACTAACACATACACATTGTCCACAAAAATATTGCTTGTATCTTAATTTAAAATGTGTTCAATATAATTTGCATATGGATGTTTAAGTCAAAACTGGATAAACATGATTTATTATCCCTGCCCCTTCTCTTCTACTTTGGAAACACAATCATCACCTGTGGGATTTGAGACCTATGAGAACTTGCCCTGGCATCAAACCCACAGCCTTCTTACAATTTTGTCTAACTACGCTGCCATTGTACCCCCAATGTCACACAACAAGGGTTCTGAGCCAGACTACATTGTATTTAAAAATTGCTTATATGAGAAAGACGGACTGGATCTGGACCATATGATGACAGAGGGCGACAGCAGCTCAGACAGTCAGATCCACTGAGCTGGCTGATGGTTGGGTGTTTGAATCCCGCTCTCGACATAAATATCATTGGTACAGCAATCAGATGCACTGACTCAGAGATTAGTAGTGTGATTCCAGCTCCCACAGATGAATGGTGTTGCTGTGTCCTTGAGTAAGACACTTCACCCCCTCTCAGCTTCTGCAAAATTTTAATTATTATTTTATTGATAATTCGATTTCTAAAGAATACACAGTGTGGTTTAATAAACGACGGCATTTTTATGTATCATTCTAAAGCATAGAACTTATACATGTTCCCAATTATCTATAAATATTAAAACGTCGTCTTTTCTTTCAAATATTATGAAAGAAAATGTCGATACATATTTCACTAGTCTCTGGGGAGTCTTAAAGCACATCTGTTAACTTCTGTTTGAGACCGGTCCAAAGTGGGGTTCAAACCAGGAGACGCGTCCAGAAGGTCAGCTGACTCTGCCTCCACCAATCAGGAGCAAGCGCGGGTAATATCAGCCAATCACAGCAAGTTACCCTTGTTTGAAAAGAACCTGTCAATCAAATATCCATTGTGTTCTATCCTCAAACCACCCAGACTTCACTCATCTGTGATTCTAGCTGTATTGGCTAAGGAAAAACATGTCTGCTTGTTTTAACTGTCCATAAAATGTGATATAAATGAAAATAGCAAGGTTCAACATCCCACAATAACTACACAACCATCATAAAAATAAGTATATCAACAAACATTTTGCCTGCTTTCCAATTTACAGCATTCAGCCCATTGAATTGTTTTGACAAGGACACAACATTATGCACTGGTTGCAACTGGGATTGAACCTCTGTCCTTTAGCTTTGATCAGTTTGTATTAAAGATTCAGACAAAACCTTGAATAAGTGATGTTTCCTTGTAAGGCATTAATAATTGTGAATATATTTGCTCTCAATCTAACCCAAAGATCACAGCTCCAAATAATCTGCCTATTTCCAAAGCGATACAAACTAGGGATACACCGATACCGATACCAGTACCAGAAAAATGTGCTGGATTGGGTATCGGCTCCACGACATCGTATCAATAATGTCTCATAAAGTTTGAACTTAATCAGATTTTACTGTAAAAAAAAAAAAACGCTAAAAATGATCTTGAATATTATCTATAAAGATGCACGATGCAACTTTTCTGGTGGGAGGTCTGCCACCTGCTTGTCTCCGTGGAGATGTAACTGCTTTTGCCCACACAGTATGGCCTTAAACTTATGACAAGCAAGTGACGCTACCATGGGCAAAGTTACAGGTCAGATCTGCAGAGAGGCAAGCCCACTCATAGGAAGAACGTTTTTCAAGGTACTTTTGAGCAATAAAACAGCTGTGATTTAATAAATGCAAGATATACTTTCAATGCCTTATTGTGGAACTTTCCAGGCAAAGTAATATCACAAACAGGTAACGGATCGGAAAAGTCACACAGTCCACCTTTAAATGATGATTGGTGGAGTAAACTTAAACATACATAAACATACATAATTCACATAATGGGAACACTTTGAGCACCTGCCAATTCACATAAACTTTTGTTGGCCACTAAAATGAAAAAAGTTAGCAATCCAAAAGGTTTCATAATTACCCATAAAGGTTGTAGCTCCATAACAAACAAAGTTATAATTAAATGGTCATAAATCATAAGTGCATGTATGGTTGATGTTCAGACAGTGGTGGTTAAAGAGTGTAATTGGAGTCTGATTGCGCCCTCATCTCACACTACACACAACCTACACACAACATATACACAGAATACATGCTACACAGACTACTACAGTACAGTACATATGTGATTCCATGGGACTCTATAATTGTCCTGTCTGCAGACCTGTCTCAGCTTGTTGCTATAGGAACATCAAACAAGTGTATGTGGCAAAGTACATGTTCACTGCAGTCTCATCTCTTAAGGTTCCATATTATTGCTTTGACTATGGACCAGTTCTCTTGCGTATCTGCTATTTCCTGACATCATGTTGCTAATAGTAGTGCTAAAATTGTGTATTTTTGCATGTTCTCCTCACAAAATGGTTTTCTATGTGCTAAATGTGTCAAATGATATCAAATCATATATAAAAATAGAATAGGGATCCCGTAAAGGTACAAGATGAAACTTTTCTAATGGAGAGTCCAGCACCTGCTTCTTTCAATGAAGATGTTGGTCTGGAATGTCCCATAGTACACATCTTCACATCTTAATGAAAACAAGCAGGAAGCACCACCAGGTTAAGCTACAGGTTAGACGACTCACAGAAATCATGCTTTTTTGAGGTATTTCAAAGGCCACCTGCGTCACCATTGTAGTTTAAGGTGATATTATGAGTTTAATAAAATAAAACTAGAAGCAGGACAACAGTTTGACAACATGAAGTTATTCAGTAAAGTTATCCAAATGATTAAGATGGTGAGAGATTACAAAAATACACATGCTGTAGTATTTTTGACCTTTCTACCATCGAACAACATATAGTGCGCTGGTTCATTATGAGTCATTATGGATAAAACATAATAATGATAACACCCAATACTGAGAAACAGATTCAACTTCTGACCTATTTCCAACAAGAGGGCCTCAAGTGTGGACTAAAACATAAAAAAATACAGATGCTGACTAATATATAATCATATATATAGTAAAAATATGTGTTAGCTCGTGGAGAAAAAGTGGACAATCCAAAGTTTGAATATAATTTTGACAAATACTATTTAAAGGTTTTCCTCACAATACAAGAATGTTAAATATGTTTACTATTATATGTTAAGGTAAAAATTAACATGGGAATCATTCACGTGCGTTCATAATGTATATTTACATAACTAACCTAATTGTTATTGTTTTAGCCTAATTAAAAAATGACTTGCTCACTGAACTGTCAATTACATTCATGAAAGTGCAGAAATCAGAAAGGACTTCATCAATGTTTCAGTGGTTTGTATGATTCCCAGTAATGTAAAGCAATAACTCTGTGACCACAATAAAAGCAAAAGTTTATGAGACAAAGAAATCAAAATGAAAATCACTTAATGCTCTAATTTCTTTTATTATGTTGAGATTCTTGTTGAGTTGAGCAATGTATGTCATGATTTTTTTTTTTTTTTTTTGACCAAATGTGACCTGATTTTTTCATGTCGGTGTCAGGCTGAATTATATTTTTGAATGTGACCCAGGCCAAGTTCATATGTGGAACTAAATCATATTTGAATATGATCTTTTGCAGTGTGAACATGAACTGGAAAAGGCAGATATGAAAGACAATTCAACTAATCTGATACAACATCTCTTCCCTAAAACAAATGAGGAACAGCTTAACAGTAGAGGCCAATTTCACATATTTCAATGCCATGATTATCCCACACATGACCTACTGCGTGTCCTGGTCTCAGGCCAATGAGAGTGTGCTCAAACCTCTCAGATCCACCTACACTCAGGCATTAAAGGCACTTGATAAAAAAAAACTTCCTTATCATCACTGTAATATCCTAAGTAAATATAAAATGTTCAGTTAGAACAATTTAATTTTGTATTCAAATTTATTAATAATGCAGCTCCACCTACATTGAAAAAATGTATTAAAGTTTCATTGCATAGTTCCAAACAGATCCTCGACCTTTGTTCAGTCGCCTTTTCATTTCAAACCATTTGACAGTGAAACCACCATCCAGACGGTCTGAAATTGTCTGTAGATTTGAATAATTTTACTAGAAATTTGAAAAAGTACATTTTAGATAATCAAAAGTGTCCACATCAGTCTAGTTAATTTGTAATGTTCTGTATTCACTGTAAAAACCTGCACATAATGATTTTTTTTAAATTAGTATGAACTGCAGGAACATTTTGTTGTATTTTACCGCTGATGTTAATGATGAACTGTTTGTCTTATAATGAACTTTTTGTCTTATAATGCATTTTAATGTGTGTTCACCTCCCCAGAGACTGCAGATGGAAAGTAGCAGTAGCTAAATCTGGTACAAATCATCTCTTCTTTTGTAAGATTAATGAATTTGTACATGGTCCCTGACAAATAAAGTATAAAGAAAGAAATAAAGAAAGTTACTTGATATTTTGGAAAAGAAAGTGAGTCAAACATAAAATATGAACTTGTATTATGTATTTTACTTCTATAGGGTATTAAGTGCCAACACAATCAGCATGTATCCCACTAATGAAACTACTGCATATTGCATCAGGTTTGGGAAGTTGCTGTGTATAGTTTGGTATCATGTTTTTGTACATTGCACAAAATCGTACAGCTAACTGTAAAAAGGCATGTTTTTGATGAGAGAAGCTAAAACAATATTGTGCATAATATCCCCTCTTTAAGGTAAAAGGAAATTTAGGTAATGATATATTCTCATTCACCTGCTTCTGTGTCTCATCAAGATTGTACTGCTTTGCCAGTAATGTTTCACAGTATGGCATTAAACTTATCTATCTTGCACCTATTCTATTAAATGTGTTTTTATTCTCAGGAAACATTCAAAGTGAAATACATGCATTGATGCTGAATTGACCAGTAACTTTGCCTGGAGATGTCACCTGCTTTTCTCCATGGAGATAAATAAGTTTAGTGCCATAATGTGGGACATCCCAATCTTTTCCTTCTGTAGAGCAGTGTCCTCTGTAGACAGTGATTGAGTTTATAGTCATTTCATAGGTCTATAGTTCCTTCTAACTTCACTGCAGCAACAACAGTAGCTCAGTTGGTAGTATGTCCTCTGATCTGAAGGTTGGCAGTTTGAAACCTGCTCTCATCATAAACATCATTGGTTGCGCGGTTAGATCCTCTGACCCACAGGTTGGCAGTGCGATTCCAGATGAATACTGTAGTTGTGTCCTTGGGCAAGATACTTAACCCACCTCGCCCCCAGTGTCTGTGTACACTGGTGTATGAATGTGTGTGTGAATGGGTGGTTCCTTGATGTAAAGCACTCTGAGTTCCTTGAAGCGCTATATAAAAATGTGACAATTTGCCATTTACTAAAACAAAGTGTTTATCAGGTAACACGTCAATATTGTAACATAAGCAAGCTCTTAATGGTATTGCTTTGACAGTGAAAGTAGTCGGAATTAACCTGAAACTAGTCTGGGAAGATCACACAAAGGCTGGTTTAATATATTGTGCCACAACTATGGGTTCTTTCACCATAAGCAGACCCAGCATGTGTTAACAGCATTAACGGTAGGTCAGAAATGTCAGCATGATGTTTAGTAGTAATAAGAGGTGGAAGGTAAAAAAGTACAAGTAGTAAAGTCCTGTACTTAAGTATAATTTTTAGGTATCTGTACTTTATTTAAGTGCATTATATAGTGGATACTTTTTACTTCACTACATTTGAGAGCACGTATCTGTACTTTTCCACTTCACTAAAACAGGATGAAAAGTACTTTTTGTATGATTTGAGGGTTTACGTTTACCATGTTCGTGGTAACCTCCTAACTAAAGTTCAAGTTTTGACTTAGATCAAAAAATAAATAAATACACAAAATTCATAAAACCATTTTACTCTTTACGTACATTTTTAAACAGGTACATTAATATTTTTACTTAGGTAGATTTTTTCTTGTGATACTTTTACTTGAAATATGTTGTCTCTGTATCTGTACATTTACTTAAATAACAAAATTGAGTACTTCATTCTCACTGGTAGTAGCATTACCAAAATGTGTATTTCTACCCCACTATAAGTGCTTCTACCAATCTTTAGCTCCATAGTATAATAATAATAATAGTAATTTATGTTTCAAAGAAGGCTTGGTGACCAACCAGTCCACTTCTTCAAACTGTATCCCTTCTTCTGCTGCATCGTATGACAACTCCAACCAAAAGCCCTTTCCTTCACCAAAACAGATGTCTACTTCTGGAGCGTCAATGGGTAACTCAAACCAATTCATAGCATAATGATCCAAGTAATAATTTAGGTTAACATTTATACTAAATGTTTACTTTTATTTATTTATATGCATAACTGTAATTGTGAATTCTACTAGAATTGTAGACCTGGAAAAACCTTATTGATTCATGAGATACACTACTCTAATGGGGCAAAAGTAGCTCAAACTATAGAAAAGCAGCAAATGAGTAAATAGATAAACAAAATATGATTTATTTAATTGAAATATGAGTAATCAAAAGTAGGTATGTATATCTGAAAACATAATTTAATTAGACAAGACATTTAAATATCTTTACAATTAAAATGATTTCTATTGCAAATCATGTAATAAGCAACCAAGCATAGCAAGGAGTGTTAAATAAATGTTATTATTTAACTCTGAATGGACTACATCATTTTACTTTTTAACCCATTGGAGGGTGTTTACATTTCCATACTCAGTTTTAAGTGAGAGACATTGGCAGATTTTGGTCATTCGCTAATCGCAGCTCTTGTGGACACACACTAACTGAGAAGCAGAACTTTCATGCTCAAAAGCACTTTCTAGGTTAACGCTAAAACACACTTAGTCTGAAACTACAGAACAAGATGGGTAAAAGAAACCGTTTCAAACAATTCAATGCCACGGAATGTAACAACTTCTTTGAACCCCAGCAGTCTCCTAAGACTGTCTACGGTCATGGTCTTACAACCACACAGGAAGATCAAGCTTCTAATGCACAGACACCAAAACCTGTGCCAGTCGAGGTCTGTCCTTCAAGCTCCCAAACTGCTCCTCCTCAGGAGGAGAAGACAGGTGGTCCCAGGTGGCTGGAGATGCCGGAGATCCCAAACGACAATTCAGAAGTGGAAATCCATTTTGGTGAAGTCGACTGGTCAATCTTCAAACTGTATTTAATAAATCCACAGTGAGCAGCACTGATGTTTCCAAGACAAAAACAGAAGTGAGAGCAGGGAGTACTGTCAAACAAAGAAAAGAAAAGCGTAAACCAACTGAGACAGGTGAGCACAATCAGTTGGAATTACCCTATGACGCTCCAGAGGTGGACATCTATTTTGGTGAAATTGAGAAATCAATATTCAAGACATGTTCAGCTGACAAAACAAAGAGTGAAGAAACCCCAAAGGACATCAAGGAAGATCTTCAAGTTAAGGTGCCTCCATTAACACTGTCATTGGAGTTGCCTTATGAAACTCCAGAAGTTGAAATCTTCTTTGGAGAAGTTGACTGGTCCACCATCAAGCCTACGTTGAACACATCTCCATCTGGCAACACAAATGAGACCCCGACAGAAGTGAGGCGAGAGAGGAGGAAGAAACAAGGAGGTCGTAAGCGCAGAGCAACTAAGGCAGGAGAAAATTTGAGGTTGGAGTTGCCGTGCGACGCTGCAGAAGTAGACATCCAGTTTGGAGAAGTGGACATCATGCATTCTTTGAGGAGTATTTCAATGAAAAATTCTGATAGTGGCAGGATCCCATCTGAAGCCAAAATCCATGAGCCAAACAATGTTCAGGTGCCACAGAAGCTGAGTCAATGTTCAACTAATGGAATTCAACTCAAATGGAAGAACCGTCCAGTCAACAAAAGGACAGACCGCTTCTGGTTTGAAATGCCTGATGATGAGTCCGATGAGGAAATCTACTTTAGTCAACTCTGCAAGCACTAAATCTCTCCAACTCAACAGAACCTTCTCAACAAGCATCTCAAAATAATAAAAAAAATACAGTATTAAGTGATTTTTGTCTTGGATTTTTATTTTTTTTTGTTGCTTGCCTCATGACGATGTTGTGCCTTTATAATCTTGCATTTATTCAATTACAGGTATTTTTATAATAAAATAAATAAATAAATAAAAACAAAAAACTTGTGGTGTCTTGTCACCATGGAGATAGATAAGTTGTACATTCCAGACAAAACAGTAACATCTCTACCAGAACACTTAGTACACCTAAAAGGGGAAAGAACACATCCATAAATTTCACTGTTTTTCTGTGTATAAATGAATTTATAGCCCGAATCTGTAGCAGTGCCTTGTCCACCTGCTTCAGTGTGTGTGAGCGAATGAGCAAATGCTAAGTGGTGATTACGTGGGGGCCCCTCCTGTGCACTGAGGCCCCAGTTCAAAAGCGGAGTTATTTCAGGGAAAACCACACTCGGGATTATAGGTTCTGCTGCAGTGAGGTTAGTCTGTGGTGGTTTGTATGGAAGAACCACACCCGCGAGACAGCTAGCTACATGCTAACACAGCTAACAATCTTACATTCAGACTTAAGTGGAAAGTATTCCTCAGTAAAATAAAATAAACATGTAGAATTATGATGACAGGGTAGCAAGAGGTACATTTTTAGCATATTAAAGGTGCACTATGTTGTTGGGGCTTGTCTACAGAGAGAATTGTGTTGCTTTACCTGAAATGCTCTAGAATATGGCTTTAAACGATCTATCATCACCACGGAAACAAGCTGGTGATTACTCTACAAGGTCAAGCTCACTTTTTTGGCAATAAATCATTAAGTTGCTACGTTATGTATCATGTGATGTTGATACATTTAATGCCATAGAGTGAAACATTCCAGGATAACATTCCAAACTCCTTCATGGAGACAAACAGGTCACAGATCCCCAGTCAGAAAAGTTACATATTACTCCTTTAAGCAATATATACTATATTAATCAAACTAGGAGGCTAAAATTAAGTTATTTAATGTAATAAAAACTGTATTGTTAGAACTGATATTTATTATTTCTTTTACCACTGTAATTCTGTAGCCGCAGATGTCCCAAGGAAGGTTCCAACCACTGACAAAAACATATTCCCAACAATAAACGTACACCCAAGTCATGGATTCACACAACATCACATTACCAACAAGTAAGATCATAACTAAACCAGGACTAAAAATATGAATCTAAATATTGAACAGACCACCAGGTAAGTCAGTATACACAACAATTGGTTCATATTTTTTATAGAATTAGTAATATTAGCATAAAAAGGTCCATTGTAGTCCAATATTTAAAAGGCAGTGAGAATCTGGAGGCTTACTAATGTATTAATATTGCAAGATACTCCTGACTTGACCACAATTTTCAAACACAAATTTAATGTGATTCTGGCTAGTATATGATAATATGAATTTCCAGTGTCTATGGTGCATTTTTTCTCCCACACACAGGAGAAGTTTTCACATTCCTCTTAATGAATGACCACAGTAAAAGCAGCTTGACTCGGCCCAGTGCCAAAAACAACAGCTACGCACCTACACATGCTTCTATTATTTAGTGTGATGTAAGAAGCAGATATACAATACCAGCTAGTTCAACTACCTATGCCTCTGTACTATCACTTTCTGTTTAGCAAATGTTACTTGCAGAGTACCTTGTTTAGCATTAGCATCTGTAGTGTCAAAAAGTTAAACTGATACAATTTCAATTTGATCACATTTCATGAAAACTTAGTATGTTTCTATTACTTTGAAGAGGTAACTAAAATCATCGGCTTCTTCTGGACATTCACACTTTGTTGTGGTTGTATTTCTTTGAGCGTGGAACTGCATTCAAGAGAAAACTGAAAATGAGATTAAGATTTGATTTTTGACACCATATCGTCCACTTCAATACAAATTCATATACAAATCTGTGAAAACTACAAACGCTAAATAATGCATCTATAGGGTAAAAGAGTTTTATAAGAGCATTATAATTAAGAAACAACCACACCACGTATAGTTTTCTTTTCCAGACAAACAAGATTCCATGAGTTTGCTAGTAATGAAGCTAAGGTGCAATCACACTTTTAAACACACCTGTTAGAACTGGGACTAAGCAAAGACTAAACCAGGTCTGGAAATGGACCAAACCAAATCGTCATCAATAATGAACCAGGACAAGGACTAAACTGGGACTAAAGCAGGACTGGAACCACACTAAACCAAGTCTACATCAGTTTTAAACCAGGACAAGGACTAAACCAAGTTTAAAGCAGGACTGGAACTGGACCAAACCAAGTCTACATCAGTACTAAACCATGACAAGGACTAAACTGGGTCTAAACCAGCACTTTAACTGGACCAAACCAAGTCTACATCAGAACTAAGAGGTAAGATAAGATATGCCTTTATTAGTCCCACAGTGGGGAAATTCCAGTATTGCACTGCACAGTTAAAGAACAGAAGGAAAATGGTACATGCAATAAAACATGATAAGAGATAAATAGCTTAAAATAATAAAAAAAATACTTAAAAAATAAACTAAAAATAGACTCTAATGTAACATCTCTGTAAAGTGACTTGAGTATTGCACATAGGTGTGGTTGAATGACACATGTTCAGTGTTCAGTGTTCATTGTACAGTCTGACAGCAGCATCAGTCTGTCACTGAAGCTGCTCTCCAGGACAGACAGAGCGTCCTGCAGGGGGTGAGACTCATGGCCCAGCATAGAAATGACCTTAGCTAGGACCCTCCTGTCTCCCACCTCCTGCACTGAGTCCAGAGAACAGCCCAGGATGGAGCTGGACTTCTTGATGGCCTTGTCCAGCTTCTTCCTCTCCCTCTCTGTGATGCTGCTGTTCCAACAGACCACACCGTACAGGATGGCTGATGCCACCACAGAGTCATAGAAGGTAGACCAGGACAAGGACTAAACTGGGTCTAAACCAAGACTGTAACTGGACCAAACCAAGTGAACATCATTACTAAACCAGGACAAAGGACTAAACTGGGTCTAAACCAGGACTGGAACTGGACCAAACCAAGTCAACATCATTACTAAACCAGGACAAAGGACTAAACTGGGTCTAAACCAGCACTTTAACTGGACCAAACCAAGTCAACATCATTACTAAACCAGGACAAGGACTAAACCAAGTCTAAAGCAGGACTGAAACTGGACCAAACCAAGTCTACATCAGTACTACACCAGGACAAGGACTAAGCCAGGTCTAGACCAAGACTGGAACTGGACCAAACCAAGTCAACATCAGCACCTATCTCGCAATCCGATAAGGTGCCCAGACTTTGACTTATACCAGGAATCTAAAAGCCTTTTCCAGTTCCCCACGCAACATATTATGCATCCATGTAATTTAAAAACAATCCTATCCAAAATGTCCTCTGCACTGAACCACCCTATATGGTGACATTCTAGTCCCCAGCCTGTGCTCCTGTCTCTGGGTGTGTCCTGTCTACCCTGGCCAGTTCTCTGACCATAATGACTGGCCTACTTTTGTCCATCCCATCCTCTCTGACCACATCATTATAACTATGGCTAAGCTAACCCCTCATTCACTACTGAAATAACTCATATACGCTCCAGGAGATCAGCTATATAAAACTGAACACACTCATTGGGAATAGTTATTTTCGAACAGATGAGATGAGCCACTTTGGTGTTGGATTTGGTGCTTTTTGCTAACTTAAATGTACCTAATGTTGATTTAATAGAAGTAAAAATAATGTTTGATGATAACATGTGGTGAGGCTAGGGTGTGAACCTAACCACAAAGTCAGTGTGGTCCAGTTTTAAGAATGACGACAGAGGAATAATGTTAGGATGGTAAAAAAAGGAAATGGCAGCTTTTGAGGCATAAAGCAATCCTCAAGGAAAAAGACACTTCTCTAAAAATATACCAATTAGAATTCAAAAGTATGGTAGTTTGTAATGAACATTAATATGTCTTTCATTACCTCACTTAAAATGCTTCTACTTGACTTGAGGTTGTTAGAATTAGAATATAGTTGAATTCAGTTTGATTTATTTGTGTGCAGCCAAACATCAGAACAGCAGTGGACTCGAAGGGCCCCAGAGATTGTTATATGTTATATTGAAACATTCATTATAGTCAATGAAACACAAGCAGGCTGACCAACACTCCCTGGCATTTAATGTTATCTGCATATTTGTTTTTGTTGCACTTTGGTCAGCTGAAGTTGTTGTAAATGTGTTATATAAGTAGACTTTAAGTGAATCGGACAGTCACAGGAAACAAGCAAATGGATCACTGTCACTGGCCATCCCTTGGACAGAGGGTCCTGGGACAAAAAAAAACAAATCTGTGTGGAAAAATCTTTGCTATGTATATGGGGACCAGTGCAATGCATATTCAGAGAAAAAGGTGTCTGCTTTATTTATTTAGAAATGTATTCAAACTCATATAAATTAATTTCCATACTGTGCTATCCCTTCACTTTTCTATTGCCATCTCCAATAAAATTAAGCTATGGTGTACTATAAATAAATAAACTCCAGTAAATAGTTAGAATGGAAACAGGACTGGGATGCATTTGATTTATGCCAACAAAAAATGCTTCTACAGTAATATCAGTTGTAAATGTCCATATAACTGGGAAATGGCCAGGTGCAGTACATGGCACTGTTCCACAAACACTGGGCCTTCAGGGCAGTGTGCAAACGCTCTATAGTCTGACTGTATTTGATGCATGGGTTATTGCAGATATTAGTAACACCTGAGCAAATATATTACAAGGTTTATGAACCAAGACTCAACAAGTTCTAAACTAGGACTAAAACAGGACAGGACTAAGAGACTAGGCCTCCAAAAGTACTAAACCAGGTCTATAGTTAAAACAGGACTTTTTATTTTGTTTCAGGAAAACAACAAAACTGTTCTGAACTAGGACTGAACCAGAATATAACCAGGTCCAAACCAGGATTTAACCAACAAGACTTTTGAATAAAACCACTTCCAAATACATTTGCAGGTAATGTGAAAAGCATACTCTCCATCACTCACCAGTTCTGGCATCTTGTTGACATACAACAGCAACAACCTGCACCAGCGCTACCACCAGACACAGGGTACTCCTAAAGCGTCCCCCGGGGGCCATGTCTGCCCCTCACTAGATCCAAGTCAGAAGACCCTCTCCAAATCCTGCATCCAGACCCTGAAAATCCCAGTCTCCCCGAGAGGAACTGCCCTAAACCTGGTGCTCAATGCAAACTGGCGCACGCACAGCTCTCCTCTCCCTCTCTCCTCCTACTATTTTTTTTTTCCTTTTTCATGTTTTAGACTCAGCCTCCTCTCTGCTCCAAAATGATGTTAATTAAAGACTAGGTAGCGTTTGGAAAGACATGAAATTGAGGGAGCTTAGAAAACGTTTTTGTTGGATCAGAAGTAAAAGTGGTTTAAGCTGGTATCTTAAATTAGCTAACAACCAGGTTTGGCAAAGTTGGAGGTAAAAATTAAGGAAACATCAAGAGGGATTCCAATTTTAGTAACTGAAAATGGCTCCCGAGAGGAATGAGAGGCTGAACGTGCATTCCATCTGGCTTGTTCTAGTTTTTAATAAAAGACTAGCACAATGTTAGTTTAACATTTGTAACTGTAGAACAAAAGCTACTTAGGTGTTCTATAAATGTTCACTAGATGGCACTGTGAGAGGATGATGGAAGGATAAAGTTCCAATCTGCTTAGTCAAGACGTATTCATTTATAACAAGAAAGTATGCAAATTTTTGGCTCAGATCAGGTAAATATAAATAAAAGTCACAGAATAATCATCAAACTTTGGACATTCTGTCTGTAAACTGAGATGTCTAAATGGTAAATGGTCATAATTTTATATAGTTCTTTTCCACCTTCAAGGCACTCAAAGCACTTTACATCAAGGAATCACTCACCCATTTATATACACATCCATATACCAGTGTACGCAGACACTGGGGGCGAGGTGGGTTAAGTGTCTTGCTAAAGGACACAATGAAAGCATGTATCTGTGGGAGCTGGAATCGCACCGCCAACCTGTGGGTTAGTGGATCTGACAGCTGACTCATCTACTATCCAACAAGTCTGCTACTATCTGAACAGATTATAGTAGCATGTTGTTTCCTTTAGAAATAATAAAAATAAGTACTAAAAAGGAAAATTAAAACAGCATCAAAGGCACCAAAAAAACAACAAACAAAGGTATATTTCAAGGACATGCAAAACTGGATACGTTGATGCCACTAATGCACTTTAATAATCTGGTGATAAACATTTATAATCACACCTGTGCCAGGTTTTAAATGTATACATTTTTTGTTTTTGTGT
This sequence comes from Periophthalmus magnuspinnatus, assembly GCF_009829125.3. Lineage (NCBI taxonomy): Eukaryota > Metazoa > Chordata > Actinopteri > Gobiiformes > Gobiidae > Periophthalmus > Periophthalmus magnuspinnatus. The sequence goes on along the minus strand of NC_047127.1, from coordinate 6,420,658 downwards.
ATTATTTTGTATTTAAGCAGGGAACTCATGAAGAAGAGACTCTGGTACTCTCACTGAGCTCTCCCTGTATAAATAAAGATAAATTAAATGTATCGCTTCATTGCAAAGGCAGCCCTAAACATGTTAAATGAGAATATACAAGCTTTACTTCTTCCTTTAGTCCATTAAAAATACAAATGTTTCATAGGTGTGCTTTAAATTCTGCAGACAGGTATTTTTCACAGCCCGTAACATCCAACCAATTCCCCTCCATTTGCATTTCCACACTGCCTTCCAACTGCTCGTGCTAAACCCAAACATGATTTTGTGCGCTGTCTGAATCTGCTGACCTACATCACTCTACCGGCTCTGAATACTTTACAACCTGCATGTTACATCCTCTGCTGATGCCTTTTCCAGGTGCACACGCTGCCAGCTCCCATGGGTGCTCCCTCCGCCTCCCATCCTCCAAACCTGCAAACAACAAATAATACAGGTTAGTACTTCCGACATTTATTCACTCTACTTCCAACTCTGAACATAAAAATAATATAATCTTAGCAATTAGCGTTTTTGAATAAGCGCCAATGCTAGGTTTCTTTCCAAACACCCGCCAAACTATCATGCTGGGAGTGCATTTAATCTAGGTGCTGAAACACATTGGATTTCCATTAAGAAGTCATAACATTGTATTTCCACCGGGGATGCCACTAAAAAGAGGACAAGAAGGGATGCTAAGTAATAAGGAGTCCAAAAAGGAAGTCGGAGAGGTCAAAGGTCAAGAGCGTCACTATGGAGGAGTAGAGTAAATAGTCAAAGTGAGAGATCACTCATGTTCAACCCATATGTGGTAGGAATTTGTGCATGTAAATTAGCTAGCAAAATATGTGTGATTGTTTTTCTTGGAAGACTGGTAAATGCTATCTGCTAAAAAGTATAGTGCATGTTTCCAGTTTTCCAACATATCAAGCAGCAGATTTATACTAACTTGTTTTTATAGTTGAAAAAAGGTAAAGTGACATCTTGGAACCCCACATGTATGAGGATTTTTAAAAAAATAACTGCAAGTAAGTACGGGGAAGTGGGCGGGGATAGGGGGTAGGTGAAAACAGGAATTTTCTGAGCACTCAGGCCTCAGATGCAGAAGAACACAGGATTACTCAAACATGCATGAATTAATCGAAATCCAACTTTGAGTAAGCTGAGGGAGCATTGTTGTAACATTAAAGGACCCATATTACGCTATTTTCTGATCTATGCAGTATATGCTGTTTTCCTCATCAAAAAGATAAATGGAGTTGTGTTTTCATCTATCTGTTAGCAACACACTACTAATAGCGATGCCATATAGTCCTCAAGTCCTCACCGTATTCAAGTATTCAGCGTTGTACTGGACTATTGCCTGGTTACAGAATATACAACTTACATGTGTAGAAGCAAATTACACTAAAAATAAATTAAAATTGTTTTGTATTTAATTAATTTTCAAATTCTGGATCCTTTCTTTTGTTCTTTTTTAGTCATTTTCTTTCTTCTGTTATTCTTTTATTCTTTTTTCTACCTTGTTTTGAAAGAGGATGTGAGAGATGAGGGCAAAGATCTTTCAGATAGTAATGCATGTGTATGAACCTACATTTTGACTGCTGACTATGTGAAATAAAAAGATACTTAAACTTAAAAAATAAATAAAAAACGGATTAAATAAAAACTCCTAATTTGACCTAATACTGACCTCTGCCCCTAGTGCTGAGTTCAAGCAGGTTCAACCAACTCATATGCCAGAACAGAAGAAAAACTCTGTAAAGAAAAGGATACTATAGATAATTTTAACTTTATACACATAATTTGGAAACTAAAACCTAGAACAGACAGCAGACAAAAAGGTCGTCATGGTCATCATCGCCACGTGAACGGAAGTCGTCCAAACACTGTCCCATCAGCCTAACCACCTCTGTACCATATCCCCTTTCACCCTTTAATAATTCACCTGATCACCGGTCGGAAAGAACACTCCGGCACCTGCCCACTCCACTCGTCATGGCTCCTCTCTGATATTTGGAGACTCATATTTGGGCTAGAATGTTTGCGGCAGCCACCAAGAACTTTGTGAAGCAGGTGGGAGACACGGGGAAGCTGATCCCTGTGCCCAGTCTAAGCGAGGCCGACCGATACCAGCCCCTCAGCCTGGTCAACCGCAAGAGGAGGCGCCGCTTCTTTAAGAAATACAAGTTCTCCTCTACTCCGTTCTCCCTCAAAGACATCCTGGTAGGGGAGAAGGAGATCACAGCAGGTATGGAATAATTAGGATTTTAACTTTTCTGATGTCAGTTATTGGTGATATTGCTTTATCTGGAATATTTCACAGTATAGCATTAAAAGTTGCTATTTATTTAACTGCAAGTGATGATGATGCTATAAAAATGCATTGAAAAACAGGCTCTCCTCAGATCTGACCTGTAACTTGGCTGAGTGGGATTTCCTGCTTGTCTCCATGGAGATAGAGAGTTAATGCTATACTGTGAAACACTCCCAGCATCAACATCTTTATGAGACCAGCAGGCGACGGACCTTCTACCTGAAAAGTTATATAGTGCATTTTTTTATTTATTTAAATTTTAATCTCTCAAATTGTTTCTCTTATCTGGATGTAAGATTAAAAACATGAAAAACTTTGAAAGGAAGAAACAGTAAATAATTTTGAACAGTTTACAGTTACACAAACTCAGTAGTAAACTTGAACTGGAACAGGACTAAACCAGGACTAGAACAAGACCAATCCACGTCTCAGGTCATAAGGACAGAAACAGGATCAAACTTGAATAATATCCATGGTTTTCAAAATGATGAGAAATTGGCGATTAAAATGAAATATATTTTTTGAATGAGAAAAAGTGCTCCAAATTACCATAGACAGTATTTGGTATTTTTTTCACTAGACTGGCCACATTTGAACTAAACTCATTGTGAATCACTGACCTCCCAAATCTTGGCCAATGATTTTTAATGCAATAAAAAAAACATGGTAACCCAATAAAGATTTCTAGTACAAAGAATATTACATTAGTTTGCTGTGTTGGGTCATTCCAGGCGTGTCTTCATACCAGCTGCTGAACTATGAGGACAAGTCGGACGTGGCTCTGAACGGTCGCCTTGGTAACCATGTCATCAACGACGTGGGCTTCAACATCAGCGGCTCTGACTCGGTGGCCGTCAAAGCATCCTTCGGGATCGTGACCAAACATGAGCTGGACGTGCCCACGCTACTGCGAGAGCTCAATTCTAGGTACAAATACTACTAGTAATACTACTACTACAGAAAGACAAATGGACTCATGTGAAAAGTAAAAGAGAATTGCACTACTACTACTACAACTACTACATTGAAAACAACTACTAAAACAGAAACTACTACTACAGCTTGAACACCTACAAAACAGCATCTACTACTACTTCTAATACAACTACTACTATACTATAGCTAATACTACTACAACTACTACTTCGAAAACAACAACAACTACTAAAATAAAAACTATTACTACTACAACTTGAACAAAAACTAATACAACTTCTTACAAAACAACAACTACTACTACTACTACTTCTGCTACTTCGAAAACAACAACTACTAAAATAAAAACTACTATTACTATAACTTGAACAAAGAATATTACAACTACTTCAAAACAACAACAATATATACTACTACTTCTACAACTACTATACTACATCTACTACTACAACTACTACTTCTACTACAACTTCTACTATGACTACATTTATTACAACAACTACTACAACTAATACTTCAGGAACTACTACTACAACTACAACTACAACTAGATCTCCACTCCAGGTAACAGCTGCTGTGTGTCCTTCTCGTATTCACACCATTACTGTAGAAGAGCCACTCACATAATTAGCACAAGTACAAGACATGGGACATGACTTATTCATTAAAAAAGATTGGGTTATACTTTTGGATGAATGACATTTCATAGAAGAAATATCAGATATGGAAATTGTGCTGGGTTTCAAATTCATGCACAAAATAAAAGAGGAGAAGCGTCAGATTTGTTTAGGAAGATATATTTTTGGAGTAATTATAAGAAAATTGAAGGCAGCTTTCGTAAATAGGTTTTCGCAACGTAGAACTGAAGAAGCGGCTTGAATGAGCAGCGAAACATCTTCACTCCTACAACTTTTTGTCAAGTTGACAGATTTAAATTTTTCTTTTACGTACTATAGATCATATAATTGACGTCTTCACTATAAAAAAAAAAATCACAATTTACACAGGATTTCTATAGAACCCAAGTCAAAAAGTTGACCTCTGACGATTAATCACATGGGGAATATGAGAAGAGGCGTTCCCTGTACTATGAATAAATGATCAATCAAGCTGGTCTACACAGGCCTGCTGCTGTATAATGGGACAGGAGGTGGAGTCTGCTATGTTTACCTGGGCTGGGGTCAGAATTTACTCTAAGGAGGACAAAAAGACAATTAGATTTCTTTAGATAAAAACAAATCAAGCTGCAGTGTACCACCAGAGCAACTTATGTACCACAGTTTGAGAAACAGTAATAGATATTTGTGTGTATGTGTCTATAGGAAGGTGGACCTGGATCACTGCCTCGTGCGACAGTCCCGGGACAGTGGGCGCAGCGTCATGTGTGTGGTGGTGGAGAGCATCAGGACCACCAGGCAGTGTTCTCTGACCGTCCACGCAGGGGTCAGAGGCACCACCATGAGGGTAAGACACTATAATTCAGCCTAATACTGGGACAACCTGCTTTCTGCACGACTGTTTGACTGTATGTTGGTCTCAATGGTCAGAAAGAGGTGCAGACTGGAAACATGTCTCTGTCAGTCTTTCCCCGGCAGCTGTGGCTTCAAAAGAGGGGAGAAAGAGGTCACAGTTATAACACAACAGGTCCCTCTAAGCAATTTCAATTAGGTCTGTGCAATTAATCTAATCTATAATTATGATTTCAGTTATTACTCTAGTTTACATAATGATTTTCCACCTCCAAAGCACTAAAAACGTTCATACACCAGTATAGACAAACACTGGGGACAAGGTGGCTTAAATGTCTTGCTGGAATCGCACCGCCAACCTGTAAGTCAGTGAATTTGAATGCTTCAGAATGAAACGTTTTACTTTTCTAATCTACATTGACTTATAAGCAAAACTACTAATAAAATATGTCTATACTTGTCTATGTTCAGTATACAAGAAATTGTTTGAAATTATTGTGATTTCCAGTGTGAACCAAAAAACTGTGATTAAAATTTTTGCAATTTTAAATTGCACACTTTAGGGCTGCAAGATTCATCATGATCGGATCAAAATCGCAAAAGCCGCAATTTCCTTCCATACCATAATCTCCTTCCGTACCATAATTTCCCTCTGTGCCATAATTTCCTTCGCAAACAGCAAAATCTCCTCTCCTTCTGCATAAAAACTGCTGACCCTGTAGTTTAAATCTGTACAAACATGTTCTTAAATGTGTTTTTTGTATTAGTTGCCAGTTCATAGTTCATTTGTGTCAATTCTTTTGAGTTTAAAATGTGAATCATGTTATTAAATCTAATATAAATTGTAATTAGATTTTTTTTTTTACAAACCGTTCAGCCCTAATACAATCCAATCTGTATAATATTTGTTTCTGTAGTTCCAGATCGATGATGGCCGGAACCCCAAAGGCCGAGACAAGGCCATAGTGATCCCCGCACACACCACCATCGCCTTCAGTGTGTGTGAGCTGTTTGTGAGGCTGGACGGACGGCTGGGTGAGTGCTCTGTGACACTCACCTCCAAAACTCCTCTGTTCTGTCTGTACTCACCCAAAAAGAAACAGAGACGGCTCAAATACACCCAGGAGTAATGTATACAGAGAGTAATTATACAAAGAGAATGTCAGTACTAATGCAACTACTACAAATAGTACAAAATCAACTACTACTACTACTACTATTACTACTAAAACAACTACTATAACTAAAACTACACCTGCTATTACAACTATTACAACAACCACTACAACTGTGACTACGACTACCACTACTACTACTACTACTACTACTACTACTACTACTACTACTACTACTACTACTACTACTACTACTATTACTACAACAACTACTAGATCACCACTTCAGCTGCTGTGTCCCCATCTCAAAACTCCTCTGCTCTGTCTACAACTATACTACAACTACTTCAACAAAAACAACAAAAGCTACTACTACTACTACTATAACTAAAACAACTAGACCTACTATTACAACTACTACTACTGCAACAACAACTACAACTATTAAAACAACTATAACTAAAACAACTAGACCTACTATTACTATTGCAACTCCAACTGTTACAATAACTACTACAACAACAACAACTACTACTACAACAACAACAACCCCTACTACTATTACTACTACAACAACTACAACTACTGCTACTAATTTTAATTACTACTAAAATTACTCTCCTCTATAGCTGCTGTGTGCCCTTCTCAAAACTGAGCTGCTCTGTCTGCACACATCCAATAAATCACAGAGACACCCTGCAGCTCAACTGCACTAACCTGAGGAGTAATTACAGTGTTTGGAGAAAATGTTGGGTTGGAGTTTCTTAGATATAGAAGTATGTCTGTAGTGACTGAGGTGATATTGACCTAAGGGGCTGTCTGCAGACGAGCGTTCAGATGTGTCTGTCAAACTACGGCAGAGGAATTGTTTTACGCTCAATTTGAAATAACAACAAGACAGTGTTGTTGGTGCTATCAATACTACAATTTGGAGTAATATTTGCTTTCATGTCACTCTCTAACCTCAAGACTTCATAGTATGTTACTGTTACTTCACTCAAGAAGCTTATTTTTACTGAAGTACATCTTATAGCTGCTTGCCTGGGATCGAGAATACACACTTCTTCAATACTTTACAAAGATGCAAGTCTGATCTGGTGAATGTCCCCGTTTTAAAATGTGTGATTGACGGATGGATTAGCGAATCACACACATGGTCAATCCATATTGGAAAAAACTACTACACTGCACTAAACTTTGTAAACTCTGTTAACCTGAGGTGAGATAAATTAGATTTTATTTGTAAATTGTAGGTGACCAATGAGCTCCTTCATTTCACATGAGTCACTGACAAACGGATCTGATTGCATGATCTCATTTGACTGGCTTGAGGCGCAACGGAGGACATGAGGACCAGATTGATATCAATCTGGATGAAAAACACAGAGATAACACTCTGGATTTACAAGGCAATATAATTGGTACATATTACATGTATGCTCTATCACTATATTTAGAAATGTTTTAGAGCTGCACCGATACCAGCAGTGCTGCGAAGTAACTGAATACATGTGATGAAATACATATTCAGAATACTAATTTTGAGTAACAGTATTCTGGTACAGTTACTGTTTCATTTGGTGGTGCTCAGACTACACCACCAATAAATACAGTTAAAATACAGTTACTATTTTAAAATCCAAAGAATACATTGCACTACTTAAACACACAATTTAGGCTTCAAAAAGCACCGAATTAGTGAGAGAAATAGAAAACATTGTCCTGACATGTGATGCCTCGTTATAAAGCTCAGAACCTACAGATACAGCATTGGCTTGTTGTTCTAAAATGACTGTAAAAGGTGTACAAATTATATTATTAGCATATAATATGAGATTAACAGCTTTGATAAAGTTTTGATAGCATGTTGATATCGGGTATATCGGGTAGCAACAGTAGCTCAGTTGGTATAGTGTTTATCCACTGATCCGAAGATTAGCGGTTTGAATCCCACTCTCAGCATAAACAACATTGGTTGAGCGGTCAGATACACTGACCCACAGGTTGGTGGTGTGATTCAAGCTTCCACAGATGAATGCTGTTGTTGTGTCCTTGGGTAAAACACTTAACCCACCTCGCACCCAGTGTCTGCGTACACTGGTGTATGAATGTGTGTGTGAATGGGTGAGTGTTTTTTGTATGTAGTGACATTTACCTTTTCCCTTAATAGTTATCTTTGTGAAAATTAACTTGTGGTACTTTTACTTTTTTCTTACTTATTTCACTTATAAATATTAATGTATTTTACCGTATATGTGTGCAGATATCTGTGTGGCTCTGGACTCTCAGGGCGGGTTTGAGCGGGAGCAGATCAGAGAACAGCTCGGAGGCTTCATCGGACGCTTCTCCTTTGGTCGACTGAGGCGTTTCCTATCCGGAATCATCTACGGCAACCCGTTCAGAGCAGGTACAGGGGCCCTCCACATCACTGCAGTATTCACAGAAAATATTCAAACCTGTAGAAGTATAGAAGTTGGACATTGGTGGTCAGAAAGTAGCCACAACTACAAAATAGTTGTGGCTACTAGTTCATATTATTATGGACATTATCTGGGGTGCAACTGTAGTCTATTATACACACTGTAAGTAGCCTGCGTTGAAGAAGGCTGGATGATATGGTAACGTTTTTATTAATCAACCACAATTTTTGATTCAATATATTTTAGTTTCTTAGTAAAAATTGATCTTGTTTTTCATGATCATTAAAGTTTTTCCAAAGTCTAAACTCTGCTCTGGATAAAAAAAAAAAAACAATGTCATTATAACCATTGACTTCCATTTCAAATCTGCAGAGCTGATAGACCCTTCTTCCATTTCACCTTAACATGGCAGCATATTTTCATATTTTTTGTTGTTGCTTTTATGAAAAGGTGCAAGTAAGTACTGGGAAATGGACAAAGATAGGGGGTAGATGAAAACTGGGATTTTCTGAAAACTCAAGTCTAAATATATATATTTAATTATTCAGACATGTATGAATTTATCAAAATACAACTCTGAGTTAAGTTAATGATGAGGGGAGATTGTTATAACATGGTTAAAAGTTCAGAGAAGTTGATTTTTTATAATATGCCATGTAAGAATGTTGTTACCTCCTCAAAAACATACCTGTAGTTGTGTTTTGTTTCATTCACACCTGTTTGTGTAACCCTTTATCAATAGCCTGTCTACATCTTCAAAGCCCAAAATGTTCTGTTCCACCTTGTCATGTCATGATGCGGTAGTTTTCAAGGTAACCGTTACCTGAAACTTATAGTTCAGTAGAGATAGGCAATTCCAAGGCTGAAATCATCCTGATGATTCTAGTGAAGGTGGATGGAGGTTAATATACACTGTAGCACTTCCTATATTAACACATGGCATCACAAGGTGGAACAGAGTGTTTTCTGCTTGAGGAAAGAACTTAGCCTAAATTTGCAGAGTTTGTGCATTAAACATGTGTCACTGAAACAAAACAAAACTCTAGCTATGTTATTGATGAGAAAACAACATTATAACATACAGTAGATCAGAAATAATATAATATAGGCCCCTTCTTTACTTTTTCCTTCAGATGAGAGAACATTCGAGGAATTGACTTACTCAGACACCTACGACATGGAGATGGTGCCAGACTACTATGAGAAGGCTGCCAGTATGACGGACATCTCCACAGCTTACCTCCGGGAGAGCAGCCACACCAGGGTGAACCTCCTGAAACACAACATCCCCAAAGGGCCGTGTGCACAGTGCGGGATGGGACAGCAGAAGAGGGAGACGGTCTATGGGTGCCTGGAGTGCACACACGGAGGCCAGAAGTACGTCCGGCTACATGTGGTGCACTGCTTTGACCTCTGGCACAAGCTGCTGAGGTGAAGAAAGGGAGAGGTTAACAGACTGTTACTTTTGTGCAAGATGCTACAAATCAAACAAAAGAACATATGTTTAATAAGAGGTTTTGTTTGAATGTGTCATTGTGGAATATAGGCTTAATAATAAAATGGAATATAGGCTTTGGAATGTATTAGCACTGACTGGAAATACTGCATGAGCACCCTAATGATTAAAATATTTAATCATTAGAGTGCTTATGTCGCCTCAATCATGTTTTCACAATTACATTTTTTCTAAATAAAACACAACTCTAATGTACAAGAACCTAACTTAAACAACACCAAAAAAAAAAAAAAAAAAAAAAAAAAAAATGACTTTAAGCATTTAGCATAAGAATGCTAGTAGCTAGCCTAAAAATAGAAGTAACACTTGTGCTAGCTGGAAACTAGAATTTAGCAATGTTGCAAAAATACCGTTTAAGAACCTAAAATTACATGTATTTTTAATGGTAAGACTATTTGACTTTACTTTACTAAACTTACTAAATATAGCACTATAGAACATGTTTTAATCAACTCTCCAGAAGAGCACAGTTTATTACTTATCTTCATGAGGGAAAGAACAGCAGTAACCTTCAAAATAAAAGCCTGAGAATTTATGCATGAGGACTAAATTCACAATTTACATTCATAGAAGACTGCCTATGTTTATTTCTCACATGACTATAAGAAAACAGACAGGATGTGTAAAGATTTTCGCATGTTTGAAGTTTAATGCAAATCACACAAAATCCAGTGGTAAAAGTAATGGAGACTTTTTGGTTATTTTTGTGCAAAATGCTACAAATGCAAATGTTTACTGTTTTGATATTTTTTTTCTTTGTGGCATTGTAAAATAAATGTCAATTGTAGAATGAATGATGATGTTGTGTCATGGTGAGCAGTGCTTCTTAATAGCAACATCCCAGGAGCCCCATATTCTTGAATGGAAAATACTCTCTGGCCTTTATTTATTCATCAGTGCCAGAACCTATAGGGTAGGTGTTTTTTTTTTGAGAGAAGTGCCTCAGTACAGATTGGCCACCATTTTACAAGTTTAAATATTGGTTATAAATTAGAGAAGAATGATATAGTTCACCTGGGAAAAGTCAACAAATGCAACAATGATGATCTTGGAGGGGTTGGCTGGTGTGTGGGGGGGCTATGTAATGTCACTATCTAGACAAGAGTCACTCTATTAAGCCATCATCAGTTATCACCACAATTTAGTTATCTCTCCAGAGTCAGTAAATAAATATATATTTTTAAAAGTAAATAAATAAAAACTGTCTTAATGCACCACTACCCTCCCTGCCGCTAGAGGGCGCACTGATGCACCGTGGCGTAGTGAGGCGGAAGTGCTCAGTGTCAACAAACCGGCGGCACGTGTGAGCGGAGCATCGTGCGGAGGAATGGATGTATTTATGAGCCAAAAACTGGATTTTTAACACATTTTACACCGAATATATGTGCAAATGTATGAGTAGAGAGGCAAGATGAAGTTCGCATATCGGGTTAGTAAGTCACTTCAGAGAAAACAAGTGCTGATCCCAAGCTAAGCGTAGTAGATGCACCTCGTCTGTGCATAAAATCTTAATACTTCGGAACTCTTTCTTTGCAGTTTTCCAATCTCCTCGGGGCAGTTTACCGACAAGGGAACTTAAACTTCTCCAAAGATGGAAACGCTGTCATCAGTCCAGTTGGGAACAGAATATCCATCTTCGACCTGAAAAAGTAAGTCAGACGTTTAACTACAGTGAGATGTGTAGTTCCTAAGATCCTCTGCTCAAATATGCAGGTATATGGGAGTAAAACATACTGGCAATGCTTCACACATTTAAAATAACATGATTTTGCATTTTTACATTGTATTTTTGTCTGTTTGGTTTGTAGCAACACGTCAGAGACATTACCAATCTCCACTACTAAGAACATAACGTGTGTGGGTATTTCTCCTAATGGGAATCTGGCCATTGTGGTGGATGAAGGTAGGAAAAAAACCTGATTTAAACACTTCAACGATTAGCTGTATCTTAATAAAGCTGGTTGTCAACATGTTTTGTCTGTAGACGGTGCTGCGCTGCTGGTCAGCCTCATCACTCGGGCCATTCTTCATCACTTCCACTTCCACAAACCTGTCCACAGTATCAGCTTCTCTCCAGATGGAAGGTCAGGAAACAGTTATATTCAGAAGATATCAGAAGGTATCTCTGTGGTTAAAGTAAAAATTCAAAGATATTAAAACGTAAAAAATAAAGAAGACATATTTGTATTGAACTGTGATCAAATAGAGCAAGGAGATATTGTCTATGTAGTTCCTTTGGCTCTAGAGGTTTGTCAGTTTGTTTTCTGCAGGCTGTGAGCTATGGCAGTTTTGTAATTCAGCCTTGTCCCTCTCCAGGAAGTTTGTGGTAACCAAGGAAAATGTGGCTCTGATGTACCATGCTCCAGGAAAACAGCGTGAGTTTAACGCTTTTGTTCTGGACAAGAGCTACTACGGTCCCTACGATGAGACCACCTGCATTGACTGGACCACAGACTCCAAGTGAGAGTTAAATATGGTATTTATAATCACTGAAAAAAAAAAATCTTATTCTGACTTTTACTTGGCTGCGGCAGGTGTTTTGCTGTGGGGAGCAAAGACATGTCCACCTGGGTGTTTGGGGCGGAGCGTTGGGCCAACCTCATCTACTACTCCCTGGGGGGCCACAAGGACGTCATCGTGGGCTGCTTCTTTGAGAAAGACAGTCTAGATGTAAGTACAGCATTTTCACTAATGTCAGTTCTTGTTTTGGCCTGGTTATCATGAAATATTTGTTTTGTTCTTCATGCTGTGTGTACATAACAAATTAGAATTTTGAAACTATTCTGAAACTACTAAATACTATTAATTATCAAAAATGAACCTGAGTCATGTTACTTTTCGAAATGAAAAGTTAACAGCCACCTTTTTACCTTTTGTTAAGTAGAGATTGGTTATTCCAGTGCTGAAATTATCCAAATGATTCTAGTGAAGGTGTATAGAGTTTAAAAACACAGTGGAGCACTTCCTGTGTTACCACATGATGACATCACAAAGTGGAACAGAGTGTTTTCAGTATGAGAGAAGAACACAGCCTAAATATGCAGGATTTGTGTGTTAAACATGTGTCAATGCAACAAAACAAAACTCCAGGCATGTTTGATGAAGAAACAACATTGTAACTTTGATTACAAAATGGTGTAATATGGGCTCTTTAAATTATATTGGAGGGATACGTTATAGGTCAGAAACAAATATTGTGTTACTGTCTGTATTCATTTTTTTATATTACAATGGTACAGTTTTCCTTACACTGGGATAGAGCTCTAAGTAGATTCTTCTTTTATCAGTTGTACACAGTGAGCCAGGACGGGACCTTGTGCATTTGGGAGAGTGACACAGAGCCTGACGGTTTAGTCCTGAGCAAGAAACGACTCCAAAGAGAGGAACAGGAGGGAGACGAGGATGATGAGGAGAGTATGGAGGGTCAGGAGGGGGAGATTGTCAGGGGCAAAGCACACACCCAAAAAGACAAGGAGAACACCAAGAATGTACGATACAAGCAGGCCAGCAAGTAAGTGTCTCATGCATTCTGAAAAAATTACTAAAAGTCCATGGTATAGTCAAAACGATGTACTTATGTGCTATATGAGTATGTTTTTTGTCCATTAGTGAGAAAAACTAAGCATTTTTAGTGAACATTTAATTGTATTGTTCAAAATTATGTTGAGTTAAGTGAATACATTATGGATGCTGCTTACAGTATTAAGTCATCCTAAAATTGTGTGTGAATTATTTATTTTAAGAACTGCCAGCACATTAGATTTTTATTCAACCTTTTTACATCAGAAAGTCCTGAGATTTTGAATCTATTCTGTGCCAAGACTGCCACCAAGATTGTTTGATCGTTAAAATGTAACAAGATATTTACTCCAAAACTAGGGATGCATCAATCCTATCCTGGCGTCGGATATCGGCACAGATACTGTGGTACTCGGATACTCGGATATCAACTTCCAAATATTGGTCCAGTGGCTCTCCTAGTTTGGCATATAAATTGTTGTAAAAGAAACTATTTACTGGTCATAATTGGCCCAGAAAGCCTCTTAGTTGTTCTGTAGTTACTTGAGAGTTTTGCCTTTTTATTTTTGTTTTAAATAAATACAAGCTGTTTTCAGTCTCTGCCCTGGTATCGGTTGATATCACGTAAAGGTAGATACTTAAAACTATGGTATTGAAATCTGTATTGGAACTGAAAAGGCTGGATCAGTGCATCCCTATCCAAGATATCTCGCAACAAGAATTAGAGATCTAAAAATGAACAAAAGCAAAGCACAGCAGGAATCTGAAGGCAGTTTGTCTACAACTTTTTGGTGGAGTTAAGCGTCTCCTAAAAGTGCACTATTTCAGGAGTCTGCAGAATGTTGCTTAATTGGTGATTTTTCTCTGTAAATGAGCCCTTACTTTCGCAACACACCCTTAATTATTCCTCTGACAGTCTGAAGCCACTGTACACTGCCCCCGTACTGTTTAAAATTATTTCTCCTGCACTTGTTTATCAGGCACTTCTTTAATAAGGAGGGGGACTTTAATAACCTCACCTCAGCCGCCTTCCATAAGCCCACTCATATCTTGGTGACGGGCTTTGCCTCCGGGATCTTCCACCTACACGAGCTGCCGGAGTTTAACCTCATCCACTCGCTCAGGTAAAACTACAGCAGCAGTGTCACAAATTTTATGAATAATGGAAAAAAAATATGTTAACCAGATTATGAAAGTTGACTAGCTGCATTGAACTAAACTTTAACATGTGGCTTTTTATTTGTAGCATAGATCACATTAGGCTACATATTGTTTGTTTAAAAAAAAAAAAGGAAATTATAACCACAATTGATTTTTGGTTGGGGTGCCCAGGGGAGTTGTCTTACATAAAAACTTCAGTGTGCTGTGGTGACTGATAACAAAAAAGGAGCTACCATATTGAAAAAGAAAATAATTTAACCAGACAAATCTAATATCACAAATTTTTATCTAATTATAAATACCTGTGTGTTGTAGTATCTCCAACCAGAGAATCGCCTCAGTGGCTATAAACAGCTCTGGAGACTGGATTGGCTTTGGCTGTTCACGTAAGTCTTTATTCCTGCAGATTAGTTTACAGTGTTTATTTGTATTTTAACTAGATATACCTGCGGATTTTCTAGGGCTGGGTCAGCTGCTAGTGTGGGAGTGGCAGAGTGAGTCGTATGTGTTCAAACAGCAAGGACACTTCAACAACATGGCGTCTTTGGCCTATTCTCCAGATGGACAGTACATTGCAACTGGAGGAGACGACGGCAAGGTCAGGACTAAGAGTTTGCATTTACTTACAGTGCCTAAACTGCAAAGCACAATTATATCTACAAGTACAACTGAGAAAATCAAGCAAATAGTATATAAAATTATTATTATTTTTTAAATTTGAGACTTTTAATAGTTCACCTATTTTAACAAAATTCTGAGTATACTGCTATTTTTATTTCATGCTGTAAAAAAAACTCACAACCATTAATTCTGTTTATGTAATTTGTATCTATTTTTCAGGTGAAAGTGTGGAACTCAAACAGCGGCCTGTGCTTTGTTACATTCACGGAGCACAGCAGCAGTGTGTCTCAGGTCACCTTCACCTCCAGTGGGATGGTGGTGGTCAGCGCCTCTCTGGACGGAACAGTTCGGGCTTTTGACTTACACAGGTGAAATTTGTCTGTGTATTTTTAAGTGTAATACATCAGTTGTAATTAAATGCAAATTAACCTGGCTTACAGTTAATATCTCTTGACTCTCACAATATTTGAGAGTTTACATACTCATGAGAATCCATCTTGAGATGCTTCCACTGTAAGGTTCATTTTCCCTACAGCTGGCGGACCAATCACAGAGCAGCATTATTTATGACATTATCAAATTCTATAATGTGAACTTATTCTCTTGGCAGTTTTTCTTTAGAACATAATGCAATAACTGTATAAGAAAATAAGCAAATAGACTAATGACTACTAGCATGTTTGATTTAAAGGTACCGAAACTTCCGCACCTTCACGTCACCTCGTCCAGCGCAGTTCTCTTCCCTGGCAGTAGATGTCAGTGGAGACCTGGTGTGCGCAGGGGCCCAGGACTCCTTTGAGATCTTCCTGTGGTCCATGCAGACGGGCAGACTACTGGAGGTAGGTGCAATTAATTGTAATGAATACTAGTGTTAATGAGATGTTAAAGTAATATTGCTATGTGTGATGTTCAGGTTCTGGGGGGTCATGAGGGCCCTGTCTCCTCCCTGTGCTTCAGCCCGGTCCAGTCCATTCTGGCCAGTGCCTCGTGGGACAAGACTGTTCGGCTGTGGGACATGCTGGACAGCTGGCAAGTCAAAGAGACACTAGCCCTCACTTCAGATGGTAGGTATTTTGTGATCTGCCATATATTGGATGCAGTTTATAAACTAAAATAACAATGCATTGTTCAAGTATAAGTATATAAGTGGCATGTTCTTCTCAGGCCTGGCAGTGACATACCGCCCTGATGGTCAGGAGCTGGCTGTGGCCACTCTGAATGGTGAGATCTCATTCTGGAGTCCACAAAGCGCTGCACAGACTGGCTCCGTGACTGGACGTCACGACCTGGAGCTTGGACGCAAAGAGACAGACAAAGTCACTGCCAAGCAGACCGCCAAGGGCAAGTGAGTGACCATACAAGTTATCGGGATAGACTTCACTAGAAAGCAGCATCCTAGACTGTGCATTGAAATATCAGTTTACACCCATTTGACTGTGTGTCTTCTGTAAATAAAGGTCTTTTACGTCTGTGTGCTATTCTGCTGACGGGGAAGCCATTTTGGCGGGAGGGCAGTCAAAGTTTGTGTGCATCTACAATGTGAAGGAGCAGATGCTGATGAAGAAGTTTGAGATCTCCTGTAACCTGTCCTTTGACGCAATGGAGGTGTGCACCCACTTTCACCACAAATATTTATGTTTGGTTCTGTGGATATGGAGTCAGTTTTATTTCTAAAGCTCTTAACGTGACTGTGTTTGTTTTCAGGAGTTTTTAGACCGTCGCAAGATGACTGAGTTTGGCAGTCTTGCTCTGGTGGATGATGGAGCAGGAGATGGTGAGGGAGTGAACATCAGCCTGCCTGGAGTCCGCAAAGGTATGACTTGTCCACATAATGAAGGCTTACTACTCTCTTTTTATTAAAGATGGTATGTTACACAAAATTGACTCTTGAAACTCTTGAAGCTATATTAGAATGTTGCTACCTCATCAAAAACATACCTGAAGCTTGGTTTTGTTTCATTCACACATTACAGCACCCTTTATTATTATCTGTTCACATCTCAAAAGCTCAAAATGCTCTGTTCCACCTTGTGATGTCATGAAGTGGTAGTTTTCAAGTTAACAGCTACCCTTTAGTTCCGTAGAGATTTGCTATTCAATGGCTGAAATTATCCAAATGATTCTCGTGAAGGTGTATGGAGTTTAAAAACACACTGAAACACTTTCTGTATTACCACATGACATCACAAAGTGGAACAGAGTGTTTTCCGTTTGAGAGAAGAACTCAGCCTAAATATGCAGGATTTGTGTGTTAAACGTGTGAATGAAACATTTATGTTTGTGATGAGGAAAGAAGATTATAACTTAGAACCGAAAATAGCTCAGTATAGAAAGTTGTATTTACTCAAATTTTCCTCTTCTTGTCTTCTAAAGGCGATATGAGCTCTAGACACTTCAAACCTGAAATCAGAGTCTCGTCTCTACGTTTCTCTCCTACTGGTAAATAACACACTGTCAGTTCACATACGTGAAAAAGCTTTAGTTGTGTTAGAAATGTGCTGTTTTCTCTGTTGTCAGGCCGGAGTTGGGCAGCAACCAGCACTGAGGGCTTGCTCATCTACTCACTGGACGGCTCCATGGTCTTTGACCCCTATGACCTGGACCTGGATGTGACTCCGGAGAGTATCCACAAACAGCTCCGCCTGAAGGAGTGGACCTCTGCCATAGTGCTGGCCTTCAGGCTCAACGAGAGGGCCCTCAAGCAGGAGGTCATTGAAACAGTACCCCACGACCAGAGTGAGAACACAATACATTTTTATATAATACATTTTTATGTCAGTACTTATGGTCAGATCTTTTTGCCAGTGTTGAAATAAACATGGCTGTATTAATATCTTCTTTATCTGAAGCCTCTGATGTGATATACTGTACTGTAGTATGAGTACTTTATAATCACTTATTAATAATTTACTTATGTTTTCCTCTAATTGTAATTGGCATAGATCACATCTAACTTTCCTTAAAAAAAAGAAGCAATGAATCTATTTTTTCTATGTATTTCAGTTGGTGTAGTGTGTGGGTCTTTGCCTGAGATCTATGTGGAGAAGCTGTTGGGCTTCATAGCCTCGTGTCTGGAGAAGTCTGGTCATCTACAATTCTACATGAGCTGGGCCCAAAGCCTGCTCATGCTACACGGGCAGAAACTCAAGAACAGGTGGGTACAATTCAATAGGCCTGACACAATAATTAATATATCAACTTATCATTCAGTATATGAAAGCTGGAACAATATTTTTTGGGATCAGTATATATTGTGTGTACTTTTTCTTTGCACTATTGGGAAAGTTTAGGTTATTTTTTGACTACAAGATAAAACTTCTATGACTTGCTTCAGATGCAAACCTCGTACTAAAGTGTTTCATTTATTTATTTCAGCTCATTATTTTTTTAACAGTATTGTACGCTTTAGAATAATTTTGTGGTTTAAATCTGCTCTTGAGATATTGTGTCAGTGGCATAAGTTAATTACAATATTATTGTTTATTGTCTATATTTACTGCAGCATTATATCACACTTCAAATTTATCATGACAGGCCTACAATTCAACCTGTAGCATCTTAAAAGAACACTTGAGACATTGTTTGGTAACCGATAATCACGTTGTATCATGTATTTCATAGGTCTGGCGCCATCCTGCCCACACTCCAAGCTCTGCAGAAAGCCATCCAGAGACACTATGACAGTCTTTCCAAGCTGTAAGTCTTATTCCATTCATCTTTCATTAACTATTAGTCTGCAAATGTAAACTAATATTTTAGGTTTCTTAACATGTTTAGGTGTGACTTTAACAAATACAACATACGGTATGCAGTAGCCCTGTCCAAACAGAGAGGAGTGAAGAGGGTGGCTGAGGAGGCGGCGGGAGAGGAAGATGAGGAGGATGAAGATGATCTGTCTGAGGAGAGGAGTGAAGCTTCTGTGGAGGAGGCAGAGATGATATTGTAACAAGATGTCCAAATCTGTATACTGAACATTCTGCTTTGTAAATGTTTTTTTAATAAAATGTATGTGTTAAAGTATATCAGTGTTTTATTCCTTTCTCTATAAAATGAATGACTTACTAGCTACTCAGTAATTGTAAAGTGTGTTTAATTATAATTTTTTTTATTCATGCTGTGGGGAAAGTGTTTCCGGCGCAGGGCGGAAGAGGCTGTGTCTTAGCCAAAATGAGGGAAAATAAGAACATGTCTGAGTCCCCCTCTCCAGCGGGAAAAGAAATACCAGCGAAAAAACAGAAACTAAGCAGTGACGAGAACAGTAACCCCGACCTGTCAGGAGACGAGAATGTAAGCTCATCAGCGCCGTTTGTAAACTGCTAGAAACGTGTAACATCCAGCTGGTTAGCATAAAGCTAAAGCAGGCTACTAGCTTAGTAAGCTAACTAAACAACAGCATTGTCCTCCTGCACCCGGCATCGCTCAGACGCACCTGCCGTTTTCACTTTTAGAGATAAGATCACATAACATGTAGCACTAATCCATGTTAAACCAGTAGAACTGGTCTTACAGTTTGAGTGTCTACATTAACGAGCTCGTTTTCGATGCTTTGTACACAGACATTCACGTGGAGTCACATTAGCCTGAGCTCATGCGGCTATCAAGACAAGTTTCATGTGAATGAATACCGCTTATCAGAAATGGTCATAATTACACACATATAATAATCGCCTCTTTTCTTTCTAACTCGTCAGATTCTCTTCAATAATTTACATAAAAACAGAAACTGTTTGTACTGTTTCATTGAACAGCATTCAGCGTTGTAATAATTGTCTCTAAATATATTACTTGGTAATATCACAAGGTGCAATGACACCCCATTCCCAACACTAAAAGACGTATATTTGAATTGCAGATATGCAATTTTACAGCATTTTATTGGCACATCTTTGCTGAACAAATGTTTTATACTTCAGTTGTGACACCATCACAAAAACACACTACAATAAACTCTGAAGGGACCAATGCTTATGTGGTAGAACTGCAGTCATAAACATTAGATGGAAAAAGCTTGCACGTGTGTTCCAGGATGATGCCGTTAGCGTGGAAAGTGGGACCAACACGGAGCGCCCAGACACCCCCACCAACACAGCCAATGCCCCTGGCAAAAAGAGCTGGGGCAAGGGCAAGTGGAAGTCCAAGAAGTGCCGCTACTCCTTTAAATGTGTCAACAGCCTGAGGGTAACAATTTAAATATGTAGTCACTGAACTTACCATTGCTTATTACTTATCATCCTTATTTTCAAATCCTTGTGTTGGCTTTCGGTACAGGAGGATCATGGGCAGCCTCTTTTTGGAGTTCAGTTTAATTGGAACAGTAAAGAAGGGGACCCACTGGTGTTCGCGACTGTTGGGAGCAACAGGGTAAACCAAAATTCACATTATTCTTACTCAACAATTATATCAGTGTCCATAAAATAATTTTTTTTAGTAGTAACTGAAATAATCACATGGTTCTGTGTTTTTCCAGGTAACTCTATACGAATGTCACTCTCAGGGAGAAATCCGGCTGCTGCAGTCCTATGTAGACGCCGATGTATCCTTTCTACATTGTTATTAGTGACTGATTTTCTCATAGTGCTAAGTTTCCATGTTGTGAGGACACTTGAGTATTTGTGTGGAATCTCCTTAACCAGCGTGTGTCCAGGCCGATGAGAACTTCTACACATGTGCCTGGACCTATGACACCAACACCAGCCACCCTCTGCTGGCTGTGGCCGGCTCCCGCGGTATCATCCGAGTCATCAACCACATCACCATGCAGTGCATCAAGGTACACACCACCATAAGGGTTTATACTGGTTTATATCATCCTATTAAAATGTGATGTCTCTTGTCTCATTTTTCTTCTTTATATGATTGCCTTGTATTCATTAACCTCATAACCTTATATATTCTATTAAGCTCTTGCAAAATGTTTTGTTTTTTCCTAGCATTATGTAGGTCATGGAAATGCCATTAATGAATTGAAGTTCCACCCCAGGGACCCTAACCTCCTCCTTTCTGTCAGTAAAGGTACAACCTCTACATTCATTATGTAACACAACAATAGTATGTAAGTGTAAGCAAGTTCTTGTGGGTTTGTCCTCTTGTGACCCCACACCTTGGCTGCACTCAACGTGACCTGCTTATGCTCCTATAAAACTCATATAAAGATGTGAGGTCAGCTGTTCTGTAATCACTCAGAGCTGTTAAGACCTGCTAAATAGCATAACTATGTTCATTTGTCTAATATTTGATGTTTTGTGTAATGCTGTCCTCACTGTAATTGTAGACCATGCACTGCGCCTGTGGAACATCCAGACTGACACTTTAGTGGCAATCTTTGGAGGCGTGGAGGGACACAGAGATGAAGTGCTCAGTGCTGTCAGTATCATTTTAGTCATTAATACCTCATCACCCTGTAATTACTAAATAAACCGCCTACTATCCCCCTGCAGGATTTTGACCTCCTGGGTGAAAAGATCATGTCCTGTGGGATGGACCACTCCCTGAAACTGTGGAGGATTAACTCGGAGAGAATGCAGAAAGCTATCAGAGGCTCATATGAATACAATCCTTCAAAGACAAACAGGTAACATTTGTACTGGTACAGTATTTGCTCTTATTAGCAGTGGTGGAACGTAATGAAGTAAAAGTAGTCAAGTACTGAAGTAAGGAGCAATTTCTAGGTATCTGTACTTTACTTCAGTACATTTTAAAGTGGATACTTCTTCACTACTTTGAGAGCAGGTATCTGTTCTTTCTACTCCATTATATTTTTGAACAGAACTAAAAAGCAAAAGTAGTTTTTATTGAGATCTGCTGAAAAGCGAACTAATTTGAGCAAACAAAAAATTAGTAAAAATAGCTAGAAAATAACAATTGATTTAATTTCTGTTCTAAAAAACCTTAATCAAAATGAATACATTTGCAGCCTTCAAAATGTCTGCAAAATATTTTTACCTTTTACTCTTCAAGTACATTTCAAAATGGGTAGTTAATAGTTTTACTTAAGTATATTTTTTCATGTGATACTTGAATATTTTTGGCTCCGGTATCTGTACTTTAACTTAAGTAACAAAATTGAGACCTTCTTGAACTGAAAACAGTTGTACTAGGTTTATCAGGCCTCTTTTTTCCTTGTCTCTTGTATCATTGTGTTGATTGATATCGATTGTGGCTGCCTAGGCTATGCAAAGAGAAAAGATGTCCATTTGCCCAAGACAAATAATAAAAATTAAAAAAAACATGCATGTGATACTGTCTTATCTCCATTGAGGAGTTATTGAGCAGTACAGCATTCTGGAAAGCATTGTGTTCCTTTCTCTACAATCTCTTGACAATAAGACCTTTAAAACTGATATATTCTCCTATAAAAGTTTGTCTGCTATTTCTTATTCAAGTCAATTTTATTTATATAGCACATATAAAAATGACTACCGCTGCCCAAAATGCTTCACATAAAAGTCAACAAAAACCGAATAGACCAATAATACGATAATATACTCCTGTTGCTCTCTCCAGACCTTTTGTCTCACAGAAAATCCACTTCCCGGACTTCTCCACTCGTGACATTCATAGAAACTATGTGGATTGTGTGCGCTGGCTGGGAGACCTCATCCTTTCCAAGGTGTGTGATATATCTATCATTTACCTTCGTCCTGTTCCTTTTGTTCATGCCAATAATGTCAAGGCACAACAGTTATATTTATGTTAAATGTCTGATAATTTTGTTTTCAACCCTTTAAATTGATGCCAACAACATAAAATGGCATGAGCAATAAATAAAAAATTATATATATGTTGACAATAATAATAAATAATAATAATTCTTTCCATGTATTTTCTATGTAATTTTATAGTCTTGTGAAAACGCCATTGTGTGTTGGAAACCAGGAAAGATGGAGGATGACATAGACCATATAAAACCAAATGAGTCAAACGTGACCATTCTGGGCCGCTTTGATTACAGCCAGTGTGACATCTGGTACATGCGCTTCTCCATGGACTTTTGGCAGAAGGTAACACACTTTCAGAATCAAATTTCAAACACAAAAACACAAAATAACGATTAACTCAATTCTGTGTGGCAGATGCTGGCTTTAGGGAACCAAGTGGGGAAGCTTTACGTGTGGGACTTGGAAGTGGAAGACCCCCACAAAGCCAAGTATGTTATTCACCACACAAAATGAGGCCAGAAAACAAGCAATTGTAAACATATTTTAGAATGTAATGGGGTTAATGGGTTACATGGCCACGAGGGTGTCAATATTTGAATCAGCAGTTTTGTCAGACACATTTGGCTGGTTTGTGTTCAACCATCATAACCATTCACATTTTATTGGCACAAAAGACTCGTGACTGGAGCAGGAAATTAAACTGGATTTATTATTGTTGAATTTTCTGCCTCCATGCTTCTGGACTCTGGGATGACTAGTTGCTGGCTATTTTCTTTATTTTGTCCTATGGTTATATATTTGTTAATATCCTTATTAAGCATTAAGGTATTAGCTTTCTACCATGTTATAACATTTTTCCCTCATCAAAAACAGCCCGGAAAAGGTTTTAGATGTTATCCATGCATGTTTCATATTCGTAACCTTCTTATGGTTAGCTCAGTGGTTCTCATATAGGGGGGCGCGGTGAGATGCCGGGGGGGGCGCGTATGACTCCGCGTATGACACTGTAGATGCTGTAGACGGCGCGTACGAAGCAAAGAACAGGAGAGAGCGAACAGATCGTGACACGGCAGTGAACAAGAGACACTTTTGCTAAAGACACACTATGGAAAACATTTTAACAGGGATGAAAAGAAAGGCGTAGATAAACGGAGGTAATGAGACGCACCCGAAAAGTAAGACGAGGAAGTCTGATGAAGCGTATGGAGCACTTGGCTTCACCTTGACTCCGGTGGGACACGAGGACAGACCAGTGTCTGCTGTGGCAGCGGACAGTATGAAGCCAAATAAGTTAAGACGCCTCATTACACCTCAGTCACGCTGATAAGACACTGGAGTTTTTTCAGCGTAAATGTGCCAAATATTGCCAACAATCATCCCACTGTGTGAATGTCACTTAAACCAGCAAGCACTGTTAGCATCATAAGGTGGCGTACCAAATTGATAAATTACTTGTTTTAATTTGATATTTTGGGGGGGGCGCGAAATTTGTTCTTCTTTCTTTATAGGGGGGGCATGATAGAAAATAATTGAGAAGCACTGGGTTAGCTGTAAGATTCTGTCCAACGCTCAGCCCATAAGCGTCCGTCATTCATGCTCCCACATGACAATTCTACATAAATATACAAAAGCATGATAACAAACTGTACACAGCAACGTAACAAACCTGATGCGATGTGCAGTAGTTTAATTAGCGAGATGCGAGCTGATTGTGTTGTGATAGCGCTCTGAAGATGGAGTGACTTAGCGTAGGGACTAAAAGGAGGGGAGACACAAAAAATGAAAGTGAAAGTTATAAAACGTTAAAACGTAGTTTTCGACAAATATAGCATTTTCAAAACAATTAAATGTAAAAGGTAGCATGGTGATCTAAATATGTTAAGTGTTACCTCATAGAAGTAAAATAACCTGTCTTTAATCAGGCTGGTCAACATCTGCCAAATTCCTGTATACCTTAAAAAAACATTCAAAAATATATTGGCACACTTCTTGTCCTAATATTCCCACGTCTTTTCTTTGTGTAGATGTACCACGCTGACACTCCCCAAGTGCACGTCGGCCATCAGACAGACCAGCTTCAGCCGGGACAGCAGCATCCTGATCGCGGTGTGTGACGACGCCTCCATCTGGCGTTGGGACCGACAGCGCTGAGAACACCCAAGACTAGATTATTTACATTATTCACCTAACCATAGTTACACGCACGCTGCAAAATCATCCATTTTCAACAGTTTTCTCCACAATACTATAGCAATTTGAAAGTGGCAGTAACTAGATGTCTTTGAGTGCCTTGTTTATTGAATTACAACTTTTGCAAGATATCACCCCGCTGGTTCATAATGGATGGTTTTGCAGTATAATAGAACAACTGACTTTTCTTAGTTATTTTGAAATGCATTCCTTTGTGTTTTTCTCTCCTTTTGCTTTCCCTCCTTTCCTCAAAAAAGTCTTGATAATAAAATATTGTGAATTTGTGCAATACAGATAAGTACGTTTGGGGCACCTGTTATGGACACGGTATTAAGTACTTAAGGATCAGCATGTTTTACTTTTATCATGTTTTACATTTTGCGTAAGGAACTTTTATGTGACTGCGTAAAGCTCTCTCCTGCAAGTATTAGTGTTGAGATGGCCCTTGTTTTTAAAATAGTGAAAATATTTGGATAATGGTTGGATTTATTGTCATTTTATTTGTCTAGTTGTCATATGAAGATAGAGTTGGAATCTGGTGCCAACATAAAAGAATTGGAAGGTTTCAGTTTTTTACAGTACACTTGTATGCCAACTCATGTGGACTTAAATAAAGCTATTTTTCTACATCTTAAGTCTCTTGAATAAACTGAATCAACCATGTAAGTACAATTACAAGCTAGCCACAAGGACAGGGTAATGGAGTTTAGTAAAGTTTTACAAAGCGACTGACCAAAACTAAATGTCTAGACCTTTTTGGTAGAGCTCCTTACAATATTGTTTGCTGTAGGGGAAGTACTAGTTCTTTATGCAAGAGTAAATACCATTGCATAACTTTGTTTCACTATTCACTTACTTTTATGGTAGTTTTAAACCACAATTTGCCTTTTCAAAAAATAAAGTGAGTATGTCTAGTTGGTCACTTTCCACACCTGTATTTATGCACATATATAAAAGAACTAACCTGTAACTTGCCCTAGTGCAGCAACCACTCTCTAAAGAGCCAAATTCAGTCACTAGAATGGCACATGTATAAAAACACAACACATTTTTATGGTTTTAAATAGAGTTTGACGGTCAGTTGTAATTGTAGTTGTATTTTGGCACGTATGAGCGCTTATACTCACCAATTACGCGCGTTCCGGTAAAGTTTTGACCTTATATGGAAGCCAATCCCAAAGCCACGTTTTGTTGATTTACATATTAAGCACTGCTCCTCTCCCAAAAGACTAAAGTTGATCTTGCGCGCGCGTAAACTGACGCAGCGTCCCTCTTTATCTTTTACGCACACGCTCCTGGACTTTTACCCTTTCACCCTTTTACCCCGGCCCATCTGATAACCACAGCCATAAACCGCGACCGTGCACCGGGCTTCAAAACATGTTAAAGGAGTCACCCCGCAGCCTGGACAAACATGGCTCCTCCAGGGACCCCTACCAGCCCCAGCCCGAAGAGATCCGCATGGTGGACTGTAGATGTAAGCCCGACTGCACCTGCAGCCTCCACAAGGGCAACAAGTGTCCCGCACCAGCTCAGGACAAGGTAAGGCCCCCGGACAGCTGCGGTTCTCCCGGGAATGATCCGGGGGTCACCTGGATGTTAGGTTAAATAAGGTTTTATGCAGATAGCAAGTGGAGATTTGGTTTATAGGTGACTTTAACTTAAAATATATAGTTTTTTTTTTATCTAAGGGTTTTAATAGGCCTAAAGAAAGTAAGCACACATGAATTCTGAATTTGAAACAGTTTTATGAATCGTTAACTACACAATCAGTACTTAACTTTGAGTAGAGGATCCTATTTGTCACCCCCCCCCCCCCCCCCCCACACACACACACACACACAAAAATACTATGCAATTCACATTTTAAACTCAATTAGTTATAATCTATCAAGACGGGTTCAACCAGGCAGCGTAGGACCTTTCTGTGTGGAGTTTGCATATCCTCCCTGTGCTCATGTAGGTTTCTTCTGGTTTCGGGTGCTATGTTTTCCTCTACCACTAAAACATTTAGGAATAGGCTCCTCTGTAAAAGACATAGCTAATATCAGAGAGACTATCCTGGTTAAATAAAGGTAGCTATAACTAATAATAATTAGGGTTGCAAAATGTTGTGAATTTTCAAATTTGGAAAATTTCTATAGGAATTAATGGAAATGTATGGGAATAAACATGGATATATGGGAATTAACGAACTATTAATTCTGCTGGAGGTTATTTCTTTAGTAGGAGTGATGTACAGAAGCATCTTAATGTATGTAAATTCTCTTAAATATATGTGTTTTGATGACAGTTGAGAGAGTAACAGCCTCAAAACAGTTGCCATTGCTCGATGTGACCACTAGGGGCTTGGTGAGGAGGATTTGTTTTAGGCGTCCAGGTCTATACGTTTGGCATTAAGGGAGTAGACCTGTTACACAGTGACTTACATAATGTTTGTATCTCAAACATCCTTAACATAACCGCTATTCTCTATATCTGAGCACACAGGATTTTTTTTTTTTTTTTTGTTTTTTTTTGTTACTACAGCCAAAATAAACAAGAAAAGTTTGTGACTTGTCAAACAGTCCATAGATTGACTGTAGAATTCACACGGTTGCGACACACTGCTCAAAAGCACTTCAGGAACCATTTTTGTTTAGTTTCACATAGTTAATAGGTCCTCATTGGTGAAATGGGCACTTTAATGTATGAAAGAGGTGGGGGATATGTTTCACTGATCAAATAAGCAGGAAACAGTTCTCGGAAAGGTCAGTGACATTTAGCAAAAAATCTGCAAAAAATGTGATGTTTTCTAAGCCTTTTGATCATTTTTTATTTTTGAAAATTCCCAAAATTTTGAACCTAAAATTCCTGTGGGAAGTTTTCAGAATTTTTTGGAGATTTTCCGCCCCTTCACATCCCTAATAATAATAGTCATAAATAATGGTTCATTGCAAAATAAGCTCCACTTCAGTCAAGCAATACTCTGATTACTTTTTACAAAATAAATGAATAATTAAATGAATAAATAAACAAATTAATAATAATAATAATAATAATAATAATAATAATAATAATAATAATAATAATAATGCAATTTATTATAGCGTTATTTATTATTTATTATAAGGCCTAAATACAAGTGAAAACATGAAATTAAAACTGTGGCATTATATTTAACAGTTCCACTCCATGTTTCAAAACTAGTAATTAGCTTCATTCTACACCAAAAAAGTAGTGGGAATTCAGCCAATCCTCTGTCAGGGAATACAATGAAAACTTTACACAAGTCAGTCCCATATACACCATCTCGTCTCACTTCCTAAAAACATCAATTATAATTTTGTTTCTTCTGGTTTAACGTTTTATTCCTGACACTGAAGCGGTCTACTACACACAGAGCAACAATGCAGGTACAATGATGCACTGTTAAGATGACAGTTAAAAAGTCGAGTTATCGTTCAATTGAGGAGCTGGTATATTAATCATGAGTGTAAAATTCTTTGCTATTTTTCGTTTATTTGATTGTTTATATGATTTGAGCTGGTTCTGACTCTGATTATAGATACAAAACTAACTATTGAAGTATTTTGTTCTGCTATTATTTATCACAGTTCATGTTTTTTAATGATATTGTACATTAAGAAATGATTTTTGGGGATAATTCTGCTTCAGCTTTATCGTGTGAGTGTCCTGATTTTATTTCAATATAGTAAAACTGGTGAATAGTCACATTTTTATATAGTGCTTTTCCACCACTCACCCACTTAGAGCCAGGTGGGTTAAGTGTCTTGCCCAATGACACAATGACAGTATTACTTTGTGTGAGCTAGAATCGCACCGCCAACCTGTGGGTTACTGGATGGGATACATCGGACACAAAATTTGTTATCGGAACAGGCCTATGCACAACTATAAACTCTTCCATTTTACAAAAGTATGCTAGTTTAGATACAGCCTATATTCTACCATTTGTAAGCATGTAATGAGATTTTATGAAATACTAAGTTCATATTTAAATTGACACACTTTGGTTTAGTCCTAAATGAATCAAATCAATTTTTAGACCTGGTTTAGTCCTTGTTTACTTCTGATTTATTCAAAATATTGCACACTTCTTCTTCCTTAGCACAGGATTTGATAATAACTATCATATATTTGATGTCTTCTATATGTATCTAAAATGTAGAAAGTAGTAAAAATAACACCTGCTACAGTACTTTGAATCTATGTAGGGCCTGTCTTTCTTATAGGCAACTGTTCCTCTTCTTTCAGTGGACCATAACAGGGACAGGGACTCAGGGACAGCTCTGGTTAGAGGCGCTGACTTTAAGCAGAGTCATGCTGAAATTCCTCAGTGAAGGTCTGGTCATGTGATTCTAGCCACAATGCTACAGGATCACCCGCTCCACTGTTCCACTGGGGCCAGTAGAGGAACCCACTGCCTCTGCCTGTGGGTTAGACAGTTAACAGTTTACCAGACGGATATCATTATTACACTGGAACTAAGTTAGGGTTAAACCACTATAGTAATAATATGTTATCGTTAAACCAGGACACTACTACTACTACTACTACTACTACTACTACTACTACTACTACTACTACTACTACTACTACTACTATTACTACGACTAATACAGGACCTGAATCTAATATAACAAGAAGTGAAATTCAAACCTTGGATTGGACCTAACCAAAAAAGACCCAGAACAGAACTGAAAACAGCTTGATACAACAGCTCCTCAAAAGTGAAGACTCTTATTGTGCCTGTGCTGTTTGGGAACCACTGTTGAGTTTAGTTTAGCGCAGGGGTCACCAACCTTTTTTAATCTGAGAGCCACTTTATGGGCACTGAGTCATACGAAGGGCGACCAGTTTGAGACGCTCTTCTGAAATAACACATTTTCTCAGTTTGCCTTTAGTTTTACATTATTAATAATGATAAATGATAATCATCTATGTGAACACACTGATCACGTTGCAAGACACTGATCACATTAATGATTTCTCAAAACAATTATCAACAATGAGCAAGGAGGGAAACAGATATCAGTATTCAGCACTTTAACTTTACTAATCTTAGTAATTGTTACATTTCCAGATGACACATCACTACACCTCATAGGAAAAGTGTCCCATTTTCACTATCCACTGACAAACCTTTTTAACAAAACATAAATAATACACATTGCACCGTGTTTCATAAAGTTATCAATTATGTAATGTTAAAGAAAAATAAGCTTACATATTTTTAAATAAATCTCGGTTGCGTTGTGTGACTTTGACTTTGTCGTGAAAAAAGCCTGTTGTTTACCCAAAGCTGCGTTTAGCTCTGGGCTTGTCCTGCCCATAGTGTGCGTCCCCGTGGGTAGTTAGTGTGGAGCTTTGTGAGACGTAGTGAAATGTCCCTCCACATTGTGCCGCTTTGCCGTCACCACAGTCGCTCCGCAGATGAGATACGCGCAGGTTTCTTTTACAGTCTTAAATCGTTGTGAAAGTGATCTCTTTATTTTCTACCATGTTTTGGAGTAAGAAACTGCATTCAGCGCATCCTCACATCGCTCACGAGCGGAGCACTGGTTTTGTCACGCGCACAATACTGACCTTTGAAGTGAGTAGGTCAAAGTTCACCTTAACTTATCTAAACTTCACGTATAATGAACATATGTTTAAGATATTGTCATTTTTAAATCTATATAAACGCAAGGGTGATAAAAAAAAAAAAAGCAACAGAATAAAATTAAATTTTAGATGCAGCTCATTAGTGAGTTGTGCTATTTTTAGAACCGGTCTGCGGGCGACTCATGTGGGGCTTGGGGGCGACATGGCGCCCGCGGGCACAGGGTTGGTGACCCCTGGTTTAGCGCATGATGTTTGAATAGTCTTATAATATTCTGATTTTGAGTGTGTATGTAACCACAGGCCAGTGTTAACAGTGCATTATACTTTTCTGATCGAGAGGCACCTGCTTGTCTCCTTGGAGATGTTATTGCTTTGCCTTGAATACTCCACAGTCATTACACATCTATTTCCATAGAAACAAAACTATTTAGTAGTATTTAGTATTCTTTGTTACCTAATTCCTTATATCTTACGTCATATAGTTGATGTCCTCTGTATGTATTAAAAGAAAAAAAAACATTGCATGAGAGGGTGTGTCCAAACCCCAAACTGGACCTTTGACTACTAGAAGAGGAACAAAATCATGATTTATATTTTGCTGTAACACCCAGCCCAACCTGGAATAAAGGACATGGCAGATTTATGATTTAATAACATACTGTGGAAAATTCTTGTCAAAGTAATATAAAGTAATCCATGAGAAGAAGCAGTTGGCCGATCCTCCAGCAGAAAGGTTACTGCAATTCTGTGGTTTCAAACTATTCAACGTTCTGAAAAGGATGTCGAGGCTGGTTAGTTAACTCCTGTCATATCAGTTGAAGCAGATTTTCAAAATGTGCTTCAACTGTGACTCAAATGACTCAAACTTATTTCTTTCCAGGAGACCATCTCGGACTCGGGCCACCATGGCTTCGACAACTTGGCCTACGACTACAGCAGTGAAACCCACCCGTGTTCCCCCTCAGTATCTACTACCACCTTCACATTTCCCTCAGTCATGTCAGACGAGCAGCTCCGGTTCATCCAGAACTGTGTCTCCGGGATACAGGGAGTTCTTTCTACCTCCTCCTCCTCCGTGTTGTCCTCCCGTTCGATCGCGGTGGAGTACGATCCAAATGCCGTCAGCTCAAAGGAGATCGGTTTGCACTTACACAACATGGGGCACAGTGCGGAGTCGGCCGTGCGCATCCGAGTGGAGGGCATGCACTGCCAGTCCTGCGTACAGACCATAGAGGCTACCATCTCAGAGCTAAAGGTAAGAGTAAGGTATAGTGAGCATTCAAAGGGACTATATTGTAAAAGTGAAGTGGAGGGGAGCAGATTTGATTGTAGAATTTTATGTGATGTGGGATAGTTGATATCTTGGTAATTATAGGGACAAAAAGTTGAAGGTATAAATGTCCTTTTATGATGTTTTTCCTATTGTTGGCCCTTCAAAAACATATGTAGAGTTTTTTTTTTATTGATTCCCACTAGTATTGAATATCAGACCCTAATCAATACTAAAACGTATCAAAACTAAAAACTCATTTGAGGAAGAATTGATACTAAAAAAGTCACATTCACAGGACAGAAATTAACCTTTCCTGACTAGCTTTAGAATGATCTGTATCAGAACAAGTATAAGACTACATAGACTAGTACGCCCATAGACCACGAGGGAACCTAACTGGACGACCACATCGGCCACATCGTGATATAAAAGGAAGTACTATGATTCTATTGTCTAAATACAAATTTATTATCTTCATGGTATCAGAATCAGCAAGGAGTAATTAAATTTGAGTGTCATGACAACACTAAATCCCACATGTTTGAGTAATTCTGCATTTGTTGACCAGCTTCCTCTCAATACTTCAAAGCACTATGTACTCTACTCTCCTTATACATCCTTTTTTGTAGGGGAAGAGATGGCTAATTGTGATAATATGTAAGGTTAGGAGTTCATGAGAATTGATTGTAAAATAAAACCGCAGGAGCAGAATATCCCTGTTCCTCCTTGCAGCCTCCTTGGTTTCTAAAATTAGTCTCAATGTTCAAAGGGACAGAGACAAAATTATCCTTATAATGTAACAAAATGTAAACAGCAAGAAACAATAATGTGTCTAAAAGGGAGTCTAAAATGGTAAAAGGATAAACATTTTCATTTAATCTCAGTTTTAATTTAGTGCTCAATTGGGCCTGTTTAGTCTTTTTTACACAGTTAAATTCTTAAGTTAAAGTTGTTTAAATGTATCATATTTTTACCTGAATTAGAAAAAATTGATAAAATGTATTGGTCAATCTCTAATATGCACTCTCCTAATTCAAATAAATAAGTAAAGTCAATTCTCAGTTTTGCATATCTTCAAACTAAAAATATAAATGATCTTTTAACAAGTATACATCTCCGATGTCTGTGTCCAGGGCGTCCTCTTCATCCAGGTGTCTCTCCAGAATTCATCAGCGTTCATCACATTCCAGCCTCACGTAACCACAACAGAAGCGCTGAAGGACTGGATAGAGGACTTGGGGTTTGAGGCCTCACTGCTCCAGGGACAGGGAGGACAGGGGGTGCAGGGGGGGCAGCAGGACCCGGAGCGGCTCACGGTGGAGGTGTGGATCATGGGGATGACGTGCCATTCCTGTGTGGACTCCGTCACAAATCGTCTGAGCCAAGAGACCGGGGTGAGCCAAGTGTCCGTG
Organism: Periophthalmus magnuspinnatus; assembly: GCF_009829125.3. NCBI lineage: Eukaryota > Metazoa > Chordata > Actinopteri > Gobiiformes > Gobiidae > Periophthalmus > Periophthalmus magnuspinnatus. The sequence continues at coordinate 6,387,426 of NC_047127.1, read as the reverse complement.
TCCTTGGAGGAGCAGAGGGGCAGAGTGACCTTTGACCCTGGCCTCACCTCACCAGAGAAGGTCAGGAGGGTCATACAGGACATGGGCTACGAGGCATCACTCACAGGTACAGACATAAAAACTGTACGCCCTGATTTATGTCAAAAAACAGTACTAAAAAAGTATTGATTTAAAGGTGAACTGTAACTTTTCTTAAGGGAGGTTCTCCATCTTCTTGTCTCCAAGCAGGTGACACAACCAGGCCATGTTTTTCAGTGTCTTTTTGAGAAATAAAAACACGTGTAATTGACTAAACGCACAACAAATAAGACTGTTGTCGTACTGTGAAACTTTCCAAGCAAAGCAATAAAACCTCTGAGAAAAGCAGGGCCCACATCACCACCAGCAGCACCACCAAAGAAGTGATTTAGTGTGTCTTTAGGTATTTTATGACTATAACTAAATCTAATTTCAATATGCCAAAGAGAGAGATCTTCTCAGCATTTGCAGGAGACTATACAACACTGCTCCCACCTCAGTGACATTCTGAGGGCTCAAAGGCTTTGTCAATCACAGACCCTGTACCACTTCATTACCACGGAAACCAGACCAGAATGCCCTTAAGAGTTTGATGAAGAGCTCTTGTTGGACTAAATGTGAAAACCTTTTTCTAAGAACAGTATATACTTGCATGTTCATGGAAGACTTTAGCATATATTATCGTAGCAGAATACAATGTGAAGTAATGGACGTTAGACTCAGGCTGTGTGGTGTTCTTAGAGCCTGCTCCTGAAACGCCCAAAGTAGCGCCGTCTGAGAGCCCCCCCACGTGGTCCCGGTCCCCGCAGATGAGTGAAGTCACGAACAGAGAGTGTGAGGAGAAGGTCCAGAGGTGTTTCATCAGTGTGACGGGGATGACCTGTGCCTCCTGTGTGGCCAACATCGAGAGGAACCTGCTCAAACACAAAGGTCACATCAGACACAATTTCTACTTTCTTACTATACTGTTAAATGCATGTAACATTATTATTATTATTATTATTAATATTAATAATATATTTTATATATATATATTTATATTTATTTATATATATATATATTTATATTTATTTCGAGGGTATCGGGTATGGGTATCGGGTACACTTGAAGCACATTTTACAAATTAATCCTTATATAAACTTAAAAAGGAGTTGGAAGAAGAAAACTTATTAAATCCCACCCCTATCTTCATTTAAGACATAAATTCAGTGCTTTGTTTACGCTTTCAACATAGTGTACAGCACCAAATATTTGTAAGCATAAACTCTCTCTCACCTTTCATTAATAGTGCCCAGTGTTTTAATCATAGACTAAGGACATGTGACTTCACCCACAGGCTCCAGTCAAATGAAGCTCTTTGAGGCTAGCAGTTATAGGGGCGAATTTACTAGGATCATGTAGAGCGTGTTAATACAAACATCTCAAGACCAAAATGACGAGCCTGACAGCAGCAGTTACAGAGAGACAGACAACAGTTTTTCAATAGAAAGTGAATTGAAGCCAGAGTAGATGGAGCCAGAAGCACGCCAATGCTCAATTTGGACGGCTAGGAGGTTAGCAATGTTTAACATTCAGGAGGTACCCGATTTTGATCCATGAGTGAACACCATGTTTCAGAATGAACTGTAAGCCCCGCCTACTTAGTCGAGTTTGTCACTTTGAAGTTGACCCTGACAGAGAAACAACTGTCTGGGATAACCACTGCTTGGTAGTTGTCCCGACATCTCTTCTCACCCAACATTGTCTCTGATTGGTGACACATTTTTTTTCCCTTGTAGCTTTCTTAGAGTTCTCATTAAAAATAAAAAAAGAGGCTAGAACTAGAAGAAATACAAGTCAGATACAGTCAGATACCTTTTAAGAACTCAAAGGTAATGTTTTACGTAATGTTTGGTTATCAGTTACCCCCATACTGATATTCATTTTCCTTATTAATGCTTTCAAGGATAGTAAACATTGTCCAATCTGTGCAGTTTGAGAAGTTCAAGTAACTTAAATACATTTTCTCTGCAGGGATCCTTGTAGTTTTAGTTTCTCTGATGGCAGGAAAGGCAGAAGTGAAGTATTGCCCAGATCTGATTAGCCCAATTGGTATAGAACGCCTAATTCAGGACCTGGGCTTTGGGGCCACCCTTATAGAAGACAGCTCCACCACAGATGGGAAGCTGGACCTTACAGTGAGTAAAAAACTGTTTATTTTCATGTAAACAATGAGTGACGAATAATACTTTTCTGTAGGTTACAGGCATGACGTGTGCATCCTGCGTTCTCACCATTGAGTCCAGACTCTCATCCATCAAAGGGATCCTCAGTGTCTCGGTGGTCCTGTTAACAAACAGAGCTCAGATCCACTTCAACCCTGAAATGATCGGAGCTCGAGATATAATCAAAACCATAAAGGTCATTATTTATGTTGTTTATGTCAAGTTATTGTCTCTGTCCTCTTATTGTCATTCTGCTTGTGAACTCTGTGTTCAAACTGGACAAGCACATTATCTCTGTCATAAAGTCCAGCTTCTTTCAGTTGAGGCTTCTTGCTAAAGTAAAGCTCTACCTTCCACAGGTGGATTTTGAAAAAGAAATCCACACATTTGAAATGTGGCATCTGGATTATTGTAATTCTTTATGTATCTGCTGCTGTGCCCAAAGCCAGACTCAAGACAGAGGTGACAGAGCCTTTTCTGTGGCAGCATCCAGACTATGGAACAGCGCCCCCTGCTTGTCAGATCCTCTCAGTCTGTAAAGCAGTTTCAGACTAGACTGAAAACCCATTTCATCTCCCTGGCAATTAATACTAGCTAAACAGGTTATCTTGGTGTTTTATTGTTCTTTTCCTATACCTCTATGTTTGTTTTTATTGTGCACTTTGGCCAGCTGTAGTTGTTTTAAATGTGCTATATAAATAAAGTTTAATTAGATTTGAATTGAATTGTTTTGCCAGTTTATATTTTGGTACTATCATGTTTCCAGGACCTTGGATTTGAAGCCTCTCTGAGGAAAGAAGCTGTCAAGAACAATATGGACCACTCAGAAGAAATCAAACAGCAAGTATCTAAAACTTTAGATTTTTTTTTATATCATCTGTCAGACTGAGGCTACTGTTTACACACAGTACTTTGAACATTAATATTAATATTTTCTGATGATGATCTATGTTATAATGTGGTTTCCTCAAAAACAGACCTGTAGTTATGTTTTGTTTCATTCAATCATATTTAATGCACAAACTCTGCGTATTTAGGCTGTGTTCTTCTCTCAGACAGAAAACACTCCTCCTGATGTCCTGTAGTAATAAAGGAAGCACTGTGTTTTTAAACTCCATACACCTTCGCTAGTATCACTTGGATCATTTCAGACTTGGAATTGCCAATCTTTACTAAGCTAAAGTTAAAAGGTAGCTGTTAACTTGAAAACTACCACTACATGACATCACAAGGTGGGATAGAGCCTTTTGAGCTTTATAAATGTAGATGGACTAATAATACAAGGTTACTCAAACATGTGTGAATGAAATAAAACACAACTCCAGGTATGTGTTTGAGGAGATAGCAGGATTACAACATGACTTAAAGCTTACAACAATCTGTTTTGCTTAATAGAGGGACCTTTAGTGTTAGCTTACAGTTACAGTACAGCAACATAATTTTTACTTTATCTTAATCCACAAATGTGATCGTGTGATTTGCAGGTGGAGGAACTCCTTTCTGACCAGCCTGATTTTTGGTATTCCAGTGATGGGCTTGATGATATACATGATGGTGATAGAACATAACTCTATGCACGAAGACCACAACATCCTCCCAGGGCTATCGTGGTTTAACCTGATCTTCTTCATACTCTGTACCCCCGTGCAGGTGGCAAAACAACACTTATAACTTCAAATTTGTCAATGTATATTTCTCAAACTCTTTATTTCTTTTAGATATTTGGAGGGCGGTACTTTTACATCCAGGCCTATGCCTCCTTAAAGCACTGTACGGCTAACATGGACGTGCTAATCGTGCTCGCCACTTCCATAGCTTACATTTACTCCTGCGTGGTTCTCATCGTAGCCATGGCTGAGAGGGCTGCCCAGAGTCCACACACTTTCTTTGATACCCCACCCATGTTGTTCGTTTTCATCGCACTGGGAAGGTGGTTGGAGCATTTGGCAAAGGCATGTCAATTTTAGTTTTTCTATTTTTATCTTTAAGCCAAGTACAAAAGATGTTTGGGGTTAGATATTAGTTTGCCTGACCAGCCCGTCCCTTCTACATTCTGTGTGACCAAGGATCTGGAATCAGACCATAGAATGTGACAGAACTTGGGGCCGTCCAAGCACTGCCACTAATTTGTGTCACATATCTCTCAAATGTGGAAGATTTCTCCTCTGTTTCATTTAGAACAAAATATAGAATTTCGTTTACCTGAGATAAAGAAGAGTTTGGTGTTTCGATTGTTGATTCTGCAGAAATCCACGCTATTTCATATTTTTTTGTACGTGTAATCCACCATATTTTGACATAAACGGCCCATACATTTCTCTGATTGGTTAATCCGCCTGTCAATCACGCGCAACTCAAATTGGGAGACAAGATACGGCTCTTTTTTTTAAGTTTTGTGAAAGCATGTGGCTCTGGCGGGCCATGTAAGAAATTAGTAAATAAAATATTTGAAGGAAGGACATAGAACAGAGGCTTGCTAGAAAAACGAAAGATGGTTATGAATGTAGTGAATCATGACATCTTTATAATTTATTGTCAACGAGAGAATAAATAAATCTGGAAACCTGAAACATATTTTGTAATTTGATCTTGTTCTTATTTATTTATTTTTTTTTTTTTTTTTTTTACAATACTGGAAATAATGTGGCATAAGTTTAAAAATGAGTTGGCCAGAGTTTTTTATGTAATGTAATCTCTTTTTTTTAGAGTAAAACATCAGCTGCTTTGGCTAAACTCATGTCACTGCAGGCAACTGATGCCACAGTGGTGACTCTGGGGTCAGACTTGTCCATCCTCAGGTAAAACTCTGCTGAATGTACTGCCAATGCAAATGTGCACAGTGGATTTTATAATACTTCTCTATATGTCTGTGTCAGTGAGGAGCAGGTGGAGGTGGAGCTGGTGCAGAGAGGGGACATTGTCAAAGTGGTGCCTGGAGGAAAGTTTCCTGTGGACGGGAAAGTCATCGAGGGAAGCTCCATGGCGGATGAGTCTCTTATAACAGGTGACACAAAAACTGATGGAGAAAATTGTAGCGATTAAAGGTCCTATCTTACACAGCATTCACTCTTATGAGCTTTTAGTCATGTTATAATGTTGTTATCTCATCCAAAACATACCTGGAGTTGTGTTTGTTTCATTCACATGTTTGGGTAATCATTTATTATTAGTCTGTCTACATCATCAAAGCTCAAAATTCTCTGTTTCACATTGTGATGTCATGTAGTGGTGGTTTTCAAATTAACAGCTACATTTTATCTTTAGTTCAATAGAGTTTAGCAATTCCAGGGCTGACATCACCCAAGTGATTCTAGTGAAGGTGTATGGAAAAACACAGTGGAGCACTTCCTGTGTTACCACCTGACATCACAAGGTGGACCAGAGTGTTTTTTGTTTGAGAACTCAAATAACACTAAATATGCAAATAATTTAAATGAACATAATAGAGATGAGGGGTTTTCTGTCTTTCTTTGTGGAGGTGAGCCAATGCCTGTGACTAAGAAGGTGGGCAGTATAGTGATTGCTGGATCCATCAATGCTCACGGTGCTCTGCTGGTGGAGGCCACTCATGTGGGGGCAGACACCACTCTGTCTCAGATTGTGCGCCTGGTGGAGGAGGCGCAGACCTCTAAGGTAGACTTTAGTCACCAAGTTATATTGTGTAGAGTGTATAGTGCATAGTGCTGCATGTTTGTTGTGACCTAATCTATTTTTGCACAAATTTATGTTATGTTGCAAGGTTATGAATGTATGTTGAACTGTGTCTGCTCAGGCTCCCATCCAGCAGTTTGCGGATAAGCTGAGTGGATACTTTGTGCCTTTCATAGTGGTCATTTCTCTGGTAACTTTGGGAGCCTGGATGGCTGTTGGCTTTGTGGACTTTGAAGTAGTCAAGGAGAATTTTCCGGTAACAGCACCCTCTGGTGTTTTGAAATGTTAACACAGGTGACACTTTGATCAACTTTCTCTCGTCCACAGGGTTATAACCCCAACATCTCCAAGGCCGAGGTGATTGTGCGCTTTGCCTTCCAAGCCTCCATCACAGTGCTGGCCATTGCCTGCCCCTGTGCTCTAGGGCTGGCCACCCCGACAGCTGTCATGGTGGGCACAGGCATAGGCGCTCAGAACGGGATCCTTATAAAAGGAGGAGAGCCTCTAGAGATGGCACATAAGGCAAGAATTTTATTTTATGATTATTACATTTATCACCTACTGAGTTTCAACACAGTTCACTTTTTTCTTTTGTAGATTAGTGTGGTGATGTTCGATAAGACAGGCACAATTACAAACGGGGTGCCCCTTGTGACGCGGGTGTTGGTGCTGTGGGAGGTGGCCCGAATGCCCCTCAGGAAGGTCCTCGCCGTGGTGGGCACTGCAGAGGCCAACAGTGAGCACCCGCTGGGACTGGCTGTGGCCAAGCATTGCAAAAAGGTCAGCTCTGCTATGGAGGCTAACCTAGTGCAAGGAGCTCAAGACTGGTTTATTTGTCAACTAAAGTCAAGCGTGCTAACACCTACCCCACTTCTCTAACCAGTTTCATCACACTTGGACACATAGATTTTTTTTTTACATACATTGATTTGTGCTTGCGGATATTCACCATTATTTATTTTTACCCTTTATAATTCAAACACATTAGACTTTCATATGTACATTTGTATGCGTGTCAGGAGTTGGGCTCTGCAGTACTGGGCTTCTGTCAGGACTTCCAAGCGGTTCCAGGCTGCGGGATCAGCTGTAAGGTCTCCAACGTGGATCACCTCCTCCAGCAGCACGACCAGGAACTCTTCGTCCTGCCTGGAGCCACTACTGATGAGAGCAGCCTCTTGCCCGCTGGAGAGGCCACTTCCAAAGGTCACTATTCTTCGTCTTAACAATTCATGATGTTAAAAAGCTCATATTTTAAATTTATCAATAGAAAAGGTGTTTGTTTTCCCTTGATGTTTAGGTGAAATCGTTGTGTACTCAGTCGTCATTGGAAACCGAGAGTGGATGAGAAGAAATGGGCATAACATTGGAGCAGACATCGACGCTGCCATGTCCAGTCACGAATCTAAAGGTCAAACCGCTATCCTAGTCGCCATTGATGGTAAAGTCACATTGCTATGCTAAATACATATGAAAAACACAAAGGTTGTACAGGAGTTCTTTCTATGTGGCTGCAGGTGTGTTGTGTGCTATGATAGCCATCGCAGACACAGTGAAGGCGGAGTCGGCCCTGGCGGTGCACACACTCAACAGCATGGGCATCGAGGTGGTGATGATCACAGGAGACAACAAGCGAACTGCCAAAGCTATCGCTGCACAGGTAAAAGCACAGACTGGATGATAAAGTAAAAAGCCTGTTTACAATTGAGCGACCATTTTGAATCTGCCTATCTGTCTTGTTTAGGTGGGTATAAAGAAGGTGTTTGCGGAGGTGCTGCCCTCACACAAAGTGGCCAAAGTGCAGAACCTACAGGAGAAGGGGCTGCGGGTGGCGATGGTGGGGGACGGGGTGAATGACTCTCCGGCGCTGGCGCGAGCCGATGTGGGCGTCGCCATAGGAACGGGGACAGACGTGGCCATCGAGGCAGCCGACATCGTCCTCATAAGAGTGGGTACAGCACAATGTAGGTCTGAATACGGTTACCAAAGATTGAATTTATTGAATTTTGTTTTCAGAACGACTTGATGGATGTGGTGGCCAGTATTGAACTTTCTAAAAAAACGGTGCGGAGGATCAGAATCAACTTTGTCTTCGCTCTCATATACAACCTTCTGGGAGTGCCAATCGCAGCAGGTGAACAAATCCCTCCTCACCAGGGCTTAGGTTGAGCGGTCAAATCCACTAATGCACAGGTTGGTAGTGCAATTCCAGCTCCCAGAGATGCTTGCTGTCGTTGTGTCCTTGGGCAAGACACTTAACCTACCTTGCCCCTAGTGTCTATGTACACTGGTGTATGAATGTGTGTGTGAATGGGTGAGAGATGAATTCCTTGATGTAAAACTCTTTGAGTGCCCTTGAAGGAAAAGCGATATATAAAACATGACCACTTACCATTGCATCGTTAGTAAAGGTGTACTATGTAACTTTTCCAGTGGGGAATACATCACCTGCTTGTTTCCGTGGTGATATTTTTGGATTGCCTGGGATTCTTCACAGTACAGCCTCAATGTTGTATATCTTACATTTATATAATTACAGATGTTCTTATTGCTAAAAAATACCTTGAAAAACATGCATCCTTAGTGTGAGCGGGCTCATAACTTGGCCTGGTAGCGTAACCTGCTTGACACAGTTTAATGCCATACTGTGGAACATTCTTGGCAAAGCAATAACATCTCCACTGAGACAAGCAAAAGGCAGACCCAGTACTATAACAGTTACATAATGCAGCTTTAATATTGCCCCTAATCAAAAATAATGATAGGGAGTCTAAAAGGGAAGAAAGATCTAAGTACATGTTGTATTAGTGTAAACACTACACTTTTGTCTTTTGTGCACAGGAGTGTTCATGCCGGTCGGCCTGGTGCTGCAGCCGTGGATGGGCTCTGCTGCCATGGCATTGTCATCTGTGTCTGTCGTGTGCTCCTCTCTGCTACTTCGACTGTGAGTGTGCACCAAAATAACTCAACTTACATAAGAGGGGACTAGAACTGAACATAGTTTAAAAAAAATGAACCTTTCACATTTAGTTGATTATTGCTAAAATGTAAATTACTTGTTGAGTAGGACTTAAAATGTAGAATTGTGGTAATTAATTTGGAATCATAAATTAAAAATATCATAAGATGATCTGAGATCTTTAGAGAAGCACAGAGAGTAATGGCTATATAAATATTGAAAATGCACTGTGTAACTTTTCTGGTGGGAAATACGTCACCTGCTTTTCTGCATAGAGATCTTATTGCACTGCCAGGAAAGTTCCACAGGATGGCATTACACTTATATTTCTTATTCAGTTACATGTTCTTATTGCTCAAAAATCTCTTGGGAAATAGGTTTAATGCCATAGAATCTTCTAGGAAAAGCAGATCCCCATGGAGACAAGAAGAGCTACGTTGTGGACTTTTAAAGCTACACTCTAATATGAATTGAGTAAGTATAAATCTTTTCATATATTGTAATTTGCACCTCCCTTTTTCCTTGTGTGTGTCAGGTATAAGAAGACGTCCGTGGAGGTGTACGAGGCACGAGCAGAGGGCCACATGAGGAGCCTGCAGTCATCCCAGATCAGTGCTCACACGGGGCTGGAGGGACACCAGCCCCCTTCAGCACGGGACCAGCCCAGCACCCAACAGAGAGACATTGTATAGTAAAGGGATTCAAGTACACAGACCAGGGCTCACACATGTCCTGGAAATTCTGAAAAACCTGAACGATAATTGACCTGTTTTTCAGACATGGAAAAGGCATGGGAAATAAGAAAAAGGGCCAAATGTCTTGGAATATATACATTTTCTTGAAAATTTCTCCACATTTTGCTTTGCTGTATTATTGGACATCATATTAATAGAGACTTTTACTGCCACCTGTTACTGCAGTTGGGTTTCTAAAAAATACATAAAATTAGACCTATTTTACACAAAATTTTTATCTCTTTTATTTTATCTCTTGGTGGACTTAATTTGAGTTCCACCAGGAAATATTTTTGGGGCATCTACATCACAAAATATCACCCTGCAGACTGACTTGAGTTCAATTTTAATTATGGGTCAATGTTTTTCGAAATGGACGTTTTGCACTTATGTAAATTATATTTTGGCCAGTCCGATTTTTTATTCTAGCTTTGATCTGACCACAAAATGCCTTAAGATGTAAATAAAACCAAAGACTTAATACATTCTACTTTTCTTTTTTATTAACCACACACAAGATACCTCTGTAGCCATAGTTGCCCTGAGGCTGGATTAAGAACTTTGACTGCCAATCTGCGCTAACAGCTGTGCTCAAGGACAACAAAATAATCTACTTAAAGCCGGATTTGAACCAGCAATTTGTCAATTCATTATTCTGTGAAAAGATGATTAACATTGATCAATGATGCCATGTTGGGTGTGCTTTTTATAGGGCTCCATTTCCTTCCATTTCAATCAGCAGGTGCAGACAGACATTCAAATATATTTTTAACCATGCCCAAGATAGACAACATTAATTACATGACATCACTGACAAAGCACTTCCTCTGTCCACCTGTGAGTTTCACCAAGTTTTATGCTAAATATTTGAGCTCCTCCATATTTTTAAAGTCCATATACCTTTACTGGACTGTTTTTTTTTGCACTTGAATGACCTTCACTACAATGAATCTCTGTCTAACATGTCGACAATAACCATGTACCTAGTTCGTAATTTCAAAATCCTTTGCTCCACATTTTTTGCCTGCACATAATCCAAACATTCTCTGTGAAAAGTGCCATCACCTGGGGCTGGGTCAGGATCAAAAACACAATCAGTTCTGTTTTTGTTTTTTATGTCAGCTGAACTTCCTTGACTTTGAGGAGAATGGACTGATGCACCCAGTCAGCAAAAACACTAAAGAGGAGCTGGTTCATGGTCTGTTCATTAAAATAAGTGAATAAATTACTAAAGATATTGCATCAGTGTTTTAAGATGAGGTTGTACATTTTATATTAGACCTCATGTGAAAGCTCAGAGGCTGCACTAGCACTGATTAATGATTGGCTGCAGGTGCTGAAGTTTACGTAGTCACTATTCAAATCAGAGAGAGTCTTTTTAGGATTAAACCAACTGGATTTCAGCATTAAAACTATCATGTGAGGCTCATTCTGCTTTCTGACTGGATAATTCTCTTGAGAATCAAAACACTAAACTATGACATGAATAAATGGTACATCAATGTTTTTGTTATTAAGGATAAATCAGCATTAGAATTGTTGTCAGTAAAAGCTATTTGATTTTTAACATATTTACCTCATATCGTAATTTAAAATAAAAATCTTACAGACAGTTCCTTTAAAAATGTAAGGGTGCTAAAAGTGCTGGCAGGTTAGAAAGACTTTACCTGGTGTGACTCTATGGTATATAAATAGCTTTCTGCAGTAGGCTATTCTGCGTATCTCTGCATCTCTTGTATCTCAAGGAAAAATCTAAAATATTTACCATAACACAAGGTCTTAAAATCATGTGCTTTGCAGTTGTGAAATTAGTCCCAGTTGAATCAAGATATAGGCCTAAGTGGAGGGTAATGCGGGAATACGTCAAGTCAAACCAACTGAACTTTAAATTTCACAAATGATTCTTCATCTTGACTTTTTATTAAATATTTACTTTTGGACAGTTTTTAATTGTACAATATTGAATAGGCTACTTCCAAGCAACAGGGTACAAATAGTGTCTAAGCCCTCTGCTGGCAATATTTGTGGTGAACCATTTTGTCTGTGATTCATTTGCTTTCATTGTCTAATTAAAGCAAAATGGAGAGGTTAACATTGATGACAGTTACAGAGCCACAATGAGCTTAATAAATCTGGAGAAGGTGGAAAGAAAGGATTCCCCCCTCAAACAAAAACTTGAAAACATTAATCTTGATTTTGACATTATACAAATAAAATACAGTATTCACTACGTTCAAACAAAACCAGTCCAATCAAGTGTCATTGTAATGTGACATGTATTTCAGGAGAGGGCGCTGTAACACTGCCATCACCTTTAAAATGACGCGCGGTCACGAGTAAGAGCTAAGTATGAAAAATGTGCAATAAATCTAATACTTTAAACCACATAAATAGTAATAATTGATTTTAAACAGGTTAAACACCCCGACGAAAGCACACATGTAACTTCGCATGAAAAAAAAACAAACTTAAAACTGGTTGTCATCATATTTTACGCTAGCTAGCTTTTTGCTAACGGTAGTTGCTAATGTTACAATTTACATTATTTTAAGCCAGAGAACAATAAAAACAGCTTTGTGTTATATAACTTTATGTTTTACCGGTACTTGCTTTTGTGTGTTCTGTGTCACTGGAAAGCTAAAGCTAGCCAAAACGCTAAGGTTAATTACCAGAATTTACATGAGGAAAACATACTATTTGTCTTTTTGAATAATAAAACTGCCCTAACATGGTTTGAAACCTTATGAAAACCTAATGTTATAGTCCTGTAGTGCTTGTTAATAACGCGTGTGTTACTACAACAAAAAGCTGATGCAACAATCTTTAACCCTTATAGGCTGGTTTTACCTTGACCTCCAAATGTGCAGATGTGATGGTGACACCAGCGCTTTCTGAGTGCAAGAAGTGAGACATGAAGAGACATACCACCTCAAGAGAACCACGACTGAAGCTTGTACTCTGAGACCATCGACACACATAGAAAGCACGTCCAAGTCCAGGTAAACTCAGCAAAGTAATGATACTAGAGTAGGGTGACCAGATTTTCAAATTTGGGACACACCTGTGTTGCAGTGGTTGGTATAAAAAAAGACTGGGAAAATAATGTGTGACATTGTCCATTCTGGAGTGCATTTTTTTGCTTTGTAGTTATTTTCAAGCATGGTTTTCTATATTTTATCTAAACAAATGACAATATATTGCTCCCTTTATTGTTTGTATGGTTAAAAATAGGGACATTTCTTGTATAAAACCAGGAAACATCAATGGATTTGAATAAATCTGCTGGAACAGGGGACACAGGGCTCAAAACTGGCACTGTCCCGGATAAATAGGAACGTCTGGTCACCCTATACTAGAGTACCGGTAATTATCCATATGCCTGAGTCAGACTGAAGCCCAAATCAAACTGGTGTCTCAATATTTCCTGCTGTGTTATCAAGCAGGTATGGTCTGAGTTTGGCTTGTGTCTGGCTGGAGTGTAAAAAGCCATGTTTACATTGGAACTGAAGGTAGGACACTAACAAATACTAATATAAAACATTAAATGCGCAGGCTTGGGTCAAGTCTACAACAATATCGTCTCTCTTTGTAATAAAACCTCCAGTTGTTCATTATCTGGAAAATTTGGGTAAACATTCCTACCCAGTATGCCCTTTGGCAAACTCAGATATAAGTGCCGCTCTTAAAATGTACTGCATGTCAGTAGTGTCTTACAGTTTGTCTTCCTGGACACCTTGTGTTGTATGGAGAGAAATAGAAAATTGTGTCATATTCCAACTATGTCAAGGCATATATTCAAAAGACACTACTGGCTGATTCGTAGTCCTTGCTGGAGTGTGCAGTGCTGGGCAGAGACTTGAGGTACTCCATGTGTCTGCGCGCGTCCTCCTGGTTGTGCCGGATGTAGTAGACGATGTAGGCTGTCACCATGCTGAACCAACAGAACATGGCTACAAACATGGCAACGTCGGTAGTCTTCTGGTGGAAGGTGCAAAAGTTCACCCCAGAGTCCAGGACGTGAATGACCGGCTGCCCAACATACTTGTCCTGTATGGAGGTGTGGCAGCTCACCTCGGTGACTGTCTCTGGGTCCAGCCTCAGCTCTCTCAGCACCTCCTGCAGGGTGGGATGACTATCATTAAATACACTAGAAAAAGTTAAGAGTTCTTTTTTAGACAAACAATGAAGAATATGAATTGTACTATTTGAGCATGATTTACTGGCAAAACAAAATATAAGAATAAGATTTACCTCAATTTACTACCAAGAATGATTTAGTTACACGCACACGCACACTCACACGCATTCTTCTTTATGTAGTACCCATCCCTACCTGTAGAGCACATCCACAGTGCCAGGGGTTGTGGGACAAGCGCACCCGGGCATGGATATGTGTGAAGGTATCTCTGGGAAGGCTGCTTAGGAGGTTGTTGGAAAGGTCCAGCATCCTCAGCCCCTCGGAGACCCCATGGAAGGCCCCCACCTCCACACTCTCAATGTTGTTGTGGGACAAGTCGAGTTCTTTTAGGTGTGGCAGCTCTCCGAAAGCCTCTCGTGGGATGTGTTTGATATTGTTGGAGGAAAGCAGGAGGACCGCTGTGTCTCGGGGCAGCTCAGAGGGAATGGTATCCAGACTGCGGGACATGCACTGGACTACCATCCCGCCTCTATCGGAGCAGTGGCAGCTCCGGGGACAGTTGCCTGCACTCTCGGTCATCATGAGAAGCCAGAGGACAGCAGTGAGAGGGACATGTCCAAAGAACTCCGCAGCACTCCACACCTCACACATACTGGAGAGACATCAGGATTCAGACTCCACATACGAGCAAACCTGTAATAAAGAAACACAAGCAAATTCATATTAAGAGATTGGACCTTGATTGTGAAGGTAAGTACTGATGAAAATGTTCCTAGGTAATTCTTATTGTGTGGTGCAGTGTCTTTTAAAAGCATCACTTTACATGAAAGACATCATTGTTTTTACATTAAATTGAACCTGTGATGTAAATGGAAGTGTCTCTCAACTAAATCTATACCCAAACTCATGGGACATGGAAAAAGTAGGACTGTCGAAGAAGAACTGGACAAATGATAGATGTAGTATATTTTCAAAAGTGAAGTATTTCTCTATAATGGAGGGTTAGGTGCATATTATCACTGATGCAAGTGGCTTTATGTAGTGCGGGTCATGACTGCAGCTGTAAAAGTGGAGACATTGTACCATATTTATCACTTGTTCAGCTTTCAATAGTATACACTCATTATTCAAAAGGGAACAATGTGAATCAGCAGGACCATTAACAATCATAACTAACTCACACAAATGTCAGCTAGGGGAATTTGAAATTGACACCTTTATTTCCTGTGGTAGTAAAAGCATGTGGTTTGGAGCAGAGTTCACACTTAAGTTAAATATAGCTTAAGGTGTTACACAAAATGGACTCTTGTGAGCTTTAAGCCGTGTTATAATGTTGCCTCATCTAAAACATACACAGAGTTGTACCGGTGTTTTGTTTCATTCACACATTTGAATAACCCTTTATTATTAATCTGTTTACATCTCCAAACCTCAAAATGCTCTGTTTCACCTTGTGATGTGCAGTTTTCAAGACAATAGCTACCTTTTACCTTTAGTTCAGAAGAGATCGGCAATTCCAGGGGTGAATCAGAAAATTGTGTATTATAGGCCCTTTAAATTGTATATGTGTGAAATGGCACTGGAATAGAAATATTTAGAAATCCATAATCTCTTTCCCTTTAAATGGCATCAGTGTTTTGCATATCCACAAAGAATCAGATATTGGTCTTGATCGTGTCTATGATGAAAATGAGTTCTGTCATTCCGATGCTCCTATCACATGTTCTGAAAAGGCTGTTCCTCCTCAGAAGGTGCTCTTTAAAGTTCACCATTATCATCACAATGGCCTTACATGGTCTGCTGCTGCTCATGCTGGGAGGAGATGACAGCCGGTGAACAGGTGAGCTCAACCACGCAGCCGGTGAACTTTTTTAGTGAACAGTGAATGAACAGTTGAATCTGGCAAATGAAGATGTGTGTAGACAGAGTGTTGTATTAATTTGATAGATGTAACAATAGGCAACATTGGCTTTGTTGGTGCTGTGTACCCTGAGCCCACTTTGAATATTATTTACCTTTAAATAATGTAATTTCTGAATATTTCTCTCGGTTAGTCAGTTTGATCAATTTTATTCTTTCATGTTCTGATTGGTCTCAATATATTTTTGCATGTAGACTCTGCAGCCGTTCAATTTAGATATTCAGTATTCGTGAAAAATACCAGTCAGGAATATTGTGGGATAATGTAGGAGTATTGTAGGATAATCTAGGAATATATTAGGATAATCTAGGAATATTGTACAATAATATAAGAATATTGTAGGATAATCTAGGTGTATTGTATGATAATTTAGGAATACTGGACGCTAATCTAAGAATATTGTAGGATAATCTATGAATATTGTACGATAATCTCGATGTTTCGCATATTTTACAATTAGAATTAGAAGAACTTTATTCGGATATTCTGGTAACTATTGCACATACCAATAAATAACCATGAGATACAGTTAAAACATTTATACATAACATACATTTAAAATATTTTCCTTTTCAATCAAGAACATGTTGACTATAGTATAAACAATAACAAATTACTAGACAAAACAGATGCCATGTACAGCTATATTTTTTTGTAGTTGCACTTTTTTTTTCTTCATACACTGTAACAGTATTTCTACTTTTTTTTATCGCCCTCCCCTAAATACAATGTAATGTATTCAAGATATTAACATCAGACCTGCTTCTATAATTAGGAGCATTGTATTCTGTGTATTCTGCTCTAGGCGAAAATAAATGACTAGTTACTTAAAAAAAAAGTTAAGCCCTGAAACAAAAGGTAGATTGAGGTAGAATTATGTAGAATGCATTTGTCACTCACCTTCTCAGTGTTCTCACATAAGTGCAGTCAGTTGAGTCGTCCTCTGTGTGAAGTAACAGCAAAAGAATATGTCCCAAATGAATGTGCTCTGCTTTATCTCTGCGTGCTCTTCTCCTCTGTCCTGGTACTTTAACACTGTGTGCGGTGGAGGAAAGAGAGACAGAGGGGGAGAGGTGTGAGAGAGGGAGAGATAGAAGAGAGAGGGGGGCAATGTAAATGTAATGCTGATTTAAACTTTTTTACAATATTAGAATGTTCAAAAACATACTTTATTATACATTTTTGATCTCCTCACGTGACTATCTAGTTTGGGGGTTGTCTCCTGAACAGATCACCATTTTCATTGTCAACAAAAGCAACAAAAAAGTTGTTATTTTTATTCAGCTCTTAAATTGGAGCCACTTCAAAGCACCTATCTGTTAGCGTCAAGTTGACAATAGCTGAATTTCTAACAGTGCAAAGCAGTGTTTCTTGGCCAATGTCAAAACCAATGCGTCAAAAATACATTATAATACAATACCAAAATACTGGAAGGTCAAGTTCGTTTGTCCTGAATTAATCCTGTCTATTTTCAGACAGGCACATCCTTTCAGAGTGCTCATAATCACTGTTCCTCAACCCGCTTTTTGACCCATACTGCAGAGTGCTACTGTATTTGGATGAAATGCTTTTGACAGTCTTATTATTTTGAAGCATTTTTGAAGGTACATTTTGTTATGTATATATTTTTTTCAGTACACATGTGAAACCCTGACAAAATGTGCATTTAAAATTTTTTTGAGACACATAACTATGTAAATCAGTTAGCTTAAGATGTCTTTCAAGTATTATAAATTACATATTATAAGGCACAATGGTTTGTAACAGGAGTGTGATGGAAAAAATCACACCATGCTTGCTACCTACTACCATTACCATAACATTTGAGTAATCCTGCTTGAATAACAGATGTAAATGCTAGGTTTAAGTTTTCTATATATACACAACTGAAGCGACTCCATATAGTTACTTGAGTTGATCATTCTCAATGCGTTAAGTTATATAAGTGCCATGTTGCTATTTTTGTTTTACATTTGATAACATAGAAATAATGAAAATGTGTGTCTTGTTCATTGCAGTTGTGGCCCTCACTCACAATTATCTTTTCAATTTGTTTAATGTGATCCCTGGTGTCCATTCTCCAAAGCAGAACTGTACACCTCTGAATAAAATCTCTGGCCAAGTCGAGCCTCTTGAGTGATTAAACATCTCAGGACACCCCTCCCTAAATCAATTGTATTGATCACATTAGCATCACATTGTTTTCACGACAGCTGACCAGAATCACACCCCTAAACGTCACGTCATGCCTTCTGGTTAATTCACTTACTCCTGTTAGTGCCATAAAACAGAGCATCTGCCAAGGAGTTAGTGGAACATCATGTTGTCATTTTGCTGACTTGCACAGTGTTGAGCCTGCTTCTTTCAGACCACAGCCTGAAGTTATTAAAAAAAAGAACATGTAATAGTAACATAACGTGTGAAGGTGTACGCTGCTTCAAATCACTGCTATGTTATTTCATCATTGTACTGTAGAAGGGATCTTTTTGAAAATAGATTAGAATAGGTTTTTTTTTACATATACATTTATCATAATTGTTGAGGGTGACAGATATGTTAAAATACTATCTCATCTGTAATCCATATTGTAGATTCTGTTTTTCAGTTCAGAAACTGCATTTACTCCTAAATGCAGTTTCTGATTTGTACATTCACCTTTACCATTATTTCCTTCTGTAAAAGTAGCATTTTTACAAGACCAACAATAAGACATTCATGTTTTTAAGATGTCTCTCCCGGATGGCTGTATTCTGGAGAAGGTTGTGTAAGCATATCAGAGCTGTGCTGAGTGGCAGCATGGACACGCTCCAATGCTAAGTCCATGCCAGCAGCAGACTTTAGCTTTTGGATGCCTTGTTGGGATTTGTATTGAAGGTAAATTGAGAGCACACTCGCTAAAGTCCTCTGTGCTAAAGTCCTCTGTGCTAAAGTCCTCTGTGCTAAAGTCCTCTGTGCTAAAGTCCTCTGTGCTAAGGTTCATGCAGGACACATTTAGAGAGACAAAGGCAGTTTGAATTCTGACTTTGGAAACTGTCACTGATGAAAGTATTTCACCTTTGTGAGACCCTGTGACTTTTTCAATTTTGCCTGTAAGCTTTGTATTGAATACAGTTTTGGTTAGATTCGTGAAGCATAAATGCCATTAAAGGAATAATAAGTAGTTTTCAAAGACAGGGTGTAATATGTGGTCTCTCAAGACCTGACTAGTCCCGATTTCTTCCTGTGAGGCTATCTTAAAGAAAAGGTGTTTGTGAATAAACCTCAGACAATAAACAACTTAAAACGTAATATCGAGGATCAAATAAGAGCCATAAGCCCGGAAATGCTTTCAAATGTTATGCAGAGTGTGTTGGATTGGGCTATTCAGTGTGAAACTGAAAATGGTGGACACTTAAAAAACATTATTTTTTAAAAATTAGGTCATTTTACTTCCCTTAGTTTAAGTAGTGATAAGTACAAGTGTTGGTGAACAATTATAACCATATATATTGCCAAAAATCTCTGAAGGTTCAGTTTACCTACTGCTAAAATTTGGTGAGTATAACTTAACTTAATTATAGGAGCTATTGAAGATTAAAAGTGTACCTTCTTTGACTCAGGACCACAGATTGTCCCTTCAGAGCAATTACCATTTTTGTGACTTCTATGGACATGTTTTTTGGGTATAAATGCAAAGGGGTTTCAGCACTTTGATGTTTAAATGATACACGCGCGTTCACTCATTTCTGATTCTGCGTGGTATTTTTAAATAATCTTGATAATAACTTTAATTATTTGAAAAATACTTGATGCTACTTTTGTTAGCCTTTTGCCAAAATGCACAAACAAATGCACTTTATATCAGTGGAGGAGTCTTTCCATTGTTCGTTATTCAGACAAAATTGCTGCAATTTTTTTAGATGGTCTGTACTAACCCTGCACCACTCAGGCTTTTGAGATCTTTTTAGCATAGTATAAGGCTTTCTACATGTCTGTTCCTCTGTCTGTTTTATGAACAAGTGCACTTTTGAACAATGCCATAGATTTCTGTAGTTTTTTTTTGAAGCAGCAGTGTCTGGTCTAGCATACCCTCTGTTTTGAGTTTTTGACTATGGTGTGATATTTGCCTATCAAAATATACCTGAACCTGTTGCATTATTTACACTTCACACTTCACGCAATTCAAACCAGAAGGTGCTTGTGTGTTTATAGTCGTACTTTTTTGCTCTTTTGATAATTTCAGCACTGAAATTGCCTTGTGGTGATAGAAGTGCAAAATGGCTCCCTTTCCTGTTGTCTGCAGAGGTCCTCTGGCACCTTATCTTTATTCAAAAGAAATGTGAAAGTAAACATGAATGCCAAAGAGCATGTGTTATTGTTGATGCCATTGCTTTAAGAAATGCTAAGGTGTTACAAACGCAGGAATAAAGCACGGCGATCAGAAAGCCAAACCTTTTTTCAATTTCTCCCAATATCATCAAATCATCTGAAGCATTGGTCAGGCATGGTCAAATTTCATTGGAAAATACATGAAAGTATCTTCTCCGCACCACCTCTCAGGGCTCACAATGTTCATTTAATACTGCGCCTCCAAGTTTAGTTTTACTTTAAAGGGCCCATATTATACTCATCTATGTTAAAATGTTGTTTTCTCATGAAAAACATACCTGGGGTTATGTTTTCTTTCATTCCCATATTTAACAAACAAATCCTGCATATTTAGGCTGAGTTCTTCTCTCAAACAGAAAACACCTTGTGATATCTTGTGTAATACAGGAAGTGCTCCAGTGTTTTAAACTCCATACACCTTCACTAAAGTTATTTGGATGATTTCAGCCCTGGAATCTACTAAACAAAAGATTAAAGGTAGCTGTTAACTTGAAAAACTACCACTACATGACAACTGACAAGGTAGAACAGAGCATTTTGAGCTTTGGAGATGTAGACAAACTAATAATAGCAGCTTACTGAAACATGTGTGCATGAAATAAAGCACAATATATTTTTTGAGGAGGTAACAACATTATAAAATGCCTTAAAGCTCACAAGAGTCAAGTTTGTGTATTATAGGACCTTTAAATAGAACCACATATGCTTAGCTTGATTTTTATTTTTTATTTTTCGAAGTGATCCATGTTATAGCATGCATTTTGTAGCTACTTTTGTGCTGAATCGTACTTATATCTGCAGTTGACTGAGCTTCTGGCTACAGTTTCAGTTTGCTTGCATAATCGCTATCACTTTTTATTGCAGTGTTAGCCTACTTACTCGCTAACAACTTTAACATTTATCACATAGTTTCTACATAAGATTCTTCTCTGATGGATGTAATTACATACAATGCCAATATTCTTTTTATCGGATCTGTTTGTTCAAATGAAAACACAATCAAATATGGTCCTGAAGATGAGAATAGATTACATTCTCATTAAACCCTGTTCTGTCTAATTAGCATGCTCATTTAGCTGTATGCTAAGAAGTTCAATTCAAATGCAATCAAAAATTCTCCTGGGGATTGTATACTGTGATGTGTTGTCAAATACAAAACAGGAAAGGACGTCACAGAAAGCAAAATTAAACTTTATTAATTGTATACTTAGCAACACCTTGAAATGAAAACCTATGTCATTACTCACAACTAATGTACATCTGCACAGAGCAAAGAAATTCATCAAAATAGTTACAAAGATCTTCACTTTTTTCAAAATGGCATTGCTCTCGAACAGAAGTCATTCTGATCTTTTCCTGCCACAGTGTAAATGTAAAATGAAAATGAATTGCACATTGCACTTATTATTGCATTAGTTGCAGTTGGTTTCAACAGTAGTCACGATAATGCACGCGTTACTCACCACTTGGAAGCAGACATGTCCATGGTTCACAACGTGCTAAAAGCCTTAAAACTCTTGAGGATGTAGAGAACTCTACCTTCTAATCAAAATAGTGATAAAATACACACAATATAATGTAAATTAATATGCATTCTTGGCTAAATACTGCTGCAAGTGATTTGTATGTTGTTTTGGTTTCATACCTATTAGCTACTATTAGCAAGATGCCATTAGTATGTTTGCTTTGTTATCGTTGTATCTTGACAACAAGAACATCCTCAAGAGTGTCCCAAATATTAGCATACTTTTCTTTCAAATAACATGTAGTTTACCAACAAGCAAAGCATGGAAGCACAATTCTGCCACAGCAATCAAATAATACAGTTTTTTTGACATATTTAATTATCTTAAACGATTGACTGTGAGTTTCTCAAAAGCCACACTGTTTTTGATGCACCCCTATGTTTTGTTGATACTAATTAGCCATATCTATGTAGTGGCTAGTTATAAAAAATTAGATTAAAATTAAAGTGATTTTTAGCCATAGAGCTATAGGTATATTTAATTCCCTTACCTATTTAGCTTACTTCTCAGGTTGCTGTTTTGAGAAACTCGGCCTAAAGTCAACAAACACAACAAATAAGCAGTTTTCCCTTGAAAGGGAGAAAGTCGCTTCCATACATAGTTATGTGCATCACAAGAGCATAAATAAATACATACTCCAAAAGTCCCCATTATTTTTTAAATAAAATATACATAATAATAATGACAATATAAAGACATTCAAACCTAAAGCATCCGATGAAAAAAAAAAAGACAAGATGAACAATCTTGAAAAGAGACTGAGTGGTCACGTCCGCCCAAGCCCCGCTGGTCCCCCCTGAACCCCTGAACATTCTTGGCCCCCAAAAACCTCCAGGCACCATCCAATGAGATCAGCTTTCTACCTCACTTCATACTTCTTCTGCTAAGATGAGATAGCTGAAACTTTTGGAGGCACCTTTTGGCTTTTCAGTCCAAATAAATCTTCCACATCAGAGGAAGTCCAGAGTAAAGTGTTCAATAGTCTATTGCATGAGCGCCGCGTAGTTGACTAATGTGCTACGTCACAATAGTCTTGTACAAAACAAAGAGTAGAAGTTGTTAAACAATCATTGCATTTGTATGCATACAGTGTTTTTGCCACTGATTTTCACTAATTCCCATTCATGCATCTATATACTATTAGTCAATAGGGGTGGCTATGTCGGAAAGCTTTTTGTTTAAGCAGGGAGCAGGACTAGACGTGAATGGCTGAAATGGCTGAAAGTATGTGGAAAAGAACAGGAGCACAGATATATTATAATAATCATAATAGGTTCACAAGTTCACTGAACAAATACTCACTGTACAACACTCAACATGCAGTAGAAGAATTTTAGAAATAATATGGGAAGCTCTAGGTGTGATACCATTGGCTGAACAGGGTCATGTGATGCAGCAAACAGTAGTGGGTAAATGCAAATTAGGACAAAAGCAGAGCAATCAAATCATCAAAATATCATTTTTAAAAATATAGTTACAAAAATGTGTTAATTTAGCTACATCCCACCACACTTGCCGATAGCATCACTGAGCAGCTGAAAGATGCAAAACTATTTTCTACAAGTTTGGTACTTTACTATTTTAGAAAACAAATACGCAGCACTGACAGAGAAAAGATGGAGGCATTAGAAGAACGCAAACACAAGTTGTTCCTATAAACATTCAACATGCTTCAACAATTTGCTACAAACCTAATCAACAGAGAACTTCGACATAAATAATGGTATTTTTGCAGTTCTGGAAATGCTGACACCCAGCCTGTCCTGGTCAGGGAGGTGCCAGGGAGGTAGGGGGTCAGGTATCCAAAGAACCGCAGTCAGAGTCCAGAGGGCATAGTCAGGAGTGCGCTGGTCGATAATGAAAGGGCCAAACAGAGAAGCCAGACAGGGAGCTTATGATGTTGTCATGGAAGATGGGTCATTCCACATGGCTGCAACATCTCGGAACCTACGGCAACATAGCGGAGTCAAAAATGTACAAATGATTATTTTTAGAGTGACAGTGCAAGTGAAGCTGTACTTCTGAAAATGGGCCATTTTTAGGTGTACCACAAAGAAAAAAAAATAGCACAGATAAATCAGGCAGGTTTGTGCCAAGTTACAGTCCCGACGGGACCCTATAGTAGAGTATTTTCAGGTTTGTAATGTTCTTCTGAAGTGAGTGCACACCTTGCATTGATGAGGTACTGGGCCAGGCTGATGTTAGCGGGGGTCCCTGTGATGGTGATCTGGCGCTCCGATGACCCTTCCATAGCATTAGCAATTTTGATCTGTGCCCCAGACATCTGACGGATCTCGTTGATTTTGGTTCCCTGGCGTCCGATTATGCAGCCTATTAGCTGGGAAGAATATGGAGGTGCCACTTAGATAAAACAGCATGAACACACATAACCACATTTCTGACTGAAATCCTGTTAGTCAAGTCAGACAGAAACATTATTTTAGTTAATACATAATGGCAAACAAAAATAAAGACAATTGCTGAAATACTTTACATTATTTCTCCATTAATTACCTCCTATTTTTATATTGGGACTGGGATTGAAGCAGATGTACTGCAAAATGTACTCACATCATTGGGAATGGTGAGTTCATGAGTACTGGCCTGGTTACTGGCATCCAGACCTGCTGCTGCAGATGGGAGCACATAACAGGGAGAACAGAGATTGGTACAATGCACTCATCACCTATAATCCATGACACTTTGTGCACAAGATCTACAGGATTGGTTGTGTCCTTTTGGTAGTATAAACTGGGTCAGTGCAGCACGGATTGATTGGGCCTATTTATTTTGTTTCAAGTGTGTTTTTGTGTTTGTATGTGAATACACATTTTGATATTCATGACTTTAGCTCAAAGTAAATTAAACTCTTGACCTTTCCAGCCAATAATGGGACAGTAGTAGTACTACATTAGGTCTCCTGGTTAATTTACAGCTGCAGAGCGTGTTTTGCTGCATGTGTTGTGTGCTGTTATGACGGGCTGTAACATGTAGGCACAGAATACAGTAACTATGGCTGAGGAGTGGTGGAAACACACTAAATCATTAAGCCACTTGGGCAATTATTTTCACACAACAGTGGCTTAGAAGTACCAACTGACCCGCAACATAATGTACTGAAAATGGGGCTTAAACTTGTGCCAAAGCTCTTCCATAGGTTTTAATTAAAAAGAGGAAACAAGATGAGCAAATGACAGCAGAAACCTCAACATTAGCCAGAGCAGACCACCAGCAGGCCATGTCTACCACAGTAGAGAGGACAGAGAGAGTGTGCTGTGTAAGGTCAAGACAGGAGCTTTGGTACAGGACGAGTGTGGGTGGGTACGTACCGGGAAAGGCAGGGGTGGTCTGTCCGAGGGGGGTAAAGGGGGTTTGCTGCATAGCCAACTGGTGGAGCTTGCTCAACTGCTGAGGGGGGGAGGAGGAGGACAGCAGAGCTATAAGGTCCAGATTGTTAAAAACTCAAACACATTCACCCAGTCACAAAAGCACTCATTCATCCACAGATATAGAGACACTGTCCAGTTACTACAACAGTAAAGAGTGGACAAGGAGAAGTACAACACAGGACGAAGTCAGAGAGAGCTGAGAGAAGGCACTCATAGAGGACTTGACAGTAGTTAGCAGGCTACCTGACATTTCTACACCCAATTTACTCCTCAACATCTGTACTGACAATGGTCTACTGATGCTATTGCATTTCAGCAGATATATGGTGTTCTGTGCTTTAAGCAGAACACCATATATCTAATAGTAGTTTGAATGGGTTCTGATGATGATATCCTATAAATTAGGGACCATAAAGAACATGAGAACATTGTTCAAGAGCTTAACGGATATTATACATGGCTGTAATCCTCCCATGTGCACAATAGTATTGATCCTATAAAGCAAAGGCAAGGTCAAGATCATATACATATTAAAGAGTTGTTTTGATCAAGCAAGTGCTCTGGATTTGTGAAATTGCTGACTTAGTCTCAAAATATGGTGTAGATTGTCTAAGTCCCATGAGAACTGAACAGGGAAGGGAGGCAAGAGATAGAAGATACATATTAGAAACATTGCTGTATTAATATTATAAGTTAATATTAATAAGGGAGTATAGATGTAGGCCTGTCTCAGAGTAAGGTGGAGCTGGGAAGGGCAGCCTTTAGGGGGCACTCACATCAGGATGAGGGATGGCGTACTGTCCCTGGATAGTGTATGCCTGTAAAGAATAGAAAAGAAAAGACTGTTTGAGTGAATGAATTAAATATTAGGTATGAGCGCAATATGCACTATTGTCAACTGAACGCTAATGTAAAGAGGAGTGGAGGATTTGGTTTTCATCACAAAACGATGTGTGCCACCACAATTGTGACATCATAAAGCGTGATTATTATTATCATATTATTTTTATGCCCAAATATAGTCCCAGTTGTTATGTGAGGGAGAAGAAATGCATCAACATAAAAATTTTCACAATAGTGAGATGTGGTCTTTTGTCATATTTTACAATAAGGAACACACAAAGCAACAAGGCCACTTTTCTCACTGTCCTCAGTCCTTGTTCATTCTGGCAAAGAAAGTAGCGTAATAAAAGCATTGAGGGCCCAGTTTATTCACTTATTCACTATGGGAAGCACAACAGCATAGATAACAGGGCTTGGAGTGAACAATCGTGCCATACTTTTAATCACGTCCTCCAACCATGCTGAACATTTAGTCTGGAAGTGTACAGCACTGAATGACAAATTGCAAAAATGGGAGGGGAAAAGTTCTGAAGAAGAACTGAAGAAACAGCTTGAGTGAGAAACGTCTTCCCTCTAAAGAAAAATTTTCAATTTTCAATTTGAAATTTTCAATTCTGTCGACAGAATTGAATTTTTTATTTACTATAGATCATACCTGGATGATTGAGGGATTACACAGACTTACAAGATGAGCTGTGAAATCTCATTGCTGTCAAATTCAAATTTATTGCTTGATATTGGGACAGTAAATTGACATATTTTTTCTAGTTCTCATGGGCCCAGCAATATGATGATAAAACTCTGTTGGAAAATGATTGTAGTGTTGACATGCTATTAAGGTGAAATTGTCCCAGACACTTGTCCTCCCACTCCAGCCTTTGGTTAAATCTGCCTGATGATATTAATTGCACACACTATAATAAAGAAATCAATATCGTTATATAGCTTTATATGAACACCGTATAAACTTTTTGATATTGCTCTTCACTATCTCCGAATGTGATCTCTTACTCCTCTTTACCATGGACAAAATAATGTAATACAATTTATAAAAAAAAAAAAAAAAAAGTATATAGTTTATTATTGACATGCATCCAACATTCAACTCATCAGTCAGATCCAGTTGAATAGAGTACAGTTGAGGACAGTGACAGTGGGTGTGACTGGAGGGTGTGGGACAGCGTTCTAAAGAAGTTTATCCTTTAACCTATTGATGCTGTGTGTGTTTAATAAAGGGCAGACAGGTCAGAACAGAGCTATAAATTTACCTGTCAGTTTGGGCACCATCACCATCAAGTCTTTTTGTTTTGGAGTGTCACCTCATTTACTACTTTCACAGAACATCGTGCTTCTGTTGAAAACCTTTGTTGTTAAATGTCTTACATGCATTTGAGACTGAACAAGCCTTGTATGTCCATCTTTTTTAGTCTAAAGCTTATGGTCCTTAGTTTGTGCATGCTAGAGAACTTGCACTATGATCATGGGGTTTAGATTAGTCAGCCGTGCTCAGTTTCCCTGAAGTTAAAGGTTTGGATAGGTGTTCAGAGCAAGTAAAAAACAAAATTCTGCAATTTTTTTCTTTAACATTTTTACAATAGTGACTCGGATAACTCAACTTGCAATCTCTCTTGCTGTTGCAATGACCTTTATTGACACTAGAGCTAAGTATATGAATCCTTATATTGACGGCATTTGTTTGAGTGGTGTCCTGACCTGATGGATGGCAGCAGTACCCATGTCATGTTCTAACCAGGGAGCAGTGGGGGTGACAGTGAGGGATGGGGGTGAGTAGAACCTGGTGTGACACTAACAGGCAGTGGCTGGTGCTGCAGTAAGAGGCTGAGGTTTGCCGTGGACGCCGCCAGCGGATCTGCCCTTACCTGGCCACCTGAAAAAATGACAGGGGTGGAGGCAGGCTTGGGGCGGTACGGGATGGTGGCACCTTTGGGTGGGGACTGTGGGTGGGGCAGAGGGGAGAAGAGTGGGGGAGAGAGTGTGTTAGAACAGAAAGTTGAACAGTGCTGGAAAGGGAGGCCACCTCACAAAGTGCTCCTGTGTGCACATGCTGAAGGCTGGGCCCGAATAATACCTGGAACACCACTTCAACTGGGTAAGGAGGACTTTACAGGTTAGCGTCAACCTATTTCTGTGAACTTACAATCATGTGACAAATGTCCAAATGTCCAGGGTTGGGGGCGAGATCAAGGCCCAGTGAAGAGATGGCTGTAGATAGTTCAGTAGAGTTAATGCAGAGACTACCAATCAAGTACAGGCCTTATAAGTACTCCATAATGTTTGTTAGCTGCTTTGATAGTTTCGTTCATTGTACCATTTAGAATTTTTTGATGCTTCACAATAATCAAACAACAGCATGTATATATGTAATGTTACAACTTATTATGGTATCTGTGGCTTTTAACTTGTGAAATGTCTGATGTTTATTGGATCTTCAAAGGGGTTAGGAGTCCCCCACCACATACACACACTCTTTTTATCAGTTACCTCACTAGCATTATTTGGAATAATTATATATATACATATAATGTTCAATTTATTTGGAAAGTGATGTTGATACGAAGAGTTCTTGGTTTCCGATGTTACCTCGAGCATGACCACACATATCTGTTTGACACACTGGATGATGGCTTCAGGGGCCCCCGAGATGGTTACGGCCCTCTCTGTGGAGTTAGGCAGCATGTCCCCGGCCACCTGCACCTGAGCCCCAGTTGACTGCAAAGTACATACAACGCAGATGTTTATGTTTTATATTAAACTATTAAATTGACATAATATTTGCAAAATACACCATGTAACATCAGTATGGCATTAGTCTGTCAGTTTCAGTATCTCTTTGTTGAAATATGAATTTAAGCTTTGAGGAAAAATTAATGGACAACATTATACTATATTAGTGTTCCGCTGTGGTCTCCAAAGTTCAGGTGATTTAGTGAACTCTCAGATGCCGTAGATAAAACATAATAGTGTTACACTGGAACGTACTTCTCTCATCTCCTTAATTTTGGAGCCCCCCTTGCCGATGAGTGAGCCGCACTGACTGGCTGGTACCACCAGACGCAGAGTCACTGGGGGCTTACTGGTGGCGGGGCTGTTGCTCATTGAGTTGATGATATCCTGCACAGAACAAAAGACATTTATTTAAATTCAGTATATAATCTTTGTTATGGCTATATTCTAATGAAGAGGGATGAAACAGTTTCAAAAAGCACATACAGATTTTTATCAGCTGCTTAATTAATTACTTTAATGTTACTTCATTTAATAAACTAGTAGAGTAGACCATTTTACACTGTAATCTGAAGTTTTAAATTGTGTTTCCTGCTAGTGGAATAGAAAGTTGTTGTTGGGTCTATGAGCAAGACATGCTGTAGGATGGTTGGAGGGGCTGTGGCTGCAGTTTGGCATGCTTTCAGTAGTTCTGCCTCAGAGTTTAATGTAAATGAATTGCGACTGAACAATAATGCAAGAGTTTAGCGGTATCTCTGCTGTCATAAAATGCAATGTATTTAAGGAGAATTAGTGAAGTGATCAATGCCTCCCTTTCGATCATAATGGCAGAGGTTTGACATTTATATGACTGCTGCTTGTATGCAAATATGATAGATCCAATGTATTGAGTTCAGAGTCTGTTCCAACCTGCCCTTGCCTAGGCCTTCCTTTTGGCTCTTTGCCCACCCTCTGTTCTCTCTATACACAAGATAATGAAGAGTGTCCCCATGTACTTCATCCTGCTGATACTGCACCAACCCTCTGCTCTGGTCACTGTCATGTCCTGCTCAAGGGCACATCAGCACATCTCTGTCCCACCTCAGACAGATTAGGTTTGGGCTGACAGTTTTTTCTCAGAAGGTAGAGAGTTACCTCCTCAAACTTGTAAGCGATCATGGCAAAGGCTTTAAAGATGGCGTCTGTGGGTCCGGTGATGGTGACGATCCTCTCAGGGCAGTTTCCTTCTGAGATGTTGATGCGGGCACCACTCTGTGCAGCCATATAAGATAGTGACAGTTCAAAAACTAGACAAAACAATTTTTTTTTTCTGAACAACCTGGCATCAGAAATTCATGTTTATGGAACCCAACTTGCTTTTTTAAGAACCTACTTGTATACAGTTTTCACCCAGTGAAGATAAACACAAAAGGAAAAAAGAAAAGACATTCAAAAAAATCTTTTTTAAACAAATAACTATTTGTTTTAAATTGTCTCATGCCATTACTTCTCTATAAAAGTGTTAATGCTGCCATCTTGCTGCCAGTCTTGGAATTTATCTTTGATGTGGTAGAAAAACCTCCCAGCAATATATCAATAACAGCTTAGTATTTAAAAACTGGAGTGTACATTATGCATTCTTGTATTAGTTTCTGCATGTTTGTGTTGTGATAGATGACAATTCCTTTGTAGCTATATTCCACATTCCACAGAACTTTGGAGGAGAAAACTTACATCCTCTCGCATTTTCTTCACAGTCTCTCCTTTCTGCAAAAAACAAACAAATATTTTATCATGGCTTCAGGCCCCTCATTCATTTCTCTGCTCTGGTTGTGTTGGTGATATTACCTTTCCAATGATGCTGCCCACCTCCTGTGGAAGCACACACAAATAGAGTTAGCATAGATATGCTGCTGCAGAGTATAATTATGTCCATGTCTACTTAGTGCCGTGAGAGGGTGGATAAAGGCGGTTCCTACCTTCCCATGCATGAGCAGTCGGATGGTCAGGGTGACATTGAGCCCGCCTTCGGATTGGACCTTGATGGGTTCCATGGTTGTGGTTGGTAGTGTGAGGGAGGTCAGGTGACAGAGGGGGGGTTCAAAATAGTGTGATGGTGGAGGGAGCTAAACGGACAGCTGCAACAGAAACATACAGTGTAGTTATATAAACTATAACTATATAATATAAACTATAATTTATAAATTTGCTTGGGCTTTGAAGGCGTTATAGTGTAGTGTGTGACTTTCTGAATGTTCTGTGTGCGTTCCACTCAGACCCAAACAACTTAAAGAAGAAACTCAAATTATTTAAGTGTGCATTTGACCACACAATAGCAGATGAATGATTCTCATAATTATTATACCTTTGGGAAAGACTTGGGCCCACACTACAAACTGAAACTCACAACTCACATTTAACAACAATCATGAGTGTGCCTACAATACACGACAGAATCAGCTTTAAAATTCAAACACGTCTGACTGGACTAAGGTCCGCTATGTCCCTGTGTTGCACTTTTTTGCTGATCCAGGTTGTTAACCTTCACTCAGATTTGAACTTCAACAGATTTGATCCATTATGACTCCTAGCAGCTAGTGGTGACAAGTAGGCTGTAAGGCTGTAATTCACTGCTAAAATTGTGCATCCCCCATGGATTTGTTTTCACACCACTGTTTAAATCCATGCATGTGGTCAATTAGTTAGAATCACAGAGAATTGTATCAAATACAAAACTCTGAATATTGAAATGAATAAATTGGAGGAAAAAAAAAAACCCTTCTCGTGACAATGCTATTATTTTAATCAAACTCATTTCAGCTGCAACCTGGTGGCAGTCCTCCTGAAAGCTAACATGATGAGTGTGGCCAGGAGAGGGCAGTACATGCAGGCTTTCTTTTTCATATGCAATGCATTTCCAAGATAATTTGTAAATTCATGGCAAATGCTTTTCTTTTTTCTTCAAATGACAAATTGATTAAATATACTTTCGTTCAATCATGGCATATGTATTGGACACACAATATAATCATTTTATGTCATTCATTGCTATTCCTATATTCATCTGAATGAGGTTGCAACTGCTGTGTTATTAAAAAAATCATTAACCCATGCATCATTGCTATACAGTGTTACCATATATTTTATTACATGTAGGATGTGTTGCACAATATCGTAACTAGAGTTGGTAAGTCTGTTATGTTTTTGTTTGTGTATGGAACTCTCTAAGATTACATGGTGTTGGTTAGTTCCCAATATACAAACAGTGTAAATGCAATATATGCAACCCTCACTCAGAGCTGTTACACCTACTGTACATATTCACAGCGATCTGTGCTGGTCCCATACTAAAAGTCCCCATGTTTTGGTCTAATCCGACTGCAGAGCTGGGCCGAGGCCAGTGGAGGTCCACACATAAGACTCGGATTCTAAACCAGCTGTCCTTCCAATCCCCCCAATCTCACTCCACCTCTCCCCCCACCCCACCACCAGCCGCAGATTACATAAAGGCCTTAATCTGAGGGTTTAGGAACAAGAAGCCACTCAGGCCAGAGGTGAGATGGCCCGAGGACTACACCAAGGTAGATGGGTGCAATCTAGGCCCATTACCAAAGGATTGTAAGGGAAAGGCTAGCTAGACAGATGGTTTGGATAACCACCACTGTGTTTTTGAATTTCCGTACACCTTCACTGGAATCATTTGGATGATCCCAGCCTTTGAATTGCCAATCTCTACTGAACACAAGGTAAAATATAGCGTAAATGTGCTTTTAGTGTTGCAAAATGATATTATATTAACGTCTCTGGATTTAGTTCAAAGCCGGAGCCATGCCTGATGTTAACATCAGAATTTTCAGCTTTTCTGCAAACGGCGCCATCCTCAAACTCTGAACTGAACTGAATGGATTTAGGTCAAGGCCCATGATTCACTCCACCGTCCGGGATAAACCCCTCCAGCAACTCCCTACTTAAAAAGCAGGGTTTGGTCCAAGCGCTTTCACCCTGCACCACTTTTACATCTCTTCTCTTTATGTGCTCTCTCTGTGAGTAAAATACAATAGTCTAAAAGTCTAAAATTTTGCCTATGGCACAGTCAGACAGAGGTTAATAAGGGCTGAGCGACATATTGTGGACTATTAAGTTGATTCTCAGTGCACCCTCAGTGTCCCCTGAGTGTCCCCTCATTGTCCTTAAAATGTCCCCTTTGTGTCCCCTCAGTGTCTCCCCATTGCCCCTTAAGTGTGCTTGCAGTGGACTCACAGTGGTCCACTCAGTATCCCTTCAATGTCCTCTTTGTGGACCGTCATTGTCCTCTCAGTCTCCCTTCAGTGTCCCCTTAGTGTCCCTCAGTGTCCTCTCACTGGATCCTCAGTGGTCTGTCCACTGTATTCTAAATACGAACTGAGCATGGGCACAAAGTGGTTTCTTTGAGGTCTGGATCCAGTTTAATTGTAATTGAAAAATCAGTGCCCTTTTCTCTCTAACTGGTCAGGCTCATCATTTTGGTCTTAAAACCCACTCTATATAATCCTTTTTATTTCACATTTTTTTCTGTGAATAAAGATATCAACATTAATAACAGACCAGTCAGGGGTATTCTTTGCCTGAGGTAGCTCCTGCTAGAGTTAGCAACAGGTTTGATTGACAGCTATCACGCCTTGTTGCTAGGTGCCCACCCCATGGAACCCAAGGAGCAAGTACCTTCAACAACCTCGATCCTGATTGGCTTTTAGGTGGTCTCGGTTGCAGGTTAGCAGCTATAACTGCTAGCCTCGATTGGTTTCACTTGGTTGCAACCGAATGCTATGGGTGACGTCACACTCCCTCAGTCCAAGTCTACACAGTCTATGGTAGACCCTCAGTGTCCCCCTTGGTGTCCCCTCACTGCCTCTTCAGTGGCCCCTTTGGTGTCCCCTCATTGTCCCTTCAGTGGCCCCTCAGAGGATCTTCTGTGGATCCTGAGTGAACCCTTAGTAGACTCTCAGTGTCCCCCCTGTGTCCACTCAGTAGGACAGTGGTGGTGCTCCTAATGTCTGGGAGAATCTGGGTCACACTGCACGGCGGCCTCCTCCTCTGTGCGGACGATACTGAATTAATCACGCTTTACGCTCGGCTGGACCACACAGTGCACAAAATGACCCCCCTCCCACCCCACCCCCACATGTACATGCAACCAAAAGAAAGGCAAGTAAATGTAATGTTGGAAAGTGGTCTTTTTAACTCACAATATCTGCCCTCCAGCACGCTCTCTACCCTGTTATTTGAAGTAACCAAGAAGAAAAGCAAAGATGTTTTCAAGTGCACTTAGTTCCATCTTTCATTCAAAAGCTCTAGGAGACGTAACAAAACCAGCACATGCCCAGAGTCACCATTGAGTGGCAAACCTCTGAACCAGCTTACTAGTTCTAAAAACTGACTTTACTCATAATGCTTTATTATGGTGGATACAATTCTTAGACCAACATTTTAAAACTCCCTTCTCATGCGTCAAATCTGGTAATGGAAGTCAGGTCCGATCCAGAAAGATTTGGTTCAGAGTTAGGCCAATCATTTCAAGATGGCTTTAAGATTAATCCTAGATCCAAATTTGATCTATTGCTGTTCATGGATTTTTGTCTCTTATACAGCTGTTTAGTCAATTTACTACAGTTTGTATTGCAGGCACTGAATGGAGTACACAACATAGATCTGTAGCAGTCGAGGTATTATCTTTTTGATGAACATGTGTCTGTCTCAAAGTGTAAACCGATTAAAATTCTCTGAGTGTTCAAAAACTCTTTTAAGCAGTTGGGACTTGCCAGAAAACGTAGGGTATGTTACCCTGTTGCTCTGTTCATTACCAGTGGTGGAGTTGTTTGGATTACCAGTCTATAAGAATGGGACAAGAGATTGAAACAAATAATTAAAATGAAAATAATTCCTTAGTTAATATGATCATTCATGTACTCATAATAAAACTTTTGCAAACATTATACCTATATGGCTACTTGCTTATGAGCTTTCCGAAAGTAGGTCATATTATCATATCCATAACTATATGCATGTCATCTGCAGCACTGTTAACATGGTGGAGATTCGAGGGCAGTAGTGAGAGCCTAGAATGATTAAATTCACCACTGTGGTCTAATCTAGAGCAAAGCTGCTGTCATCTGTTCAACATAATCCACATATCTACAGATCGGTTCTCATCATGTTCAGAGGTAAAAACTGTGAAATTGACTGCCACCGTGCTAAATTAAAGTATATCTCTATATATTAAATA
This sequence comes from Periophthalmus magnuspinnatus, assembly GCF_009829125.3. Classification (NCBI taxonomy): domain Eukaryota; kingdom Metazoa; phylum Chordata; class Actinopteri; order Gobiiformes; family Gobiidae; genus Periophthalmus; species Periophthalmus magnuspinnatus. The sequence continues at coordinate 6,352,692 of NC_047127.1, read as the reverse complement.
TTTATTTTTAAACTTGTATTATTGCTATTTTAAATGACTATGTATTTGTTTGTTCCTGTCTGCATTTGACCCATTCTTCAATGGTCAATACTGGGCCCACCTGTCATGGACAGTGGGTGACCGCAGTGCAGTTTCACCAAAACCCATCTGTAGATCTTGAGCAGGGTTTGGTTAGGACTACCTTGCACTAGATGGGGGATTGAGCAGCTTTAAGGATGATGGAGAGAAAACTGTGGAAACCTCCCACGCATGCAAGATACTATAAGAGGATAACTTTATAAAGCTGGCAATGTGAAAAAGGATTTGGGAGAGCCACAGTCAACAGTATAAATAATCATATTCATATAAATGTATGTATTTTTTTTTCCCAAAAAGCTTATTTTCTAATTGTGATATTTTTATCTTGTTAAATTACATCATAAATTGATATGTCAATATGTGATACTCAACTCAAGTTCATCAACAACAATACCTTTGAAGTTGCTCACCGGCAATGAGTGCACTAACTGAGCTGAAGCTAACACTGCTAACTTGATACCTTTGATGTAGCAGATAGGGGTTTGCATGTGGTGGGGCGGGGGGCTGTCTCGTGGACATGTTTGCGCCCCAGCTGAGGTTAGACAAAGGCAGGAGTGTGGCGCGTGGATATGGGGCAGCAGGAGGGAGTCGGGAGGTGACCTGGATGCTCCATATGTTTCCACCAAAGCAGTCAGCATCACCAGGGCCATGTTTAAGCTTCTGAATGTGACACAGCTAGATCATTATAGGCTGCATCTCCATTCTATAATTTGTTGAGTGGGGACTATTATTCTACTGATAGACCTTTGGTTGTTGTTGTTTTTTTTTAAATATATTTTTAAACCATAGACACAATGTAAGTGCACCAACTCTTCTTGCACTTATTTTAGTGTGTTCTTGTTGTAGCTGTGTAGAAGAAGGTCTGTATTTTAACAGACCAAAACATGGATCTTTTTGTTCAATCCAATGCAAGAAATTGGAATGAATTATGGTCATGGCCCTATTTTGTATTAACACACTGACTATGTATATGTTGCCAATGTACATTTAACTCTGTCTTCCTTGCAGAAAACTTCAGGAAAGCATCACAATGTTTTATTTAATTGTAATTGCAACATTAAAATTTTACTTGGTAACACCCATCCCTCTCTACAAATATGTATGTAAAAAGTATTCTTCTCCATTCTATTCTTCATCTTGGTCTCTGTGCAGTAACATTCCCTTACACTCTGCTACGCTTTCAACCGGAATACTGTGAATAACGTCATATTCCAATAATTGCTAGTGAAGGCTTGTCATAACGGTATTACTGGAGTCAAATGAGGGGTCTGGAGAAGTTTCTTTGGATTCCACTGGTATGTGAACAGTCCTGGCCTTGTCTGCGCTAGCTTTTGTTGTATGTGGAGTAGGCTGTGGTGGGGGGCACGTCTACCCAGTGGGCCTTCCTATACTCCGATAAGACAATGCACTCAAGAGCTGTCAGCCTCAATCAGCTGCCCAGCGTGGTGATTGTTCGGCCCAAATTACTATCACTATGAGCCTACTGCTTCCTTAAAAAAAGCAAGAGGGCTACAACCCCAACTTTCACTCTTTTTTTTTCCTTGGAAAAAGGGCCATGCGGCATGGGGGTGGGTGCTAGCCGCAACGGCACACCATGTTGCGTTGGTAAGTCGGCCATTTTAGATTTGCCACGATTTGTAATGTGAGATCAGTGCTTGTCAGAAAGTCATGGCTTCCACAGAGGAGGTATACGAGAAAAAAAAACTAAAAATGCTGGTGCTAAACGGTGCAGATTTAGCGGGAGACTGTTACATATCACATTGTTAGCTAGCATCAACAAACCATGATATGCATTAATTTACAAGGGACTTCAAGTGCACACGGCAATTAGCTTTTTCGCTAACAAGGGATGCGCTTTCCGTTCAATGTCCAGCAGCTGAAGTAGGCCGTAATTAGCACTAATATAATTACGACTATAAGCAGAATAACTGGGAGAATCAGCAGAAGACAAAGCAATCCAACGGAATGTAAATAAGAGGTCTTTGCCTTTACACAAAACAAAGCGACTCAACATTTCTATTAATCCATATTTAACAATTTTGCACAAATTTGGTGACAATAAACCTGCTCAAGCTTGAATGGAAGACAATGGACACCCAAAGCTAATCTGGACAGCCCCAAAACCGTAATCGACTGAGCGGAAGATGGACAATTCTCCAGGGAGAAGAAAGTATCTCCTCTCTGCATGGGGTCAAGATGTTCGGACACAACTTCCAAAAACTGACCGAGGCGGCTCGAAATAACCAGATTACGTTACGTATCAATGGCAAAACATACATTGTAAAATTATCGTTCATTTTAAGGCATTATGAAATAAAAAATACTCCAAATAAATAAAATAATTTGGTTAAAAAGTACAATTTGAGAAGGTGTGTTTACCTTGGTGCAGCGGAGTAAGGGCGGCTGATGACCACTTTCGCCGGCGTAGGATTAAATATCGGGAAAATGATGTTTTCCCCCCTCTCTTTTTGCTCTGCCCTAGACAAACTTCGGCACGCTATTGGTCCATTGTGATGCGTCACGCGGGCAACTGCAGACCACGTGACTATTTTATTAATACAGGCAAATTTTGCGTTGATGAACAGTTTGGAGTTGGGGGCTGTAGGTCTGATGTCAAGGCTAAATAGGCCGTGTGATGATGCGTAATCTGGGTGACCCGCACCCACGGCCAACACCACCCCTTGTCCCCCTCCTCATGGGCATGGGGGGCAAGTCTGGTTGAGGTGGTTTGAATCAGGACTGTACCCTTCAGGGGCTGTCCCAGAAGAGAATTGCTCCCCCGTCACCCTCCTGCCATTGTCCTTGTCATGGCTCATAATAATCACAAACAGTGCAAAAGTCATGTTTCGATTTGGAGATCAGACCAGACTTTGTAGATGCTGACTGTGGGTATTACATTTCTAAACATCCTTCAGGCAAGACCTTTTTATACATATTTTAGTATTCTGGTGTAAGTAAACACTCAAAATGTCTTCTGTTTTTTAATTTTCTGAGCACAAGGGCTACTGTAGGCCGTAACCTACACCAAAACAAGAGCAAAACAACCGCAGTCTCCTAGAGTCAGTCTCCAAAACAGACCAGTAATTGACGAATACAACTTATCAGCATAGCAACCAAGTGTCATAAACACAAGCAGTTATATTAACAACAACACATAAACAAGAATAACAGAAAGTGTCAGCTCTGAACCAAACACAAAATATTACCTCATTCCATTGCTTTACAAATGTAGCAGAATGTGCGTTTTTCCAAAAGAAAAATCTACAAATATTGAACCTCATCATTTCTATTTACATTATGCCGATATACTCATCTGACCACAACACAAAGTCTGCAGATTAACAACAGAGGATTTTCCCTGACTCATCTCAGTTTCAACACTACAGCAATATAGGAGCTGGTGCAAAAATAAAGTTATAGAACTAGTAATTATCATTCTGATCACCATTACAGCTTCAGAAACACGTGATTAATTTAAGACAACCAGACCCTTCCAAACTATTAATATGGATTTTGATCACTGAATGCAAATAAAACTAACTATATGTTTTGTTTTGTTTTTTCTAAAAACATTGAAGTGATGTGCAGACTGAAAGAGTCACCACCGATAAATATCTTGGGTTTTGTTTTGACAAAGTTATCCTTTAAAATACACACTGGAACTGTAACGGTTTAAAATCAGAATTATAATTTTATAGAAAGAAATTGTTCAAGCTACTTTTCTTTTTGTACTAGGTGATAGCGATATAATATACATACAGACTTCAGCCTTTGGAACCTTTAGATCCACTCTTTCACTCAGCCCTTTGTTTCATAACAGGTGATGAATTTAAATCCATCACTGTACACCATGAAAAAGTAGGTTGCCCTCGCTATCTGTTCGAAGAGAACAACACTATAAAATGTATTTATGGACTACTTGATAGACTGCCTGAATATCTCACTTGCCTGTTGAACTTTGATATGGGAACTTTTAATACAAGATCTTGTGATTGTCTACGTCTAAAAACTGTCTGCACTAGAACTAAAATAGCTTTTGGTTATTTTGCTTCCCAAATTTAATACATTTCAAGGTCATGCAAAACTGGATACATTGGTGCCACGAATGCTCTTTAATAATCTGGTGATAAAACATTTATAATGACGCCTGCACCTGTTTTAAATGGACCGATGTAGTTATTTTTTTTGTTTGTATTGTTCTGTATTTTAACAGGGCGCTCATGAAAAGGAGAGTCTGAGTACTCTCATTGGGCTCTCCCTGTATAAATAAAGATAAATAAAGAAAAATACAAATGCATGAAATATTCAACTACTGATTTTCATATCACATTTGACATCTCCCCATGCAGTGCCATGCCTCCTCTCTGCTCTCGCTCTTGTTTTTTAATCTACTGCTGCCAGTGTGTGCATGGAATTACAGCTTTAACAGCAGCCTATCCAGATTCCCAATCCGCCTCAAATCCCTTCACGTCAGATGGACACTGGACTTAATCTCACAATATTAGAGTCGGAACGCTGCAAAGATGCTACATGCGGATTAGCAACAACAATAAAGATATGTTATATTTGCATTTTTACCGTATTATTGTTTTCTTTCTTTTAGACATATATATATATATATATATATATATATATATACATACACACACACACTCAGGTAGCATAATACCTTATATCTTGGCCTATAGGATTGAAAATGGAGGCAGTGCATTCACCTCAGCACGTGCTTGCAAAATGGCCCTTGGGAAAATACACAAATAGAGCATTAAATGTGCTCCACATTGAAGCATAATAGACAAAGTAAGAGTGTGAAAAAACATGGCCACGTCACAGGGAGACCTGAACACTGATGGGTTTGATTCATCAGATTATATTCAACGTCAGAAGAGAAGTGTTGCAGCGAACAAAAGGAGAAAAATCTAGTTTCACATAGGCCTGTCACGATAATTACTCTATCAACTGATCATTCAATACATGAGAGATGGAACAGTAGTTTTGGGGGTAATATTTATTGTGGGTATTTTTTTGCTTATACTAGTGGGTGTCTGTACTACAACAGGATTTCAGTTGTAGAGGGTTTAATAAATAATTTCTGGTGTTTTCAACCATATTGTACATTTTGAATCTTTTTTTTTTTTTTGGAATGGGCATGGTTGTAATTCTACTTTAGGGGATAATTCAGCTTTAGGGTTTTTGTGTCAGTGACATAAATTAGTTTCAATATTGTTGTTTATTTTCTGAATACAAGGGCTATTGTAGGCCATAACCCACGCCAAAACAAGAGCAGTCTCAACTCCAAGAGCCAGTTACCTAAACTGAACAGTAATTGATGAATAGACTCACATCCCCTTGTTGGCATAGCAACCAAGTGTTACATTAACAACAACAACAACAACATATAAACAGTTACAAGAACAACAAAAGGTGTCAACTCTGAACTAAGAACAAAGTATCAGATCATTACACTATTATTGTTTATTGTCTATATATTCTTCAGCAAAATGTTGCACTTCATAATCTTGTTATCGTGACAGGCCTAATGTCACAGTAGTAGTGAATAGTGAATAGTGTTTGTGATGAATGGTTTTGTTTAAAAGTGCAGCTGTGGATGATCAGAGTGCAGGGCCTGGCGAAATTTTTTTAATCTGGAGTCCCTACGGCTGAAGGATTAGCATTTTGTGCATGACTCCTGGGCAGAGGAAACCCACAGTAAGAGAAAGAGAGTGCATGGGTGTTATGGGTGTCGAGGACCAGGAAAGCAGGTTTCGGACACACTGGGGTATCGGGGGGCCTTGATGACCTATAAGAGGAGCCCCCCCATTCTCTGTTATGCCCCCCAGCGGTGGAAGACCCAGCCCAGCTCTGCTTATTCAGTTAGGCCAGTGTCTGTGTCAGGGGCACTGTGCTGATGTGGGCAGAAGGGCGTGAAGGAGAGACAGGCAGATCACAGTAAAAGTCAATTGTGCTTTTGTGTCACATGCAGAGATTAGATAAAACATACAAGAGTTCAGCAGCAAAGACTAGTAAGAAAGTTTTAATGATTTGGAAGTGCCACCCACCTAAGCCAAATATAACCAGAACCACCAAAAATGTGAAGCATGCAAGTCATCATGCACGTTTAAATTACTGTTGGAATAAAAGCTTTATGGAACTGCAGCATTATATTAAAACAAAACATTTCATACTGTGCATTGCATCTCTGCTCAAGAGTGCTTTATATTGAAACGTATATGTGTTACTTCTACAGTGCTTAACTCCACAATTTGTGTTACCTTGTTTTAGACAATAAGGCTGTAGGCTTGAAGCTATTTGTGTCTAAAGTCAATGTTGATTTTCCACAGTGGATCACAGTTCAATATTGAGCACTAGTGCAGCTGGATAGACAGGAGCTGGTATCTGCACCACTGCGATAAAAAAAGAGGATTGTTCAAACCACCAATGTCTTTCTTATTCTGGAAACCACTTTGAATTACTTTGTGTATGAATTGTGCTAAACTTTCCCTCTTTGAGCTTTCAAATATGTAATAGTTAGTATTTTCTTTTATTCACTCACATAATCTTGCTGTCTTTTTCTGAACTGTTGCGAATGCTCTGTGTTTAGTCATAGTCTTTGAAACCCAATAGTTATTTTTTATACATTCTTTTATATTCTTATTGCCACAAGCGGGGCACTTTAGCAACAGTAAAGTTATCTGGCACTGGCTGCTCTAATGGAAAAAAAGTTGCCTATCCTGGTTCACTGAGGTGGTCAATGCAGACCTAATGGAAGCACTGCCCTGTGGCTAAAACCGATGATGAATAGCTTGTTTGGAGATGGTCCGGATGGGACAAACTCTCTGAACACTTTGTAAGCCTTGCATCTTTGTGGGGGGAAATACAAAATGAGAAAAGTTTACTTTGTTTTAAAAAATACAATTGTAGTTAACTTTGAGGAAACACACGTTCCGGTTGCTGACTCAAAATGGCCATTTTTTGCAAAGCTTGATCCATGTCTCTTTTGAAAGCTTGTCTGTCATGTTTGTCTCATCTCTTTCCCTCCTCATAGTTGCTTTATCTTAACTAATAATGGAAATGTGCGTTGTTTTGTTGTTAAAATAGAAATTCCTCTTCTTTTATATAAATGCACTCTTCCCTCTGGCAGCGCTTTCAAGAGTTGTTTCCCCCTGTATCTGAGCAAGAGAATAGGATGTACAAACAAGAAGCTGTTGGAATATTGCTTTCTCCAGGCCTCAATTTCCTTAGTGCTCAGACAAAATAGTAAAAAAAAAAAAACAAACATTCATTCACATGGGCTGATCTGAAACAGGATTTATTGTGTCTAATCAGATGGTCCATGTTGAGATGAGTGCACACTCAAAGTACTGAGCAGGGAGGACATGTGCTGCACTGCGGTGATATGAAGCAGGGGATTATGGGTAGCTGCAGGGCTGGAGGGGACACATCCTGGAGGTTTTAGTGCGACACGTGGAGATAGATTGGGAGCAATAAGACACTGAAATGGAATTACTTTGATTAGAAGCTTTATGCCAATAGAGACATAGCTATTAACATTGATTCTGACTATTACATTTGAACTCTTTGTGTTCGAAATGTTCTTATATTTCCTGAACAAATTAAAAGTAGCCCATAGCCCATTGGTCTTGCAGTTCATTTTTCAACAGTTTTCTGACTATTCTAATCGCAATACAGAAAAATGGTGCAGCATTTATATTAGCCTATATGTCCTGAGTGGGTGCTGTTAAATGCTTCTTTCTGACTTGAGAATACACAGGCTCCACCCCCTGCTCTTGGTCTTGCTTTGTATCTGGACGGGACCTTGGTTGCAACCTCAGAAAGTCCACTTCGGCATTATGGTCCTCAGCAAGAGAAAAAAAAAAAACTTAAAAATGTGGGTAGAATTTACAATTTTTACAATAGTTACAATTATCTCACCTTTGCCTGTTTTCCATTCTTACTTCTACATAGGAAACACCTAGAAAACAGATTTTACAAAATAAGCCAAAACAACCGGATTCACTGTTGAACATATTTGCCTTAGTCACATATTAAAATATAATGTGTGGTAACTATATTGCAGGTTGGTTAGAAGTAGGACTGTTTTTATTTTGTTTTTTGCTGCCAGTACTTACAATGCTATACTTTATAGTACAAGTACCTAAACTGTACTTGTTTCTGTAATTTCCTCTATTCATTATTAGAATGACAAAACTGTATAATCAGTTTAATGGACATCACTGTATGCTCTATGAAAAAGTAGGTTGGCCATCGCTATTTGTCAGAAGAGAACAACACTGTATAAAATGTATTTATAAGGGATTACGTCATAGACTGCAGGAATATTTCACGTGCTTATTAATCATTGATGCAGGAACATTTAATAAAAGATCATATGATTGTATAAGAAGGACTAGCAGCACCAGAACTGAGATGGGAAAAAGGGATTTTGACTGTTTTGCGTCACTAAAATTGAATATATTTCAGGGACAAGCAAAATTGAATACTTTAATGCCACAAATGCAGTTTAATAATCTGGTAATAAACATTCATACTCACACCTGTTTCCATTTTTAATGTTTTAAATGGACCTATGTACTTATTTCTTTGTTTTTTTTGTGTGTGTTTTTCTGTATTTGAGCAGGGCGCCCATGAAAAGGAGAGCCTGAGTGCTCACATTGGGCTCTCCCTGTATAAATACAAGTAAAATTAAAACTGCAAGCAGTGATAAAGGCCCTCGCCACCCCTTGCGACCGCGGGGTACATGCCACCGCGGAGATCCCGCCTTTCGTTCCCGCTTACATCGCTCCTCCCCCCAAAATCAGCGACTGAATAATACTACTCCATTCATTCCAATGGGACCATTAATCACATTGTCACGCCTGAACGGTTGGAAATAGAAGTTTGTCTTCATTGGCTTTTTTGTTCAGTATAATGAGAGGAATATGTGTACCAAATTTCAATGGTCTATGACAGAGTAAATATTTTTCATCCTATTTAACCAAAACCCATGTATTTCAATGAGAACTGTCAGACGTTGCCATGGCAACACCTTTAAAAATAGAGGTAGGGTGTCTTTGACTTTTTTGTTCAGTATTGGAATAGGGATGTTCATGCCAAATTTCAAATGTTTGTGACAAAGTAATTTTTTTACATGCCATTTAAAAATTTCAAGGGGGCGCTGTGGAGCAATGTAATATTTGATATGTGTAAATTGCATATCTATGCAGTCAGATAAAAAATTTGAATAAAATGTATATTAATGCCGGGAAATAGGAAACTGCATGTGTGAGTTATGCTCACTTTAACACTTCAAAATATTGCTTTTTTCTTTGATTGGTGGCCACACCCACATTTTATGATGCAGAAAAATCCAACACAGTTCCCTATAATCCCACATGTGTCTAGTTCATTTTCACCAATTTGCAAGTTTCTTGAATGAAAATCCAAGGCGCAAAAAATCCAAATGTGAGAGGTAAAATGTTGGAAAAATGGGGTTCCGCCCACAATGGCCGACTTCCTGTAGGGTTTAGGGTGGGGTCACAATATAATTTTTTACTTGTCTTGACATGTTCTATGTATGTACTAAATTTCATTTGTCTACGATGAAAAAGGTCTGTCATTGCCGCAATGTATTTCAAATTTTGAGGTGGCGCTATTGAGTCATTTTGATACGTTAATTTTTTTCCACATGAAAATACAAATTGTTTTGCCAATCTTAAATTTTAGGCCATAGTTTGATGAGTGTAGAGCAGGGGTCGGCAACTTCGCTTGGCTTCGGGCCAATTTTTTTCAGCGCCCACAGGTGGCGGGCCAGATGGTAAAGGTATTGGCTTACATATATTTATAAATACATAAATATGAATTACATGCATTTTAACTCACCTAAAACAGCCAATTAAAAAATCCTCGGGCAAAAGCTTTTGCTCCTTTTATTATGGTTTTGGTAAGAATTATGCCTTTGTTGAACATGGTAATATGGATACTAAAGGCGCACAGTATCGGGTAGAGCTATGAAAAACTTTTCACTTTAAGGTTTTACCTCATTTATTCAGGTCTTTGTCTCATGATATTAATTGAAACTAATACTTTTGTGGTTAAAATGTGCGGATTTAAACAAGGATAAAATCTTTCTAAGACGGTTACTTGAACCAGGAAGCTGCGTAATTATTGCTTATCGTCAAATCTCTCCATCAAAATTCTTTTCTCACGCTGTCTTCTTGTGACCATCACTGCGATTTAGCTCTGCCTCGAAGGTTAAACTACGACAGGCTTTTAGTCGTGCGTAATACCGCACTAACGGCTTCCTTACTCCGCATTTGGTGCCGTAATGACCTGCACCTTTACGCACGACTGTGGGAGAGCTGTAGGACTTGGATGATGCCAAGTGCAGCAAGGATCGTGATAAAATCACAACGTAAATGAAAAATGTTTAAAATTGACATGGCTAAGTGGATTTATGTTGTGTCAAACATGAGCAAAGGTCGGGAACAATAAAACCTGACATGCGGACAAAAAGCAAGTCCCCACCCCGGTTAAAAGAAATCTTCAAACTGAGTATTTTGACAGTTTTGTGATTAAGTGATTTATTTTAATAAAATAGGGAATTTTGAATAACTAACCCCAGAAGTGCAAGAAGGCTATAGCGCAACTGGTGCACATTCCTTGAGCTGCGCGCAGTCTGCACACTTGCCTCACCAGATGTCCAAAAACAGTTAGCCACGATTTTGACTGGTGAAGGTGTATGTAAACACCAGTTCATTGTTTGCTTTTAATGTTGTGTTACATGGGTAGTGGAATGCCCGTAGCAGTGCCCACATAACTTGGTATTTGTCGTAACGGTGGGTGTAGCGGACCAAAGGATGCAGACTCGGGGAATATTTACAGTATTTATTAAAGAAATGACAAATGGTGCAGTTCGAGGGTTGATCCGGCGGTGAGCAGGAGGTGAGGCGGGCCAGGATCCAGGAGCGGAACGTGGAGCGCAGCGGAGATGACGATGCGGGCAGCACCAGGGCAGGACGCAGAGTGCTAACCAGGGTCCGGGGTCGCGGAATGCAGAGATAAAACAGACAGTACCAGGGCTGGGAAGCAGGGTGGAAGCAGGGTCGGAGCTGAGCCGGGAGCGCTGGAGCTGAGACGGTCCAGCAAGCTGGGTGGAGACGCACATACGATCCGGCACCGAACGGGATGAGGCTGAAACGAAGATGAACCGGCACTGAACAGGGTGTAGAAACGCAGATGATCTCGCCCTGAGTGTCTGGTCCTGCCTCCTCTTATACACAGCAGGTGGTGGTGATTGCGCTGATGAGCTGCAGGTGCGCGCAGGAGGAGCCAGGAGCTCAGCCCAGCTCGGCAGGTGAGGGAGGGAACGAGCAGGACAGGAGGAAAAACGTGGAGCAGACGGAGCGGATCATGACAGTATTAAAGAATCAATGCCGGAAGAAAGTCCAAAATCCTCTGGCGGGCCAAAATAAATTGGCAAAGGGCCAACATTTTCCCGCGGGCCGGACGTTGCCGACCACTGGTGTAGAGCATCTATTTAGTCTACAACAAAGTCCAGTACGGTGAACCCCATTCATTTAAATGACACATTTATTATGTTACCACGGTAACATAGTTGAAAATAGAGGTATGTTCTCATTGGCTTTTTTGTTCCGTAACATGAGAGGAATATGTGTACCAAATTTCAAATGTTTATGTCAAAGTAATTTTTTTGGTCCAATTCAAAAGTTCAAGGGGGCGCTGTGGAGCAATTTATTGTCTGACCTGTGTAAATTGTATATCTATGTGTTCAGATCAACAGTTTGAATAAAAAAGTATATTCCTGCCGGGACATAGGACACTAACTGTGTGAGTTACACGCATTTAAAACCTGTAAAAAACGTCTTTTTTCTTTGCAGGCTGGCCACGCCCACATTTTATAATTTAGAAAATTCCAAAAGAGTTGCTTATAATCCCACATGGGTGTAGTTCATTTTGACCAAATTGCAAGTTTCTTGAATGAAAATCCAAGGCGCAAAAAATCCAAATGTGAGAGGTAAAATTTTGGAAAAATTGGGTTCCGCCCACAATGGCCGACTTCCTGTAGGGTTTAGGGTGGGGTCATAATATAATATTTTTCTTGTCTTGACATGTTCTATGTTTGTATCAAAATTAATTAGTCTATGATGAAAAAAGTTTCTCATTGCCGCAATGTATTTCAAATTTTGAGGTGGCGCTATTGAGTCATTTTGATACATTAATTTTTTTGAACATCAAAATAATTAATTTTTCACCAATCTTGAATTTTGGGTCCAATAAAATTGACTTTTCGTTAACGTTCAGGGGGTCAAAAGTGGATTCAAAGTCGCGACCAAAATAAGAAGAATAATAATAATGGAAACGCATTTTCCACCCATTATTTTTCTCCTAAACCATAACAGCTACAGTCATGTGACTTTCTCACATTGTGCCCCATCACAAATAACGTCCCTGTGAATTTTTTCACACGTCCACGACAAATCGCTTGTCTTCTACGAATTTTTGAAAATGAAATTTGAAGAGGGCGCTAGAGAGCCATTTTGTGAGAGAGTGCCTTGATTTGCATACCATTGCGTTCAGCTCACAAATGTGCATAAACCAGTGACGTGCGGTGAGGTTCATGGTTGGTGAGGCACTGACTCCTTTAGTGTCAGATTTACAAATATATAAACCAAAAAGGGTCGCTTATTGAATTGGCTGCTGGGTATTTCATATCTCATCAGCATTCTTCACAAAACACGCACGCACGCACACACACACACGGTACATATTACAGATATGTAAAGGTAAAAAAACGTGCATTTGCTCTACACCCTCCCTGTGTTGTAGTGATGCTCGGGTCAGGATATTTTCAACCCGCGGGGCCCCGCATGTACGGCAAAATATTACCCGCCCCGCGCAGCTGCCTCTATTTTTCGAACCCGCCTCGACACGATGCACAGAAATAATATTCATAATAAGCAGCATTATTTCAACCTGCATTTCGTGGGAAAAAAACTGATCAGCCCCAACCTGAACCGAGATCAAATGAGAATTGAGAATTTCAACATAAAATCTGCCGGTTTTCCTTTACCTTGGCATTGTGGATGCTAACGTTGAGCCTCCGCTGTTCGTTTAAAGCCAAATCGATCCTTGAGTTTCCAAAAGTTTTTAAAGCAATTTGGCTTTGGATGTGAGTGGTCGATCTCTCATGTTTGCTGAGGCTTCGTGGTAATTTTTCATGTCACAATATCCCGTGTTAGTCCAGACATTGTCACAAGTTGATTACAGAAGGCAGGGGAAGCAGTAAAGACGTTTTTTCGAAGGACAGCCACAGCCACTCTTTTCGGGTGTACCACTCCGTTTGAAAAGAGCGCGTTATCTTCTGTCCCGAAGTTTGAAGCAAACCTTTTAGCTCCGGTGTTGGTCTACCCGTGTTAATCACGTCCACTTTTGACTGAAAGTCCAGTTTTGAGAAATTTTTAAGCTTCGATATATAATCCTCTTCCATTTTGGCAGTCCGGCGTAGCTAGCCAAATATAAAACGGATCGCACTTGACTCGCCTGGGCCTGGCGCCTCTGCGTAGAAGAACAGCACACGTACCCGTTGGCTCACGTACGCCCTCTTCAGTGCGGCAGAGAACTATCTGCCTCACCCTGCGCCTTTTCACCGCGGTTTTATTTTCCATCAGCAAAACCAAATATGTCACTAACAAACATTAAACTTTAATGGTTAATAAAGACATTAGCCAGAGTGGAAAATCAGGTCAAATAAACGTATCTGCAAACATTATATTGGAAACATGCAGATATATGGCAAGCAGCACGGGCCAATTGCATGTATCAACCCAGTTTGTAATGGATGGCGCATTCAGAGGTGAGGCTTGACTCGTTGCTGCCGCACCTCTCGTTTCATCACTGTATTTAAACAGGTAATAGGGAAATTCGGCGATTTTGACAATAAAAAATGTTCGAAATGAGTTGTACATAAAAATCAGTAGACAAATATTAATATAAATTTGATGTTATAATTATTTATTTTTTTTACTTGTCATGATGACAGGTGAGGCTCTGCCTCCCCTGCCTCCCCTGACCGCACGTCCCTGGCATAAACGCTGTATTAGCATTTTCCCAACAAAAAATGTGTGAAAGATAAATATTTTATTGAAATATTGCAAAAATTGCGATTTTGTTGAAAATTCACCCTGACCACACCCAAAGTCATAATCAAAATGTAATTGTTAATCTTTAATCACACATGGGTTTAGAGGGATTTGGCCAAATTTGAAGTGTTTCTGATGAAAACTGGGCGAGAAAATGTCCTGAATGCGAGGGTGTGCACTTTTGCCGTTCACGGGTTTGATCCAATATGGCCGACTTCCTGTACATTTTAGGGCGGGGCCATAATATTATTTTTGTCATGTCCCGACATGTTCTATTTTTTGATGTGAGTTTCGGATTTTTACGTCGACTTTTTTCCGAGTCGAGCTCCCATTGGCCCCATGAAAATGAAAGTTTGAGGTGGCGCTACCGAGTCGTCTTTCGTTATTTTTTCTCGGGGTCTTTTGTGACAATTAGAGCTCGTCGAGTTCTAATTTTTGACACCACTCACTGCCATGTCAGGGCGTGTTTACTACTTGATTTTTGCCATTTTCCGGGTTTCGGACGCGGTTTTAATGAGTCCCTCGCCGGGACGGAGTCCCAGGCTCGGGCCTAATAAATTCCATCAATACTATTTCTTTAGGGAAACAGCACATTAATGGTGATAATGCTAACTAATCTTCTATCATGGTGTCATAGTTTTAATGGAACCCAGACACAATAGCTATTAGCTATTATTGTATAAAAATGGAATTAGCAACTGGTAGGCATTTTGATTTCTCACATTTCAGATGATGTAGTTTGTAAATGCACTTTGTTCACATGTCATGGATTGGCTCAATCATTTTGATGCTCTGATGATGAAGAGTCTTAAGCCACCTACCAAAAAAAGACACCCAAGGAGATGAGTACCAGCAGTCCCAAGCCTCTTCCAATTAAACCCCATAAGAGAGGAGCAGCAGGTAATAACACTGGAACATTCAAAATAAGTGAACCATTTTATTTGCTCGTTTAAATTTGCTTCGTGGAGAGGGCATTTAAAGACAAAAAGTACTAGCTGCCTGTTACCAATGCTTTAGTTCAAGAAAAAAAGCAAATAATGGGGTGGCATGTATATAAACTTACTAAAGTCAAAATAGCAAAAGAGAAAAAAAAACATGAAAATAAAATAAAATGGACATGAAGACAATTGGACAAGTGGCATTTATTAATAGAAGTGGCTTATTGAAGGTGAACATTGTGTCTGGCTTACCTATGACAGAGGAAGACTGGTTGCCAAGTCTGTTGTAGGCTACACAGTAAAAGTGTCCACTGCTGGTGATGTTGAAGCTATAGAGATGTCCATCATGGACATGGATTGCACCCTGTGTGGATACTTTAAACCAGGAAAAGTTTTGGACTGGGGGGTGGGCAGTGCTGGAGCAGGTCAGGCTCACTGTCTGAGAGGACCACAGCCCACCAGACAGACTGACTGATGCCTGTGTGTTCTTTGGAGCATCTGAGGGAATACAATTTAATATGGTGCACACTGATGATATAATTAACCATTTTAGATCCATAACCTTTGGTACAGCAGCTTATTGCATCCATATGAAGAGTTTCTGTTTGAACAAGGATAGTATCTGATATTATGAGTTAAAATAAAAATTTACATTATTATCAAAATCCACTATGCTAAAATTCCATAGTGATGTATCAGCCCAGACGATATACGAAAGGCTTGATTATGATGATGACGATGGAGATTGGGTCATCATTACTGGTAAAAACATTTATTATATTATGCTGTCAGAATAATTTTGAGTGAATGCCAAGTATATCATGTTCATTTATCTCCATTGATTTAACATTAAAACTCTATCAGGGGTGTCAACACAATCCTGAGCTCTATTAGCAACATTATCCTAAAAGATTAAAAAAAAAAAAAAAAAAAACAATAGAGAAATGATAATACACATAATTTACACGTAACATTAAGCTGCAATTTTCCTTGCGATGTCTTGATTCCTTCAGTTACAGGATATTGTGCTAAACATTTGATTGGTTGTCTGTGATGTAGATGAGTCAGGGTTAGGTTGGGCAGCTGAATTATCATGGTAAAAGTCCCATTTGAGTTTGCTAGGGGCTGAGAAGGGCCAGGTGGGAGTGCCCAGGTGAGAGTGGGAGGGGCTTGTGACACATCCCACATCAGAGTGGGAGGGGCCTGTGGGCAGGGTGTGATGGCAGCACAGGTTAAAGTCACTAATGAATTCTCATGCTGCTCTCCGAGAATGGTTATTACTGGACGCTTCAGAGACTCTGCAAAGAAAAAAAAGAGTGTTTACTATTTACATTATTCCGGGAATTGCTGTGGGTGCTACGGTCATTTGAGTTGCATTATTTTGCACGGGGCTGCCAATCTTGACAGCAAATAAGTTCTATACAAACCACAAAGACCCCAGAGAATTCCCCATCGAAAGGAACGGGATTCCCTCTTAACCAGACGTGCCACCACAAAGAAAGTGGATTTAGAGGCAAAAATGGGAGAGGGATGAATAAGAGAAACAGCAATACTGCAATCCCTCAATACTGTAATCATGATTATGAATATTTAACCCAACTTGTTTGCAACTAGTGTTTGCTGCTATGGAAACAAAGGAATTGGTTAAAAAAAAGTTACTGAAGTGATTGTATTGGTAGTCCTTACACATGTGACTTCATATATTCAGATTGATTTAATTATAAAATCCCTTACCTTTGACGGTTATGATAAACGCTTTCTTTTCATTCTCAAGTGTGAGGTAATATGTGTCTGAATCCTTTGCAGTAAAATTATAAAACACAGTCGAGCAGTTTCCCTGTGTCAGGTCTCCCACCAACTCCACTGGAACTTTTCTTTCTACTTCATTGTCGCTGTTAAAGATTAGATTGTCTGTTGTTGTCTTATTTTTAAACTACTTAGCCATGACATTTCTTTTATTCACTGTGAAATGACATGGGATGTGAAGACAGGACCCATTAAGAGCTCTGAGCTGCTTTGGACCATAGATGGTGCTGGTGGAGACACTGAGCACACCTGTAAAACATAATACAAACAGAAATATTGGGTGCATTGCCAGTAGTGGAGATTGGTGGGTGCATTAAAAGGACTTCTAATGTTCCGATAATGTTCTAATAATTGTTTTTAATGTGCCAAAAGCTTACCTGGCAGAAAGACGACAAGTACGGCTCTGTCCATCGCTTTTATTTAAACCCTACAGGTCAAATCTACACCACACAAGTCCTTTGTTAAAATAGCATAAATCATATTTTTTTTAAAGAAATAAAAATTAACATTAAAGACAGAAACTACTTACGAACTGATGCACAGCCCACTCACACTTGAGTCTAAAAGATGCACAGAAAAAGTACAACACGTGTTACTTCCTTGTTTGCTTTCTCACTTACGGTTTCACACTTTGACTATTTTTGTACAATTTGTGCACATTATGTGCTGAATAAGCATAAGACGATTTGATTTTAAATGAACAGTAACAATGTGTAACATTCTGGAGGTGGCACATCACCTGTGTGATTCCGTGGATATAGGACATTAAAATCATACTTTGGAACATTCTCTACTGAGACAGATGCATTTTATGGTCTTCTGTGAAATGTGAAATATTACAGTCAAAGGAATAACATTTCTGTGGAGACGAACAGGTGTAACAGCCAAGTAGCAGTCAGGGTTGTGAAGATGCAAGAACAATTGGCTTTTCTTTCATTGTTTTGATTAATAAAATAGGTTTATTTCATATTAGCTTTCGTTTAACAAAAAACTTTTAGTATAAAAGTTGTGACTTAGTATATATGTTGTGATCCTTTAGAGCCGTTAAACTGCAAAAGTCCCTGTTACATGTAGATGTGAAGCTCACATAAGCTGTGGATGAGTAATACTGGCCAATGGAACTGTGATGTGTTTTTCTAATTGATAAAATGTACAAAACAAAAAGCACCTTGTTACGGTCATTCATCTTCAATAAAAGGAAGATTTAAAAAAAATAATTAATTAATGTCTATTTTTTGTGAAAATCAGCTTGACCATTAAGTGTCCCAAAAGCCTTTATTTTTCACTGAATCGTATCAAATTGAAATTTAATGTATTGTATCGAATTGACAGTGTATTGAGATACGTATGGTATAGTGGCTTATGTCTTGAGGTATGTATCGTATCGGCAACTTCTTAATGATACCCAGCCATACCTAACAGTTCATATTTACCAGTTTTCTGAAATTTTAATACTCTTCTGGATAGAAAAAAGGCTAATCTAATCATAATACAAAAAAATGGTGCAGCGTTTATACATAGATCTATATGTCCTGAGTGGGTGCTGTTAAATGCTTCTTTCTGATTTGAGAATACACAGGCTCCGCCCCCTGCTCTTGGTCTTGCTCTGTATCTGGACGGGACCTTGGTTGCAGCCTCAGGAAGTCCACTTCAGCATAATGGGCCTCAGCTTCTCTCTGTTCAATACAAGAAAAAAAACAAAAACTTAATCATGTGGGTAGAGTTTACAGTTTTTGCAGTTGTTACAGTTATCTCACCTGTGCCTGTTTTCCATCCTTCTTTCTAGATAGGAAAAACCTAGAAAACAGATTATACTAAATAATCCAAACACTGTGATTGACTTTTGGACAAATATATTAAGTCGGGACTATATTGCAACATGGTTAGAAGCTAGTGCTGTTTTTATACATTTTTTGCTACCAGTACTTACAATACAATACGAAGTTTATAGTACCGGTACCTAAACTGTCCTTTTTCTGTACTTTCCTCTGATCATTATTTATAGAATGTCAAAACTCTATCATGACGATGGAGATTGGGTCATCATTACTGGTAAAAACATTTATTATATTATGCTGTCAGAATAATTTTGAGTGAATGCCAATTATAGCATGTTCATTTATCTCCATTGATTTAACATTAAAACTCTATCAGGGGTGTCAACACAGTCCTAAGTCTATTAGCAACATTATCTTAAGAGATAAAAAAACAAAAAAAATAGAAATGATAATACACATAACTTACATGTAGCATTAAGCTGCAATTTTATTTTCGATGTCTTGATTCCTCCGGTTACAGGATTTTGTGCTAAACATTTGATTGGTTGTCTGTGATGTAGATGAGTCAGGATTAGGTTGTGCAGCTGAATTATCGTGGTAAAACTCCCATTCAAGTTTGCTATGAGCTGAGAAGGGCCGGGTGGGAGTGCCCAGGTGAGAGTGGGAGGGGCTTGTGACACATCCCACATCAGAGTGGGAGGGGCCTGTGGGCAGGGTGTGATGGCAGCACAGGTCAAAGTCACTAATGAATTCTCATGCTGCTCTCCGAGAATGGTTATTACTGGACGCTTCGGAGACTCTGCAAAGAAAAAAAGTGTTTACTATTTACGTTATTCTGGGAGTTGCCGTGGTCGCCATGGTATTTTGGGTTACATTATTTTACATGAGGCTGCCGATCTTGACAGCAAATAAGCTCTATACAAGCCACAAAGCTGTTTTAAAGCCTCCCCAGAGAATTCTCCAGTGGCCACCACAAAGAAAGGAGCATTTAGAGGCAAAAATGGATTAGATGGAATAAGGTCTTCAAATGGTTTAAGTAAGAGAAAATTTTATGTGACTCATGCCTCAATACTATAATAATAATCCCAATATTAAACTCAACTTCTTTGCACCTAAAGTTTGCTGCTATGGAAACTTGTGTCAAAGGAATTGGTTAAAAAAAGTTACTGAAGTGATTGTATTAGTAGTCCTTACACATGTGACTTCATATATTAAGATTGGTTTAATTATAAAATTCCTTACCTTTGATGGTTATGTTAAACGCTTTCTTTTCATTCTCAAGTGTGAGGTAATATGTGTCTGAATCCTTTGTAGTTAAATTATAAAACACAGTCGAGCAGTTTTCCTGTGTCAGGTCTCCCACCAACTTCACTGGAACTTTTATTTCTGTTTCATTGTGGCTGTTAAAGATCAGATTGTCTGTTGTTGTCTGATTTTTAAACCACTTAGCCACAACATTTCTACTTTTCCCTTTGAAATGACATGGGATGTGAAGACAGGACCCATTAAAAGCTCTGAGCTGCTTTGGACCATAGCTGGTGCTGGTGGAGACACTGAGCACACCTGTAAAACATAATACAAACAGAAATATTGTGTGTCTTGCTGAAGGACACAATACCAGTATGCATTGGCAGTAGTAGAGAGCAAGTCACCCACCGTCAGATTGGTGGGTGCATTAAAAGGACTTCTAATGTTCCGATTATGTTCTAATAATTGTTTTTAATGTGCCCAAAAGCTTACCTGACAGAAAGACGACAAGTACGGCTCTGTCCATCGCTTTTATTTAAACCCTACAGGTCAAATCTACACCACACAAGTCCTTTGTTAAAATAGCATAAATCATATTTTTAAAAGAAATAAAAATTTACATTAAAGACAGAACCTACTTACTAACTGATGCACAGCCCACTCACACTTGAGTCTAAAACATGCACAGAAAACACGTGTTACTTATTTTTTCACTTGTGGTTTCACACTTGCTGAATAAGTGCAAGACATCTAGTATATACTGCTTTTTGACCAGTATATACTTGATGTGTGGAACAACAACTCTGTGCAGACGAACAGGTGTAACAGCCAAGCAACAGGGTTGTGAAGATGCAAATCCATGTATATATCTGATGGATTAAAAAGCATGACTTTATGCAAATATATCTACCAACATGGATCAGTGCAGTTGTTGATATTGAGATGATACTTTTGCAATGTATTGGGCATCCTCAACTCTTAACTACTGTTGGATGACAGCTTGTT
Organism: Periophthalmus magnuspinnatus; assembly: GCF_009829125.3. Taxonomy (NCBI): domain Eukaryota; kingdom Metazoa; phylum Chordata; class Actinopteri; order Gobiiformes; family Gobiidae; genus Periophthalmus; species Periophthalmus magnuspinnatus. The sequence goes on along the minus strand of NC_047127.1, from coordinate 6,331,680 downwards.
GATTGGATGTCGTCTCCTCTCTCTCCTCTCCCTTAAGCTGAAGCTGCCAGTTGGAGGAAGCTGCTCTGTTGACAAAGGACAGCGGTTCCCCTGGGTTCAGTGAGGAGTGTGGGAGGGCACTGTTCAAGATGCCCTCTGGACTATATCCTTTGTGTTAGTAACATACTGTACATCCAAATGAGAACAATATCTTCTAAATATTATATTTTAGGGCCACTGTGACTCAGATGGTGAAGGAGTTCTCTTATGACCAGAAGGCTTATTGTTCAGTCCTATGCTATTGTTATGTTCTTGGGCAAAACACTTCACCTACTTTGCCTAGAATGTGAAGGAGTGGTGGGTGTTGATTGATGAGTCCGTTAGTGCAGATTGGCAGCCATGCCTCTATCAGTCAGCCACAGGGCAGCTGTGTTTACTGTAGCGGGTTACCATCACCATTTGTGGGGACTTGTATGCTGTAATGCATTGTAAAGGGTGTTTGAGTCTACATAATCATAGTCATGTATACAGTGCAAGTCATTTATTCATATTCATTCTGTGTACAGGAGTGGAGCTTTGGGCGGACGCAGGCTCTTGTTGTTTAGTAAGTCTGACAGTGCTGGTGGGGCTGCGCAGATGTGGGGCTGCTGTTCACTTCCACATGCATCAGTGCGTTCCATCATTAGTAAAGAATTAAGAGCTCCTATCTCAGCTCGGAGCGAACAGCCAGAGGGTCCCAGGTTCTGCTGGTGAGGGCCCCACGTGACCTCATTATACGCACTGCGTCATGGGGATGCTCAGACACACACAGTTGATTCTGGTTTCAAGGAAGAAGAGGAATGATTTTTTTGCATTTTGTATTTATTGGTGGATTAATGAAGTCGGTCTAGCTAAAAGTAATCTCAAATACATGCAAATCACAATGGACTTTTATGCATTAGTGATTGAATAGTACTGGTGTTCAAATCATTTTAATTAATTACATAGTAAATGCTACATTGCAAGGACACATTTTTAGAGAACTTGTCAGGATGTGAAAGAGTAAAATAACAAATCATCTAAAAAGCTAAGAATAGGACTTTTAACAAAATCAAAGTTTCATCTTATTTCTCCCCTTTCAGAAGGTTGAAATCTTGAAGAATTGTGTTGTTCGACCTTCACTGTTTCCCTGTCTTGGAGCAACGGAACATGTGGCCTACATAAAGCCCTTGATTCTCTCTTCTGTGCTGAAGGAGACATGTTTGGAGCTGATGCCAGTTGACTCATAATCCTCCCACTGCCAAAGGACACAGGAGGACTGCAGGCTTCTGGCTCCCTCTGCTGGACATAACATAGCAATGTCATTACAGCTCTATTCAATCAGTTTTTCTTGGACAAGTTAACTTTATCCTAAATGTTATTTAAAATGCTGCTGCAAAACAACAGTATTTTATCAGACCTTGCCTTACTTCTAACATTATTTCCACTATTAATCTCACTATATTGGATAATGTTGAAGGATATAGGTGGGTGAATGGAATGCCCTGCCAGGATGATGTCATTTCTGTCACCTCTGGGACTGTTCCTATCAATGGATGTATTGTCTGCCCTACATGACCTTCCACAGTTTATTGACACTAGGCCTCAATTTTGATAGTATTTTTTACCCTAAAACCATAATTTACATAATTATAATTGTACTGTCACATTATCAAATGTCTTACAAAGAGCTTTTATTCCATTCATCCATTTTCTTTATCCAGGGCCAGACCGCGGCAGCAGAAATCTAAGCAGGGATGCCCAGACTTGCATTTCCACACATCCTCCAATTCTTCCAGGGGGGATTCCGAGGCCAGCTGAAAGACATAGTCCCTCTAGCATATCCTGTTATGCTTTTACAGTTAAATGTTATTTTTGATGAATATAATAACCAATAATTTCCAGATTTTTGCAACCCATATCTGACATGGAATATCAGATACTAATTGATGCTAAAACTAATATCGAAACTAGATACTCATTTGAGCAAGTTTACAAAAAATAATAATAATAAAAATCACACTTTCCTGAAGTCTTAGTATGATTTTGAGTTTTATCAGAACTTGTAGAAGATCTCATGCAAAGGACTGTTCTTTTGAGTTGAAAATTACATTCAGTTACTAAAAAAGAAGTATCTTTATCTTCACTGTGGCCATACCGGCCGAAATCAATACAGAGGATTAAGGCAATTCCTTAGTATCAAAATCCAGGTTGAAACTAGTATTGTGACAACACTACAAGACACTATGATACAATAGTTGCAAAAATACATTTATTTTTGTATCTCATTTCTACTTTGCAACTCAGAAACATTAGCCATAATGATTTACTATAGGGGACATAAACTAAACTCAATTTTTGTGCTTTAGAAAGACCTGTGGTAGTACTCCTTTTATTTTGCATCGTGACTCCATTTCCCTTCAAGAGCATTATCCAGTGAGGCACATTAACATATTTTCAACAAACAAACTCCGGAGGACAACTTGACGTCTGCCAGTGCATCTTTAGAACTCGCTGCTCTTTGGATGACTGGTACATGTGGTTTATGTCGTGTTGCGTTCAGGAGCAGGCTTTGGCAGTTCGTACATATTCATTTCGTCTGTAGTGGGCCCCTGAGGTGTCCAGATGGAGAGTACAGCCTCCAGCGGGCCCTGGAGCCTCCACACTGGCTCCACAGTTATTAATAATTTTGTTCTGCAGTACTGTAATGTTTTATGCTCAGATAAATTTCATGATTTGTTGGTCTCTATTGTAGAATAAATTGAAGTAGTCGGAGAGTTGAAGACAAGAGGCATGATGCAGAATTTCTAATGCAGGAGAAGTTTATTTATTTACCATCATTATGGGGCCCAGAAACATGAACCTTTAAGGAATTGTTATAGTATTGTCCATTCCAGTGTAGACCAGTCTGGTCACAGTCTGGTCTAGTCTGGTCTTGGTCTAGTTATGCTTCCATTGTAGGGAGTAGTATACCTCTGATGATGTAGGCCACGATAACAAAAACTGAGATGTGACAGAATGAAAATAAATGATATATTGATATACATACAACACATTGTCAATAATATAATCCAGCCACAAGAGATCAATGAACTCTTTGCAACATTGAGCATCCCATACATCATATCAAATCAAAATTAAAGAATTGTTTCAAGAATTAAAGGACCCATATCATGCTATTTTCTGATCTCTGTTATTATGTTGTTTCCTCGTCAAAAACAGACCTGGAGTTGTGTTTTGTTTCATTCACAAATGTTTAACACACAAACCCTGCATATTTAAGCTAAGTTCTTCTGTCAAATGGAAACCACTCTGTTCCACCTTGTGATGTCATATGGGACAGGAAATGCTTTGCTGTGTTGTTAAACTCTATACACCTTCACTAGAATCATTTGGATAATTTCAGCCCTGGAATTGCTCATTTCTATGGAAAAAAAGATAAAAGGTAGCAGTTAACTTGAAAACTACTACTTCATGACATCAAAAGGTGGAATAGAGCATTTTGAGCTTTGGAGATGTAGACAGACTAATAATAAAGGGTTACTCAAATATGTGTGAATGAAACAGCACAAACCCAGGTATGTTTTGTATGAGGTAAAAACATTCTAACATGGCTTAAAGCTCACAAGAGTCCTTTTTGTGTAATGTAAGACCTTATCTCTAAAAACAACTCATGGTTAGGTATGTGTTTGAGATAATTATGAAATTCTAAGGAGAAATAAACCCCAAAAAAAAGCTTTTGATAACCAAATTCTGTTACATCGTGTTTATTGTAGAGTAAGTGTTGTTGTAGAGGTACGTCCTTCAGAGGCTGTTCCGACATTTGAGTTTTGATCCACAGAATCAATAGCTGTAGCTCAACCTCTTTTGATGTGTCTGGAATCAATGCCATGTCAAAATGTGAAGAGAAAGCAGTAGGAGAAAAGAGCAGGATAAAAGAACGCTTTCCCCAGGAGCTGTCAGTCAACATCACAAGTGAACACCAAAACACAAATACTCCTGTAAAGGAACTCCAGTCTCCTTTCTCGCAGTCAAATGGGTCAAGTTGGGTCAGATTAAGCTTGGAAAATGCCTCTATAATAACAGAAATGTGTAATGTTTCGCCAGAGTTGTCACATTACACTCTGAAGGGATTTTTGAATTTAAAAGTCTTGACATATGTACACATAGAAATACAACATCTAAAAATAATATATTAAATGAGGTATTTTTTAAGTTATAGCAAAGTATTTAAAAAGTCCAGCCACATTCTGTCAGTTACTCTCCGCCAACTACCAACAACCTCCGTAATCACACATTCACATATTCATATTTATGGCAATGTTGGTGAAGTGCACTGCCCAAGGAAACAACAAAGAATGCCAAGCCGAAAGATTGCCAGAATGCCATTTAAATTAAACTGCCAGCCTTTAGAGTCTGGGCCAACATTTCTATCTACTGATTTACCCAATTGTGGAGTGATTTAAATAATTCTGACGTGAAAAGAATTCCAATGGGAAACTGAATGTCTTTGTAGAAAACAAGAGGAAGAGGAGCAAACCTGATGCTTCCTGTAGCTGAGTGATTGGCAGCGAATGTAGCAGGTACATATCTATTTACACATGCAGTTACAGACAGGAGGTCAAATTTAGTGAGAGGTTTCTATCAGAAATCTCACAGGCTGGCTTGGTGAAGCAGGAAAGTGGAGAAGGTGCCTGTGCAGACAAGGAAACTAAAATGTATGATAAATATTGGGAGGAAAAGGATCTATATCCTTTAAAAGGTCCTATAATACACAAAATTGACTCTTGTGAGCTTTAAGCCATGTTAGAATGTTGTTGCCTCATCAAAAGCATACTTGGAGGTGTGCTTTGTTTCACTCACACGTGTTTGAGTAACCCTTTGTTATTAGTGTATCTACATCATCAAAGTTCAAAATGCTCTGTTCCACCTTGTGATGTCATGAACAGTAGTTTTCAAGTTAACAGCTATCTTTTACCTTTAGTTCAGTAGAGATTGGCTATTCCAGGACTGAAACTATCCAAATGATTCTAGTGAAGGTATATGGAGAACACAGTGGGGCACTATCTGCATTATCACATGACATCACAAAGTGGAACAAAGTGTTTTCTGTTTGAGAAAAGAACTCAGCCTAAATATGCAGAATGTGTGTGTTAAACATGTGTGAATGAAACAAACATGACCCCAGGTATGTTTTTCATGAGGAAACAACATTATAACATAGGTCAGAAAATAGAGTAATATGCGCCCTTTAAGTAAACATTTAGCAGCACTACTTTGATTTATATTTCGCAGTGACGCTAGGGGGTGTTCTTTATGTATGTCTATGTCAGAATGTTCAGCGCTTACTACGGTGACACATTAGCAAACACAGCCAAAAAAGTTTTAAGGTAGTCTGAAAACTCAAGAAAAAATACAAAATTGGTACAAAACAACACATTTTCAGAAGCCCGTGATCAATACTATTGTTCATGGTCCTATTTAGGGGTTTGATTTTCAACAAAAACTTGAGAGTGACCAACTGAAAAACTGTTGACTAATGCTAGCTAGCTTGTGACTGCCATGTTGGGATGAAAGAGCCTTGTTTAACAGAGCAAATCTCACTTGTTGTAGTTTCAGCTAAGTCAGTTCTTTATGGTCAGATCGTGTAAACAAAACTCAAAGTATAACAAAGCCTCAGAGGGAGCAGTGCCTATAGTTAGCATCAAGCCCCCGGGGAATGTTGATGACATCAGCTGCTAACTATCAATTAGAAGGCTCTAAAATGCAGTCTTCCTATAGAATGTCCCAATTTCAGCCTACACACTTGATCAGTATTGTAATATGGAGGTGAAGAAAGCCTGCTCTGTCAAAGTGAGAATACCATCAAAACATGAGTATTCACATGTTTAACTGTCACGATACAAACTTCAATAATAATAATAATAATGTTTTGACCTATAGGGATGTCCACTTGCATTATACAGTTACATCACTGAGGTTTTATAAATGATGGCAGAATGCTTCAAAGACAGTTGTTTATGCTTTAGAGTGCCATAGGCTAAAAATGAGCTAATCACTTTCAAGTTTGCAGATTGCAGTCCCTTTTATAACCTGACTTCTCTTTTAAGTTTCAAAATAGATGAATAAACTGTGTGTGTTTTATGTAATTGTTTTTGATGTAGTTATTTTTAGATTTGGAAGAGGCTGAATCAGGACACACACAAGATTTGTCAGTGTCTAAAATATGACTAAACCAAACACTATACTATACTATAAGGATGGCACTATGTAAGGCTACGAACCAGAACGGATATGGGACTGACGGGTCTAAAACTTATAAAATGAAAAATAAAATAGGCTACCAGTCCAGACAAATCCAGCTTTAGAACCACAAGTTGTTTGGGTTTTTTTTTATATTTGAATGAATGTGTGAATTTTGACCTTCCAGGACCTTCCCATGCACCTTGCTTGTTTATCTCACCCTTGACTCTAATCGTGCCTGACTACCTGGCTTTATGCTCCTGGCAGGTGTCCGTTTGTGGCGGTCTGCGGCAGTTTAGCCCCCTCCTCTCGGTCCATCCTCCCCCCTGCTCCCCGCTCCCCTCCGTACACCCACCTCCGCTCCTCCGCGCACAGACACCGTTTCTCACGTCAGCCTCCGGGCACACTCGCTCTCTCCAACCGCGGCAGCTTGGGCGATAGACGGGGAGACATTTCCAGACCCCCGGCGGGTTCCTGAGAATCTAACACAAGAAGAAACGGCGTATTTTGAACAAACACCGCTTTCCACGTCTTTTTTCTGGGTTTAAATCCTCGTCTTTTCCCGTCTCCTCCGCTGGAATGGCAAACCGTTAAAACGTGCCACCAACTACTACGACCTTCCACCTGCGAATGGAAAACACCTTTAGTTGTGCCACTGACAGACAATAATAAATAATTTTACTCCAAGACAGCTGGGGAAGGATTTTTAATTCAACAGAAGCCATTTTGTAAAGCTCACATAGCTGAAGGCGACGCACAGAAGACGGGCGAACAACCTGTTAGCTTCTCCCCGCGGAACCCAACGCAAAAGCCCCATTCCTCCAGCTAGCATCATCGCGCTCCACTTCTACCAACTTACAGTTAATTTATCCTGTTTTAATCATCATTGCCACACATCATTTGCAATATTTTCTACAGAGGTGGTCATGAAAGGCTGCGCGGACCCTGTGGCGACCTCCCGGGAAGGCTGAAGTTCGAGTGAAAAGGGAGGAGGAGGAGAAGAAGTGAAGAAGGTCGAGGAGGTGTTAGTGCGTCTGCGGGGAGAAGGGCAACAGCATGACCGCGGCCGTGCACCTGTCCGCCGGGATGCTGCTGCTGCTGCTGACCTCCTGCCTCGCTGGGGACCTGGTGGTGGCAAGTAAGTGGCAGACTGCAGACATATTTCTATCATAGTTCTATTGATACAGTGGACTAAGCAGTTTAAACAGGTGTTTTAAACTGTTTTTTGTTTTTTTTCAGATTTGCATAGCACTGTACAGCTTTGCAGGTCATTATTATGTTAATTATTATTTATACCAGTGCAATCCCATATTTTATTTATACCAGTGCAATCCCATATTTTAAGATTAAGGGTGGGCAATATTGACAAAAATGTATATCTTAAGCCTGCTATGTTTTTCCATTATGCTGTTGATATCATAATTATGGTAATCCAGCAAATGTGAGTGCAATCCCATTTTTTAAGTAATAAATTGTATAGATTCTTGCAAGTAGGCTAGTTCAAATGTAGGATTAAGGGTGGTCAATATTGACAAAAATGTTTATTTTAAGCCTACTGTGTTTTTGCATGATCCTGATGATATTATAATTATGGCAATCCATCAAATGTGTTGGTTGAGCCTCAGGTATTGCACACAATGTGAATAAAATAACCACAAAAGCCCAGAAATAAAATACGTAACTTTATAACTGTTTTATAAGTTTTAGTTCATCATTTTATTTTTAGCTCTTTTTGCAGCCTCATTATTATAGATGATATATCAATCCTCCCAGGTCTGTGATATGTGAACAAATGGGGACCCATTTTAAAACTAAAACACGATCACACTCACTTAATAATGCCCTAGAGGTCTAAGATTTACAATTTAAATCAGGTGAGTCCAGCTGTGTCTTCTTGCGGTGACGAGGGTTTTATGGACATCCATTCTGGCGAAATGAATTGTAGCCGATCCCATGGTAACAGCGAGACAGCGGTCGTTCTGGGTATTTTGTATTCTGATCTCTTCTTCCTGGGGCTAAATGATTTTTGGCTATGTGGAGGCTCTCCTGCACTCACACTTGAACTTGGCTTCAAAGGAGGTCATGATCTCATCTCTATTACCGGAGTAAACACTCATTATCCCTGCTCTGATCCATCTGCTCCAGTAAGGAACGGTGTGAAAATATATTACAAAGCAATGAATCGCTTATGTAAAAAGAGCTCAGCACATAATGTGAAGTGGTTTTATTGTTCCAACTGTTGGCTAAAATATTTAATATAAACTCAGTCAACACAATGCTCTGATTTGTATGTTTTTTAGACATCCACAGCCCTGTTTCTCTGTTAAAGTTAGACCCCAGGCTGGCAGGTAACAGTGGGTCGATGATGAAAGATGATTTGTTAAAGAAAATATCTCCCCTTGGCGTAGAGTGTTACCACAGTGGTTGTTATGAAGTAGAGATGGAGAGGTTGAGGTGAATGAAAGTTTTGCTGCTGCATTGGGGATGGGGTGAAGGAGGGTTGCACATTGCATGTAAGGAAAGGAAAGTGTGTGGCTTGAGGCTTGAGGTTATACTTTTCCCACAACCTTACTTATTGACCCTTTGAAGAGATTGACTGGGATAATGTATTGCCATTTTATAGAGCCATAATTCAAACTTTTTTCTCTGTGTGTTTCTTTCACATTTGTATATTGAATACACTTTGACCCTACTATAAATATTGCCATTCATAACCTTGCTTAGTTCAGCACTTGATATACTGTCCTTGATTGTATTGTCTATATGCACTCCATAGTAAATCATATGCTGGAGATTCTGAGAAACTCATTTCTATTCATTGGTGGTGCCTCCGTGTGATGCCACTTAAATCATCTGCAGCTCATGCTCCTCATGTACCTCACACACGACTATGTAAACCTGCACCAGCCCCCCCCTACGGATCCATGCCAGCAGCCACTAATCTGCCTTTATGGGCTGCTCTATTGATTAGGCCAATGAAGAGTGGCTTAACATGTGCACGCTCACAACGCCAACATTTGCATTCCAAGAACCACTCATGAGAAATATGAACCATCTTGATGGTTCAGCAAGTCACATTCCAGATTTGTGGCCTTATAAAAGTCTTGATTTTGTTTCTATTGATTTAGAAGAATTTGGGCATCGACAAAATATCAATTCAAGCTTTTTCGCTAATGAAAAATTGAACTATGTAATCAATAAATGTAAAATAAATCAGAGTGATTGTCCTGACCTATGAACTGCCTTGCTGTCAGTGTGCTGATGCCTAATATGAATAAGTACTGTGTGCTGTGCTGACGAAGGGTTCTGAGGACTGTTCATCACCATTATGGACAGTGTGGGCTGTAATGATGATAATACATTTATAATACAATATATAAAAGGAACAAAAACATCCTGCTGCATGGTAATAATAGTACCAGTACTCGCTACTCTTTATTACCTTGCAAAACTCGGCTGACACTTAACCATAGCTTGACATAGAGCACATGACAATATTACAAGCCATCCTTATCACTTGATATAGTAGTAAGATATGTTTATGAACATATGAAACTTAAACTTAAATAGACACTGACAAATGACCAAGATGTAATGAAAAGTGTATTGACTGAATAAACTGTGGGCTAATCAGGTGGATTTGTTGGGGAAACTTTCCTTTTGTGGAACCGTGACTGAAGAGGCTTATGACTCTGCTGCTGCGGTGGAGATGAGGCAAAAGAGGGCACACAGCAGAGGAAAAAGAGTGCTTATATATGAATGACTTGAGAGGTGCTCTATTCACAAGAGGGACCAATTAGGATCAGCCCCCTTCCTTTTTTTTTTTTTTGTTCTTGAATAATGTAGTGGCAATGTCAGCTCCTGTTACACCCATTAGATAAAACAATGTTCTATTACCAATTGTCTTGATTTTGCTTCCTGTTGAACTGATGTTGTAATTTTCCTAGCAGTTTTTTTTTTGTCTTTGATTGAAGTTAGTTATTTGTATGATTTGTATGATTTGTCAAGTACACTAAAACCTCTCTAACCCTTTCTACTTCCAGTCTGATCAAATGTGTGTGTGGGAAGCTCCCCTCTCCTGTTGTATTAGATCCGCCAAAACCAGCTGGAGACCCACATCTGAGCTAACAGAAAAGTAAATGGAGAAGTAGATTGAGAGGAGCAGTGGAGCCTGAGGGGATGGTACACTTCTATAGCCTCCTGGGGCCACGTTTGACATCCCCACGCTGCTCGTCACGTCTTCTAAACCCTTCACCCAGTTGTTAGATTCAGGATTCATCACAAAAGTACATTTATCTCCCAGCGTGCAGCAATATATGATTTGGCAGTGTTAATAGCTCCTGCCATATATCAGCTGTCAGATGAAATGGAACGTACCAGCCCCGTGTCACCCGCTAAAGTGATGTGATTGGATGGACTCGGTGAATCAGGAAATGTCAGCTAGCTTTATGGAGACAGAACATCTAGTCGGAATTAATTGTGACTTTTGAGTTTCGAGATGTGGTTTTCTTTCTCTGCAGGGAATATGTCCAAGCTAAGTTTAGAAATTTTAAGTGCTTTAACATTTTAAGACTTTTTCTAACACTTCAAAGTTAACACTTAGTTGAGATTTTTTTTGTTTTTGTTAAAGAGGTATTATGCAAATTGACTTTTTGGAGCTTTCTACCATGTTATAACATTGTTCCTTCATGAAAAATGTGCCTGAAGTGGTTTTATATGTCATCTATGCATGTTTTAGTAATCTAGCGATCTCTCCCTGGCAGTATTCGAAACTTGCTTATGGTTAGCAGCATGACAGCCCCGCATGCAAATTTTCCAATTAATTTACAAAAGAATGATACAAAACAATACTCTATAACTTCACAAAACTGATGTGCAGTAGTTTCATTAGCGGTATGCATGCTGACTGCGTTGTGATAGAGCTCTGAAGGACTTAGCATGTGGAGCAATGGGAGAGGGTACTCAGAGTGTCAAAAACGAAACTGAAACTTATTAAACATTTTGATACATTGTTTTTGGCGAATATCGCATTTTCAAAATGATTAAAAGTAACATGGTGTTTTAAATAAATATGTTATAAATTAGCAATTAATACCCCACAGAAGTGCAATACCCCCTCTTCAAATAATGTTATAATAAACTACTTTAGAATGACATAAATATCAAAGAAACAAATTTTCTCAGTAAGAAGCTTGATATATAGATATCTTCAAAGACCAAATCCAGTGCCGTCTTCCACAGCCCTTGGCCATTTACGTGCAGCCATTCAGATGAAAGGGGATCAAAAAGGAGTCGTTTTTACTGGGTCTTACTTTGGACGTTTCACCAATCAACTGAAAGGCCTTGTCAGTTCTCAGCGAAACTGGTTTGAGAACTGAATTCTAACTGCGCCCGAAGAATGAGCTTACAACTGAAACTACAACATCTAACAAGTTGTTCACTGCAACCTTCCATTGCTCTATACTTTAATAACCAATTCAATTATGTAAATATTCAGACATTTGAACAGTAGACAAGGGCTTTCTGTTTTGCAAGCTCTCAAGGTTATCACAAACTAAAATATAAGTATCAGTGAATCATGGACACTTCTAGAACTGGGATAGTAATAGTAACAACATTGCTCAATTGTTTGATGGTGGAGAAGACCCAGCTATTGGAATAAAAATAATTACTAATAATTTAGAATCCTCTACCCAATCTGAACAATTCAAGTTCATCTAGTTACAATGACATTTTGTAGTCTGTATCGGTCCCTGGAAGCACAGATGGTGAACTGACACATAACTGCTAGCTTGTTCCACCAACTTAATGTCCTATTAGCAAAAAAACCCCAAAAAACTTTTATTTATTTATTATACTTGTAATTTAGCACTCAGGAGTATGCATCTTTGATTGTGTTAAAAGCTATTAACAGATTTGTCCGGTTATTGACCAAAATGTTGTCTTAATTTGTATTCATTTGGAGACTGTGGCTGTGTAAATTGGAGTGTAGCAGGCATCATTTGGATATATGAGGCTGTTTCCAGAGTTGTTTTGCTGGTGAGATAAAAGGTTTTCAAGGTCCCTCAGCCACTTACGGAGCAGAACAAAACTCCATTGATTTAGGCTTTCTGTTAAATGTAATGGACGGACTTGTTTTGTAACAGTTGTCGGAAATTACCCTACCAGTCAAAAGTTTGGACACGCCCGTTCATTCATTATTTTTAATTTTACTACTTTCTACATTGTATATACACACAGAAGACATCAAATATATGAAGTAAGATATTTTACTTTTTGCATTGTTACATAATTAAATATAACTATATAACTAAATATTTATTAGAGTTATTTTTTCTTTACTACACAATTCCACATAACTTGCTTTATATATTTGATGCATATGCGTATGCGTCTAAAATGTAAAAACTAGTCAAACAAAAAAAGGTATTTTAATCATTTACTAATTTTGTTTGCTTCTAAAACATGTTACATCTTGCAAGGTGGGGTTGCATTCTTTTGGACATTACTGTAACAGTAGCTCATTTGGTTGGAGTGTTTGTCCGAAGGTTGGCAGTTCGAACCCTGCTCTCGGCATAAACATCATTGGTAGAGGGGTCAGATCTAGTGACCCATAGATTGGCAGTGCGATTCCAGATGAATGCTGTTGTTGTGTTCTTGGCCAAGACACTTTGCCCTCAGTGTCTGCGTACACTGGTGTATGAATGTGTGAATGGGTGAGTGGTTCCTTGATGTAAAGCGTTTTGAGTGCCTTGAAGGTGGAAAAGCGCTGTATGAAAATGTGACCATTTGCCATTTACAGACGCTAGGGCTGCTATTTTTGAAGGGCCATAACTTCCCTCCTGGCTTATTCATCATAATAATTACTAACCCTGTAGTTTAGAGGTGTAAAAACATGTGCTGAAATGTGATTCTTGTATTAGTTTTAGTTAGTCCATATTTCAGTTCAAACTGTATGTCTTTTTGTCAATTGTTCTGGACGCGTTTACAGTATGAACTTTGAATGGAAAGCTATTAAAACATAAATCACAAAGCTAATCAAAATCACAATACTTATTAGAAAAATCGCAATTCGATATTTTTCCAACATCATTCAGCTCTAATGAACTCATTGGTTAGGACATATCATTCCTATGTTAACATCATGCTGATAATTTTTCACTCCATTTTCTTCACGCTCCTCTTTGCCAGCAGTTGGTGCCTGGAATAAGTTTCTGAACTTTAAGTTGTACAATGTGAGATATTGCAACTAGGATGGGAAATTTTTACCCCCTCGTATTCATTGATTAAAAAATAAATAAAACAACACATTTTATTTGGGGTTGAAATAAAAATGGCTTTCAATATTAATTTCCTGAACATCTGATAGAAGTACTCGTGACATTCTGAACTCTGCTCAGTCTAAACCACATGCTTTTTTATTGTCAAAGAATTGGCCAGACCTCTCGATGATAAAAAAAAACATTATAAAAACCCAGGCTGATCAATTTCAGAAATGACTCAGTTCCAGCCTTGATCTTGATGAAAATTCTATTAATTCCACAAGCAAAAATAAAGCAAGTCATGAATGTAACCTGAAAGTAAGTATGGAAAGCTCCTGAAAACTTTTACTATGTTTGTTGTTGGAAGCCAATTGTGTGGAATCACTGCCAAGTCTGTTCTGAGAGCTCTCTTATGTAACACATGTCCATTTTGTAACCTTACTGTATCTTCATCAGAGTGTCTGGAGTACACTGTTCCGGAGAAACCTATCCATCACGGGCTCGCTCGGGCCATTACCCAGATTATTCTGTCTCACTCCATCAGTTCACCGTAACCTCCATCTGATTTACAGTGGAGTGGAGCCCGAGCCGTACGTCAGCCAGCGCTCAATACTCCAGCCAGCCTTGTAAACGTCACCAGCCTGTTGTTGTTGTTGTCTCGCCAGACTTCTCAAAGCATCTATTTGATGGATAATATCAATCTGGTGCAATTAAGTTCAATTAAAAACTAAAGCTGCTGTTAAAAGCACCGCATAGAGAGGTGTGAGTAAGTCTATTGTTTAAATAATGAACGTGGCCTCAAAGGTTCAGGCGAATGCAGCAGAATGCCTTTCATCAGGGTGGTTAATTCCTCTGTGATAAGTGAGATTGTCATTAGGGCCACAGGTCAAAGCTATGGACTGTAATTACATTTTTAGGTATTCCTTTTAGGGAAAGTGATGCATTGAGTTCTAATGGATTATGGAAAGAAAATAAATAGTAGAGAAATAGTTTATTGTAACTCATAAAACGTGTCAGAAAATTACATTACATTTCAACCATAACAGGCAGGTTGAGCAGCTTTCCTGGATAAAACAAAAAATAAAACATAAGATTATAACAGGACAATATGTATCTTAACACTGACTTAAGTACATCTACAAAATGGTTGCATCTACAATACATTTTCAGATGACTATTACATTACATTACAATTCTGAACAAATGAGTATTACATCAACAAAAGCATTAGAGACTTTGATATATTTTGCATTCATGTTTTTTTTCTGTGAAAATAGATTACCGTCCCTTTAACTGCTCAAATTTGCATGTATTTAAGAAAAGAATTTGCATTGTCTCGCTGCCTTAAGCATTACTAAATGTTCTCTTTCTTTCCTTGCTTTAGTGCTTAGCCTATCTATTATAAAATTACGTTTAGCCCTGAGCTGTCTAATTAGACTGTTTCTGTTGACACTATGAATACAAGAACATATCTTTGTTGGTTTTGGGTGATATGGGCTAAGCTTCATTTATTTATTTTAATTAGAGAGTTTTTGTACAGCTTACTTGTCCATACCCTCTAGATATTAGTATGGAACATAATGGCACTATTATCTCTTTCCACTTATTTTTATGATGGCATTTTTAACATTGTTCCGCACCATCTTTTCCACTTTGTTTAACTCTCTCATAAAACCTTTAGTTGCTGCATCTCTGTCTGGGTCTCTTCTCTTTTTTGTATCAGACTTTTACTGTTTTTGGACTGTGTTTAAAAAGCTAAAATGTAAAATGTTTTTTTTTAAGTTTCCATTTTGCTAATATGGACATCTTAACCAAATTCCAATTTGGTTTCTTCTGAACTGAAAAAAAACCCTGCTTTCTTTTGTTGTTGTGCATTAGTTGAGCACGATGAAGCCATGCCTCCCCTGTGGAGATACAGTCTTTCTTGTTACATCACGGAGAACTTTCCTGTTCTAAAGATAAAAGGAGCTTTGGTACAGCTGCTAGAAGATCAAAAACATTTGACTATTTACCGATTTTAAGACTTTGATAACGTTATATTTGCAATATATTTCATCTGACTCTAGACTCAAATGCTAATCTAACTCACTTGGTTGGTCCTCCACTTTCTTCGTCTGATGTAGCTGTTACCATGGTTACAACATAAGGTCAAAATCAACATCTGCACAGACATTCTTTTGGATAATACGTCTCAAAAATGCATTCATAGATTAACATATTTTCATAATGTGCTTCTGGCGTCCTAATATTTCAGTACATTTATATTGGATAATAAAAGTCAATATCCAGTGAAAAGAGCATCTACGCATCTCATTTGACTTGTAAACACACGCAGTCTTGGCTTGCACAATGATGATGAACTATATTTGCACACACTTGGGATATAGTCTGTGCTATGTTTATCAGGGCTCACTGATCTCACAAGTGAAGAGGAGATGCAGAAACTGTGTCTACCTTAGTTTGGCTTCCATACCACATCCGACATGCTGGTGGACTTACTAAATAAACTTACTAAACCCCAAACCCATGACAATGACAATAATGGTGTTTATTTGTTAAGTATTGGGGTTCCAAGTTCGGGTAAGTATATTTTATATCATCAAAAAAAAAAAAAAAACAAGGAAAAAATGGTTACATCTGACATTACTGCCAGTACTTGGACAACATAAAATGATCCAATCCAAATCTTTTTTTTTACCTAGCCCTAACCAAAATTCTGCTGACCGTAACCAGTTCAACAATAGACACAAATAGTAAACATCAAACCGTCAAAATTGTATGCACAGATTTTCACCTGTTGTCCTATACACTATACAACCTTTTCCCCTTACATCAAATAATCATCAAATGCTTCTGTAAAACAAAAGTATGAATAAAACTCGAAAAAGGCCTGTATTGTTCCGCAAACCACACATCAATATCAATAGCCACTTCACCTGCCCCATTTAAGTTAAAAACAAGAATATAAAACGTCGCGATGTCACTATTGAAAGATTGCATGCTGGCACCAAGTTCCAAAGACAAACAAGGTCACTGACTCTTCCTAGATGCACTCAGACTACAGTTTTTTCCCATCCAATCGATACAGACACTCCACCCCCTCCTCTTCATGTCTTTTCTCCACCTCCTCCATCTCTCCATCGATCTCACTCATTCACCTGTCCGCGTTTGTCCTTTCAAAGTGGAAAGATGACTGTGTTTTGGTCTCATCAGCGGGGAGCTCAGGGGTTATTTCAGTTGTCTCGCCGGATCCTGTCCTCTCCCGGAGTGCGGAACAGCGTAATAGCAGACCTCCAACAGTGCTGGAGATGTTACAGGCCAGGTGCAGGGACATGGCAGGGAACCACTGAGAAACGAATCACAATTGAATCAAAATTGCTATTTTCATGACAGCAATTAGCGAAACGTCTAGCTTGGTGATGTTGTGTTTTCTGCTAACAATTATCCAGACTCTATAGTGTCTTATCTTGTGTAAAACCTGCTAATGTTGTAGTTTTGACCTTTTAAAAAATGTGTTAGTCTAGCAGTGTGTTCTTGTGCCATGCTTATAGTAAAAGACTGAATTGAACTGTCTATAACTTCATGACAGGATTGTGATTGGTAGACCATAAAAATCTTCAACCAGTGTTTTGTTTTAACCAATGGGATTTTGGCAGTCCTGGTGTTTTGAGACAGTAGACATAGAAGTTGTGGAGTATCTGGCTGCCCTTCTCCTGAAACCCTCATTATTTCCATGTTTTGCCTCTATTATGCACATACATTTGTTGTTGCATGCAGTGCATTCATTCTGTATATTTGAGAGCATGCTCTGAGTGTGCGCTTTGCCCGCCTACACTGTTGAAAATAGAGCAGGACAGTTGCAGAAGAGGAGACTGAAAAGTAGACTCATTCAACCCTCCTCCACACTCGCACTTCACAGGTGAGTAATGCTCCTCTGAGATGGACAACATTAGAACTGGAGAAGACACACAAAATGGAAAATTGCACAGGATATGGCTGGTAAATGGCGACTACCTGGCAACCCATGGTGCATTATTTCAGTGCTTCTGTCAGTTTTAATGAAGGTTGCCAGCTGGTTTCTATGGTATTCGAAATGTTCTATAATTGGTTCATGAAAACAGGAGATTCACACCCACCAAATCAATTCTGACCATTGCAGGGATAAAATATACATGCTCTTCCAGGTGAGAAACAGTTAACAAACTAATCTATAATATAATATTTCAAAAACCTTGTCAAAAAGCTGCAAAACAAACAAAACGGAAGCTTGCAATATAATCACTCAAAAACATTTCTAACAGGATTTTTCTTTGTCGTTAATTGTGCAGTCTGACTCCATTCACATTAATTGCAACTCTTAAAGTTCAACCATGACGTTCACAGACATATTTAAAGGCACACTATGGAACTTTCCTGATGAAGGGTCCTCCATCTGCACGTCTCCATGGAGACTTTGTTGCTATACTTTTAATGTTCCATGGTATGACATTAAACTAATAGCTGTCTTGCATTTCATTTACAGGTGTTATTATAGCCCAAATGACCTTGATACACATACACTTTCTTTCCACAGATCTGACCTGTAACCTGGCCAGATCATCTGCTTGTCTCCATAGGGCTGTACATATGTTGAACATCATATTGTGGAACATTTCAGGCAAGCTTCAGAGCTAATCCCAAAATAGCTGGAATCAATAATATACGACCACAACATTTGGCCTGTTACATTTACAAGAACGGATTTAAATTCATTCCTCTTGGCTGCTTCGGGGGCGTGAGTCTTCTGCAGTCTGGGGGCTTGCATAATGAGCCGCGGTTAGCTTGTTAGAAGAAGATAGCACTCGGCATTCGCGTGTGTGCATGGCTTTGGGACCGGACTCAGCTCCCGTATGCCACTCCTAGTCACTCGCAGAGCATCTGATGGATTCCTTGAATGTCATTGCTTCAAAGCAGCAAAAACATCAGTGATTGGAGGACAGAATCAAAATAAATAAATCTTTTTAAATGTCCTTTGACTCTGAAGTCCTGCCTGCTGCATTTGAAATTGAAGTGGGCACATATTCAAGGCTTTTCTCTGTTTTCAGACAGAAGCGTTTTAATTTTTTTTTAACAAACTAGGACAATACACTTTTTGCTAATTGGATAATAATTTAGCATTTTTTCAGTTATCCCAAAACACCTTGGATTAAGCATCTGATGATTTTTTGCAGTGAATAATAAAATGGCAATTATCGATGTGATTCTAACGGACAAAGGCACAGAATGTGGCTAAACTTGGTCTACCATAGAACTCAACCTTTATCAAAGTAGTAGTGTTCACTAACACGAAGCAAAACAACAAACTTGTCTCAAGATTTAACTGAAGAGTTACGTACCCTGTGTTCTACAAGAAGAAGAGTGTCCATATCAGTTTGGGAGCTACTCTATTAGAACAAGTTCAGTGAAGGAGAGAGTTGAAACCGTAAAGAGTATGCCCACATTTAAAATTTTTCTTCTAAACATTCTTCTTTGAACCATTTTGACAAGAAATTGAAAAGATGGCCTGATACTGAACTGTCAGTGTATTTTTAGCCGTACATAAAAGCCCTTATTGCCGAGCCTCTCAGACCAGACACCTCCAGAGGCTCGAGTGAATTACAGCGCGAGCCACAGACGTTTATGAGAGATGTGCGGGGCCCCTGTCAGTGCTGAGCCAGCAGATGAAGTTAGTCAATACATAGGACTACAGTGAGAGCATGGGCATTGATTGGCTTTGGGGATGCACAAAAGCAGCTTTCTTATCTCATCTTGTCTTATTTGTCTTATGTTAATTATGGACTTATGTACATTGTCAGAGTAGAGGCCTGTCTCACATCTTCAGATTTTAGCTGCATAAAACAGATACGCTCCCCATGCTTAGTCATGTCTCTGAGAACCAGCAGGAAGCCAGTCCCCGATCTTCAGTGTGAGATGGTTCATATGTCACTAACATGTCAGAGATGGACTTTGGTGCTAGGCCATGGAGACTTGTACACAAGTCCAGCTGCATGAAAATCTATTCTCTGAGATACAGAACAGCCTCTCCATCCTCTACTCTTTATGTCTCCCAGGGGAGATTTATTTTTCCTAACAAATCTATATTACTCATTGCAATTCTGATCGCTCGACCGGACAAAGTCTGTTACTACTAATTAAGTAACTGCTAATTACACCACACTCATTTGTGTATGTCTGTTTAGTTCTCTTAGTTGAATTAGATTAAAGCTATCATTTTGTTTCTGTAACTCAAAGCAATGGGCCAAAACGTAATGTGAAGGACCAACAGCTGTGGTCAGAGGAGGCCTGTGTGAAACTGTGTGAGCAGCTGGTACATGTTTCTCCTTCTCAAATGTGGGCTCTAAACAAATATGATTCTGGTTTGGAAATGGTTCAGAATCAGATATCAATTTTCAATACTACATCTACTAACTTATCTGACCCCTTGAAAAAGAGATGTTTAGGGAGATCAGAATTTAATCACGATCTAATTAAACTTGTTCTAACATGATCCCATTTTCAAGTATTAAATGCATTTAATTTTTCAGTAAATGTGACCATGAGGACACTGCCAACTGTTGGGTTTTTATGTTGCATCAGTCAGTGAGTCATACCATCCTTAAAAAGAACATGATGATATGGTGTTTGATCTTCTTGAAGTATTTTTGCTACATTTTTATGGAGGAAAAAACACTGTATAAACAACAATTTGCAATTTATGTTGACAGTACATGTCGGTAGATTTTAATATTTAAGTATTCCCTTGGGTGGTTTTCAGGTTAGAACATTTTCCCATGCACATGAATGCATCTTGAACTTCCAAAACTTGTTTGGCATAAAAATTGAAATGTACTGCATGCAAAATGAATTATGAATTACTACACCTTGGATTTTAATGTAGCATAAGGTTTGAACTTTTCTCACTTCCTTCCTTATTCCTTTTTTCCAGTAATCTCAACCAATTTTTGACTTTTTTTCAATTTAGCATCCCCGTATTAATTTGGGACCATCATTCGCTTACCTTAATATATCATGAAACGTTTAAGAATTATTTTGTATATTTCTATCCTCATTGTATGCTGATCATGCTGGTTATGTTGCAGCGGCCCCGGCAGCTCCAGTGAACGTATCTGTGTCCCAGCTGAGAGCCGACTCTGCTCTGGTCACCTGGAGCATTCCACAGGGAGACACTGTCATCGGATACGCCCTTTCGCAACAGGTAATGTACCGCACTCCTTGACAAACCCATAGCTATCTCATCTTGTTTTCTAAGTATTCAAAGTTCTTCAATGTTATATTCTTTCTAAGCTAAGAGTCCACAGCGCAAAAGAGTTTACAGTAGAGAACATATCAAAAAAGCATTCAGGTAGTTAGTTACTTTTTAACAACCACACATTAACCTAACAGATGCCTTGAAAGGACATAAATATTTGGAACACAACTACTAGTACTAGATCAGCACAGCTATATATTGTTACACCACTTCTTTACTGTGCCTACAACTCTTTAACTTTCTCTTTTTCTAGACTTTGTTGAATACTTTGACTTTGAGATTTCGTTTGTATTGAAATATTGCTGTGGCCAAGAAAGATTAGAAAATATGAAAAGCCCATTGATTAGAGCATTACATAACAGCGGAGACGATGGATCCTGTGGTCACTGCCAGCTTTTGATTCATGGCTCACTTCCTCATGTTGATTTCTATTTTTATTGGCAGGAGCACAACTGAGCACTCAGACTCCAACCGAAGAATACAACACAACACACTGCCTTAGCTGTAGGCGCAGTGAGTCAAATGCAACAAGAATATATCAACATAAGTTTACATAACTTAGAGAAATCAAATCAACAAGTAAAGGTCATTTTTAATTGTAAGTCGTATTTCACTCAGTCCATATTGGAGGTTGTTATAGAATAAATTGCAGTAGCCTGAGAGTTGAAGAGAAGAGGTATGACTCTGGAGAAGTTTATTTACCATCAATACGGGACCATAGACTGTATATATAAATGGACATGGCTAATCTGCTATCCGCTGCATTCCAAATAGGAAGTGAACATGGGTGAACTTCCCGCTCCATTGACTCGTCGTCACACTCGTTTAGTTCAGTTCTTTATACCGTCTGTGCCCAGGACCCGAAGACATGAACCCAAGACATTGTGATGGTATTCCATAGTCCATTCCAGTCTAGTGCCGTCCAGTCTGGGTATGCTTCCGTTGTAGGGAGTATTATACCTCTGATGACGTAGGCCAAGATAACAAGGATTGGGCAGTTTCTTTATCAGAGGTAAAGTAATCCTTACTATTATAATATATCTTGAATGTATCTTGAATTAAAAAAAACTTTTGAATTGACCAGAGGATAAATAGCACACATTGTACATAATGTCAATATTTAATGTAAAAGAATACATTATTTCTATGCATTAAAGCCCATTATATTATGATATGTCTTTCATAGTCCCTATAGCTGTAGACTTTTAGGTTGAGTTGTGAACGCCAAGAAGGCAAGACTCTTCTGGGTGAAATGTCATAAATTATAAATGAAAACATAAGCTGGATGCTTTTAATTTTATGTTGACTTATCTTTGCTGGTGGGCCTAGTATTTCACAATGACTAACAACGTTTAAAATCTTTATGTTCCTCATTTGCCACCCCCTTCCCTTTAAAATAGATCCCGGGTGTCCTCTGGTGAAACGTATACATTTTTAGCAAAGCGTGGCCAGTGAGCTGAGAGATCAAATTAGTGAAATAGCTTTAATCATGACGAGCTGAAAATCATTTCTCGTGCTTGTATTAAACCCATCTGTCTGATCCTCTCATTTGGTTCGGGTCCAATTAAATTTGCAGGTTACAAATTGAAAGGAGGTGAATTATGGATCACGAGGCTGGAAACTCTGGGGCACAGCCAGACCAGCTTTAGGATGATTTGGTCTTTTGAGAGTTGGTGGATATCTTAATCACTTCTCTGTCCAGGTTGCAGTCAGCAGTTTTCAAAATTTAAGTGCACTAAATCACAAGGCTTTTTAATTCAAAGCTTCAAAAAGTTGCTCACATTTGGGGTACACAGAATTTGTTATGTAAGTGAAGTAGGCCTGTCCTAATTATAAAATATTGTACAGATTTTTTTTATTATTATTATTTTTTTCATTTTATTAACTAAACTCTGAACCTATATCTAACTCACACTCACTTAAAAATGTGATTTTTTTTTTTTTTTTTGTAAAACATTCAAATTGTAAGTAGGATTCAATTTTTCACATGCTCTGAGTTTACCAACCGCAGCAAGCAAGCAATTAGACTTCTATGTGTTGCGTGTGCACAACTAAAGATTTTAATTCATTAATTAACCAAAGTGCATTGTGCTGGGTTTGTTGAGTGAAAGCACATTCTTTGTGATGAATGAGGGAAATAAAATCTTTGCCACATGTTAAGATTAAGACATAGCATAACGTGTGCGTATACCTTTACATATGCCACAACCTGAGAAAGCACTTATGTAACCTCAAATATTCATAGACAGTGATTGAGCAAGTGGAAATACTCTCATGCAAAGGGCCAGCAGTTCACTATAGCACTCTAACAAATATAGAGATGCAATTCACAGACATCCACCAGGACCAGAAGAGTGAACTGAATACAATTTTGAATGATTATACAAAATTTACTCTTGTGAGCTGTTAGCCATGTTATAATGCTGTTACCTCCTCAAAAACATACCCGAAGTTGGGTTTTGCTTCATTCACGCATGTTTGAGTAATCCTGGATTATTAAGCTGTCTGCACCTCCAAAGCTCAAAATGCTCTGCTCTATGAAATGGTAGTTTTGAAGTTAACACCTACCTTTTTACCTTTAGTTCAGTAGTTTGGCAATTGCATGGCTGAAATAATCCAAATAACTCTAGTGAAAGTGTATGGAGTTTAAAAATACAGTGGAGCAATTCCTGTATTACCACATGACATCACAAGTTGGAACAAAGTGTTTTCCTTTTGAGAGAAGAACGCAGCCTAATTATGCAGGATTTGTGTGTTTAACATGTGTCAATGAAACAAAACACAACTGGTATGTTTTTGATGAGGAAACAACATTATAATATAGATCAGAAAATAGTGTAATATAGGCACTTTAAACTACAAAATTTGCTACTCATACATTAGACATCTATTGAAATTTTACCAGTTACATTCATGCGACTCTTGGTTTAAAGGTGCACTAACGTAACGTTGTGGTAGAGGCTCTACCGCCTGCTTGTCTCCATGGATATGTCATTGTTTCTCTTGAATATTCATAAGGACTTTACACTACCAGACCAAGTGACATCTGTGAAGAGGCGAGGACATGCACAATAAGAACAGATGGTTTTCAAGGTATGTTTGATCAATATAAACATCTTCAACAGTTGTAGTACTGACAAGTGTTTTTACTGTTACTGTTGAAAATTCCACTGAAATAGCATTTCCATGGAGACAAGCAGGCAGCAGACCATTTCAGGAAAAATTACATAGTGCACCTTAAGCTGTAAATTATGCTACTGGATGTAAACATTGATTTGTTAAAAAAAAAAAAAAAAAGCTATTACATTATTGATCTGAGAAATTGCAACTAGACACTTTCACAAAATCATTCAACCCCATCTTCAAATTTGCCTCAACACTTTGCATCCCTCCTGTTGCATAGCACTCTAAAGCTTGTCTGTAGTGTGGTAGAAATGGAGGAACCAGGCCGAGCCAACGTGCACACAAAGCCTCATCTGAAGCTGCTCCAAATCCCTCTGCTCCTCAGCGCTAACTCATTATGCAACATACACGAACACATAGAGGAAGTAACCCCATTTAATACTGTATTTCTTACACAACAAACCCCATAATGTGATTCATAATGCAGGCAAGAGTCACCATCTCAAGGTTAATGTCGATATAATGTTATCATGTAAAAGGTGTCTCTTTGATAACTGGGTTTAAACTGGTTGTGTGAGATGGAAATGCACACATGCAATTACAAGGTATGTTAATGGTGAGATAGAAAAATATGGAGAGAAAGCTATTGAAATCCTCACTTTTATTCAGACTCAAGCTACAGCGCCCCACAGTTGTCATAACAAGATAAAAAGGAAAAAAAAATCCCATATGTAACCTAAAATATATATTTGTGTATATACATTACAGTACTTGATTCAAGGTCCACATAAAAAGCATGCCAAATTTTGTTGCATCATAACCCAGCAAAGATTGATTTTATAAACAATTATACAGTTTTATCAGATTCATGACAAATCGTAAAATTGCACTACCTTATCCCCATAACTATAACTTACCATAACATAA
Organism: Periophthalmus magnuspinnatus; assembly: GCF_009829125.3. NCBI lineage: Eukaryota > Metazoa > Chordata > Actinopteri > Gobiiformes > Gobiidae > Periophthalmus > Periophthalmus magnuspinnatus. The sequence goes on along the minus strand of NC_047127.1, from coordinate 6,306,840 downwards.
CATAATATGAAGTCATCCTTTGCAATATGCTTTTATCTCAAATCGTATGTATGTAGTTCTGTGAGTGCAGGTTGACAGCTGGATGGCCCCGAGCTCCCCTGCAGCCCTGTTCTTATTGACTTTTCCTCACCATTTGTCCTTAGCAGCTATTCCTTCCTGCAGACATTTCATTCTAAAGCAGGTCGCCAAAGTCTGTCTGGATACTACATCTTAATCCTATTCGTCTCTATTTGGAAAAGAGAGCCAGAGAGAAAGTCTAGCAAATCCCCTCAAGCCACCAGTGCCTACGCAATATATCCTGCTTATTATAGGGATTCAAATACTGGCTCAATTGAGAAGATGTGTTTTCAGACCTCATCTATTCAAAGAGGACATGTTATGCTTTTACTTTGCTATTCGTTGGTCATTTATTACACCCATATAATCATTGAGCTGAAACAGTGGAACAGTGAAATTGATTCTTGCCTGCCCCTTAACAAATAGAGAACTTTGAGTAAGCTAATAATGAAGAAAAAAACATTATAACCTGATTAAAAGTTTATAAATGTTGATTTAGCATAATTGTTACGGACCCAGGTCTTATGCTCTGTCCCTTTTAATATCTGTCCTATATTTTGTGTGTGGTTGAATCCGGTCCCCTTTCCCCCATGACATGCTGGTTGCGTGAGCCCTCGCTGCGGATTGGAGGACTGTTTTCCCACCTGGTTAATCCTGTGTCTCACCTGCAGCCGCCTCCCCTAGTTTAGTTCTGTTTTTGTGTCTCTTGTTATTTTGTTACTCGGTTCTGTTTGTAGGTGTGTAGGACTCGTGTTTATTTTGGGACTCTTGTAGTTACGTGTCCCTTTTTTGTCACTCGCTTTTTATAGGCTTACGTGACCAGTTTTTTGAGGCACAACTATTTAATCTAATTAATTAAACCTGTTATTTTTGGTTTCTTAGTTTAGGTTATTTTGTTTATGTATGCGCACAACTATTTTAGAACACTTTTGTTACTTTGCTTTTTATAATCCTGTTCATTAAATTACAACTTTGTTTATACCTTTTTAACATCTTGGTTTTTGTTACTTCCCTAACCGTGGCAGAGCTGGGTCGTAACAATAATATGTCACCTTCATTGTTTTACTGCTTCTCCTGTCTAGACTAATTATTTTTAACAGTAAATATGGATTGTATGATAAACGTCATAAGAAACATTTAACTTTAACAGTTTTTCTGCAATCTTAAACATCCAAGAAGCCATACATTCTGTTGCGTTCTGGTGTGAGGAAACACTTCTTCTGGTTGTTTATTTTCTGAACATAAGGGCTACTGTAAGTCGTAACCCACGCCAAACCAAGCACAAAACAAGCATAAAACAACAGCAGATTCAGCAGAGCCACTCTCCTTACTGCCCACTAACTGACAACAGAGCCTTCACTTCAACTTGTCGGCATAGCAACCAAGTGTCACATACAAAAGCAGTTACATTAACCACAACACATAAACAGATACAAGAGCAACAAAAGATGTCAACCCTGAACTAAATGCAAAATATCAGATCATTACAACAGATGACAATGAGAGGTGAACTCTGAAAAAAGGTTATATTTGAAATGTCAGTCTATCTTATTGTTCAAATAACTGGTCAATATTGTAATGCATTTGGACATTACGTATAGTCTACCACTTTCTCAGCCCCTTTCCGCTGTCTACATATGAAAGCACACTTTTCAGTCCTGCCATTTCAGCTACAATGCATCCCTTCAACTACCGCAGCAGTAGAACTATCAGCCTCTCCATCTCCTCTTCACCGCCAAATCTTCCCCAAGAAATTTTTCATAGTTTAGTTTCATCATATAGCTGACATTTCCACCTGCCCTGGTCAAATCACACAAAAATATACCTGATTCCTGGTTTAATTTGTCATTTGTCTGTCTTTTGTGTATTTAGAGACAGGATGGACTCATGCAACGCTCCATTCGAGAGGTCAACACGTCCAGCCACTGGTGCATGCTTTGGGACCTGGACGAAGATACACACTACAGTGTACAGGTCAGACTCATTCACCTAACATACAGTAGACTAAAGATTAGCAAGAACCCTCATTTTTCAACCCTATTTAATTTTAACCCTATTTTTAAAAAAAAATTCTATTTTGGAGTAGACTCATGTGTTTGAAATTTGAGTCCAGAGCAAAGACTGTATAAAGAAGTGGACTAAGTGAGTGTGACATCACCCATATGGTTTAGCTCCAATCAAATGAAGCTCATCGAGGCTAGCAGTACCATGTTTGGAATTCCAACCTCGAGTATCATAGCAACCAAAGAGCCAATCTGGAGTGTAGCTGTTCAAGGCAACGCCCCTTCCCCTTAACAATGATGGCAATCAAAAATGTTTTCTAATGGTCTGGCTTCTAATGGGAGCGACCTCTGGAAAAGAAGGCAATTGATTTGTCTCTTATTAATATTTATGTCTTGAGTTACAGAGACAATGGCGAAATAAAAGCACCAGGATCATGTAGAGTGGGTTAATTTTATGACCAAAATGACAAGCCTGATGGCAGCATTTACTGAAAAAGGGCCGAGAATTTTCTGATGTAAAGTGAATTGGAGCCAAAGTCAATGAAAGTGGAAGCACGCCTATGATCACTTCCTATTTGGAACGTGGCAGCTAACAGGTTAGCTATGTCCATTTATATACAGTCTATGGTCTTGAGTTTAGGGACAAGACGTCTCACTGGTTGTTGAGGTGAAACTCGAGAATATTTCAGTACTCCAACACTCACATTGTTTTGTAACGCAGTGCGGGCCTTAAAATCTGATTGCTGCCAAACTTTTATTCCCGCTGCTATCGTTCAAGCTTGTTCTCTGCTCCTGGCGCTTTCCGTTTTCATTGCTGAATCATTATTTGGAGGAAGGTCTCTTCAAAAAGCTAAAGAGCCTCGTGACAAAGCAACTTCAAATTGGCAAAAGTAGTCTGTATAAACATTCAGAACAGAACAGCAAATCAAAATAATAGAGTAAACAAAGCTAAGATTAGAGATAAAATTTGAATAGATAAAAGATAATAAAATTTCTGAATGTTAGTGTGCCTTGTTTTGAGCTGGTTGTTCCTTGCTGTAGGTGCAATCCGTGGGCACACAGGGGGACAGCCAGCCCAGCAGAGCGGTGCATTTCAGGACCCTGGAGAGGAGCGACCACTACCCTGTCGGAGTCCACGACCACCACCGTAAATCACTCATTTAGTACTTAAAATGCCTGAAAAAGATATAAACAGATAATATTATCAGTCTAATGAACGACATACTAGACGTTTGTAGGAGCGTGACAGGTGGCTATGCGTCCATATTTGTAAAAATAATTTATCAGAGAGGTCAACATCAAAAGATGAGTTTGTGGAAGATAAATGTTAATGTAGCATGACTATTAGCAACGTGACATATTTACAGGACAGTAGCTCAAGAGGCGACGGTAGCTCAGTTGGTAAAGTGTCTGTCCACTGATCCAAAGGTTTGCGGTTTGAATCATAAGCAAGAGTGGGATTGGTGGATTGATCAGATCCATTGACGCACAGGTTAGCGGTGTGATTCCAGCTCCCACAGATGATTGCTGTTGTTGTGTCCTTGGGAAAGACACTTAACCTATCTTGCCCTTAGTATCTGTGTACGCTGGTATATGAATGTGTGTGTGAATGGGTGAGTGGTCCCTTGATCTAAAGCTCTTTGGGTGCCTTGAAGGTGGAAAAGTGCTATATAAAAATGTGACCATTTACCATTTTACATATTTAAAAATATATCAATTCAAGGTGCTGTGCCTGAGTTAATTTTTCAACAGTTTGCAGCCATCCAGAGTTATTTATCACTTTCGTAACACATTCCTAGCATTCCAGTTATTCACTGTGATGAGTTTATAGCCACATTTCACAACTTTCAGAGGCCAGAGTACAGTTTTGCAATCACAGTAATGCTAACAACAACTAGCATGCCAACACTAACGCTACTTCCTTGTTCACGGAGGTCAAAAATGCTTTAGAATTAGATGCAGAAAGCACACAACTGTTTCGTTTTGATATTAAGACTTGCTTTTACAGTATATCTGTACTGGGGAAGGACAAATTTGACTTTATTACATGAAAACATTACAGCATCTTTAAACAAACAGGTATGTGGTGATGTGTTGTCAGATGAACCAGCGATGGAGGGTCTGGGGATGACGCCTCACCTACAGACAGGGGAGCTACTCATCATCACCACTGTACTGCTGCTGTGGGCTGGTCAGTTTTTTGCATTTATATTGTCTTTAGTTCTTTTTACATTTAGTTCATTCTCGAGATGTTCATTTTGTATTTTTGCTTTGCTCCACCCCCTCGACTGTGCCCCTCCCACAGCCGTCATCGCCCTGTTCTGCCGGCAGTACGACATCATCAAAGACAACGACTCCAACGGCACCAAGGAGAAGGGCAAACGGCTGCGCTCATCCTCGTCCTACTACAACGGCTCCACGGGCAGTTCCCCCATCTACCACAACGGGGCAGTGCGGAGCAGCAGGGTGAGAGTTCAGTTAATAGTCTATATTGTCTTCATTCTGTTGGATAATCAGATGCTAAAAGTCGACATGGAAGATAGTAAGGAGCAGGGGAGTGGACGTGGGCAAAGGGGCTGGTTACTAAAATTCCAAACTCGATTTTGGAATTTTTGGAATAGACTTGATACTACTGATTAATAATAATAAAAAACACTCTTTATTTAGACAATAAACAGAGTGTTTTTCAACATTAAGCATAATACTTTCTTTTATATTTCCATGTGGCCTTATATCTGTGTAATCCTTGAGTTGTCCAGGTAGGTTCCATAGTGGTCCATGGACATATACTAGTTTTGTGGTCTTATACTTGTTCTTGATACAGCACAAGATCCTTCTAAAACTATTCACAAAAGACTAATTTCAGTCCTGCCGGTGAAAATGTGACTTTTTTCGTATCGATACTGGCTCTAATGAGTATCTACTTTTGCTAGTTTTAGGTTAGTATCTGATTTTCTATACTTTTGACAAGCCTAGTTAGTAGTTGTCAAAAAAAGAATGTTTTTCTGTAGGGGGTCAGTAGTGCCGCAGAGATCTCCTAGCAACCAGTGGTTCCAAAACCTCCTAAGGAAAAAAAACACAAAGAACTGCACAGATTTCAGAGCATCTTTGTAGAGGTCTGAGCTACATAATTGACAGGTTTTACACATAACAAGACCTAAATAATGATATTCAACATGTTATCTGTAACATGTATACCTGGAGGTACCACAAGTATGTGAACTCAAAATCAGCATTTTAGTTTTTAGATTTTTAAAAGTATGACTTCATAATTTTAAAAATGAGCCCCATCTGCAGCGTTTGTGCTGACCGTAAGAAGAAGTCAGCGTCTACTCCATCTCCATCATTTCCATTAAGACACCCACGTCTGCTTTCTATCAATTTGCTCACAACGGATTATAAAGCGGGAAGAGGAACACTGTCTTTAGGAGCTCATTAGTCTTGATTTATATAGGTTCAGGCAGTTGAAATGTGAAAGCTTTAGCATAAAAAGATATAGGCCTGAAACGCTGAGTACAAATGGTGTGAAAAGCCAACAGCACAATGATAATAAAGCCGCTCTACGTGTCGGAAGATTCATCTCACAAATTAAAGAAGACAACTGCAACTAAGCACATCTACCCTTAAAACATGATTTATGGAGGAAGTTTGCCTACATTCAACATAGTTAGCTCTCACCTAAGTAAGGAGGTTGCGACTCTGTTACCTGCAGGAAGAAGTGAACAGGGACAGGTATGGTTCATTTTTATTTACTTTTTTCATAACTGGTACTAAAACAGCTCCTGGAAGTGATCATAGGCTCTGCTTCCAGCTCCAGCGACTTTGGCTCTGATTCACTTTACATTAGAAAACTGTCGCCCCTCTTTCTGTAAATGCTGCTGTCAGGATCATCATTTAGTTCCATTTGTATTGACCTGCTTTACGTAATCCTGGAATTTTTATTTTGCTATTGTCCGTAACTCACTGTATGAGCATTAATAAGAGACAAATCAGCAGGAATAATGAAGGGACAGAGAGTGTGTTTATTCACCTTATTCTGAAAGTTGCCATGGGGCTGCCGATCTTGACAGCAATAAGTTTTATATGGACTACAGAGCTATTTTAAAGCCTCCCAGCGAATCGGTGCATTGTTGACTCTAATGGGATTCCCACTTAACCGGAAGTACCAGCACAAAGAAAGCGTGGTTTTGTAGCGTTTAGTGACAAAAGGGGGTGGGGCGGAGGTGTTGAATGAAACAAAACACAACATTGTATCAAAAAAGCTCTAAGTGGTCAGTATTGTCTTTTTTTTTTTCTTCTTCTTATTTCTCTTCAGCTTCACCGAGCCTCCTCCTCGATCAGCATCATCCGAGTTTGAACTAAAATCCTCAGATGTCAGAATTGAAAGTTGTTGTTCACTGTGAAACGACCAGGAGCTTTTTTTCTGCCTAAACAACTTACTGAACGCTGAAAAGTTGTGGCCATAAAAATGATATTGTGATATGTGCTGTAATATAAGGACAGAGCAAGTCATATTTAGAGGATAATTCTCAAAATGGTGTGAGACTGCCACCTTCAGGATACAAACTGTACTGCAACTACTGTAACTGCAGAGGACACAAGACTGAATGATGTCAACCACTGTACATATTTTTGACTGTTGAATATTTGCATGTTGTTGTAATTTTTTACTAACAAATGGTGTAAATTTCCATGCCAGAAATGACAAGTATTTCTTAATATCTGCTAACCTACTTGGTCATTTAAAGGTGTATTATGTAACTTTTCTGGTAGAGGTTTTGCCACTTGCTTTTCTTCATTCAGATGTTTTGCTTTGCCTAAATGATCTAGTATGGCATTGAACATATCTATCTCATGGAGACAAGCAAGTGATACCACCAGGCCAAGTTGAAGGTCAGATTTGTGGAGAGCTATTTTCAAGCAATAAAAGCATTAAGTAAATGCTTGATAGAAATGTTTAATGCCTTTCTATGGAACATTCAAGTCATATTAATATCATACACATGACGAAAAGCAGGTAACTTGCCCCCTAGCTGAAAAAGTGACATAGTGCAACTTTATTTCAAAACCACTCTCATCTTTTAATAGCGCATTAATTGTTTGTATGAATATTTTTTATAATATGGTACACTCCCATTACTGATAGATGGTCTAATATAAATAGTTCTAAGAGAAACAGGCTACTTATATAGAAATTATGGAGAGAGGGATTTATTGGGACCAGTAATGTCAAAACATTTAGAGTATAATTCCAGCTTACTGTCAAATGTGTCCAGATTTCCATTTTAGGGTTAGAAGAATGCTGAAGAGGAAGACCAAAGACAGGATTCCGTTTCAAAAATATATTTATATATTTGAAATGCATTGGTATAAAACTGATTTACAGTAACCAAATCTCAACTACATGTTTAGCACTTACCCCAAAGGTTTGTGCTCCTCTCAACCATTTGTTATAATTTATTCTTTATTTAGCTGAGTCCTGGCTCCAGATAGGACCCTATTGTACGTGATTGACTGGTATGGAAAACACAGGAATAACATGCAAACTCCACACAGAAAGTACCCATCTGGCCCAGGAATCGGACCCAGGACCTTCTTGCTTTGAGGCTGAAGAACTAACAAGTCTGCCACTGTGATTTTATGGAGTTGCCTGCTATATCGATGTGTATATTATTTTTAAGAGTTAAAATGTTTCTTTCACTGTAATTGAAATGGTGTAGAGTATCTTTGTTCACTGTAAAATTCAAATCAAAAGGATTATGTGGAGAAGTCAGTATTCAGTTATAATAAATATATTTTACAGGAGCAACGTCTTTGTTTTGAATTGCATATTCAGTTGCAATTGCATGCATAGAACACATACAGTTGAGATAAAACTTTGTTAAAATTGTACATTTCTGGATGAGAAACATGTAGATTATATTATATTACTTAATTATATTAAGTTTCATTGATCTTCTTAGCCCAAAATCAATATCCAAAACATTTAAACAAAAAGTTATTTGATGGGAAAAAATTAAACACTCATCTTTTCTCAAAAAAATCTACTTCAATTTCAATTTAATAGCAATTAGGAATGGTATATCTGTGGTATCTGAGGATTTCTCCAGATATCGTATCAGACCGATATTGAAAATGTTGTCGATATTTGGCACAAAAAAATTTTCTGCACTGACCCAGTCAGTGTGTGTCCATGTGTCATTCCCAATTAGTACATTTATACATTCTGTTACTTTTACAAAAGTGATTATTTAATGTAAACTTCACTATAACATAAATTTGGTCTGTACTGTACATCTAACATCAGTATCTGCAAATATCGGTTAACGGCAACAACAGCAAGACAAATATTGGATGTTCATATCCATCCAAAAAATCCATATCAGACCATCCCTAATACAGAATTAGTGATTACAGAGATAATAACTATAAACCCTGTCAAAAAGGCATTGGAGCCTTAACATGTGGCTCCCATCTTAAAGGTTTCTTTTACACATGCGTGTTTCTGCGTTTATCTTGATTATAGTTTCTGGTAAATTGCGCTGTAAAGTAGCTCTCCTTTGTAAATTCTATTATGCAGAGCTAGAACAGCCTTGCAGCCTCATGTTGAATAGCTCAAAGGTTTATTTGCCAGAGTGCGTTTTCATATGTAGTTGCAGGATACACTCTTGTGCAAATTCTTTCTTACAGATTAAACATTTGAATGTTTTTCCTTCTGTGTGTTGTTTTGCATGTACCTTTAAAGAAGTCTTGGTGGTATATGCTTTCTTACATATAGGGCAAATATAAGGTTTTACTCTTGTGTGTTGTTTTGTATGTACAATTAAAGACGTCTTGGAGGCCAATGCTCTCTTACAGATTGGGCAGATGTAAGGGTTATTTCCAGTGTGAACTCCAAGATGTACTTGTAACTGATATTTAGAAGAAAGGTTCTGTTTACACACATAGCACTGGAATTTCTTTTCTTTTGCTCCCTCGGCTGTTCCACAGTTGGTGCTTGCCTCTGGTGCAGATATGTGCTTGGGGGATAGACCTGAGTTCTGTGCAATGATGCTTCTGGCTTCTGACTCAGCTGAACAGCTGAATGGACCTCTACATTCTTCATCAGTGTCAGTTTCAGAGGAGTGTTCTGTATCTTCCTCAGTCTCTGAGTGTAAATGTGACTCTGCACTGATGTCCTCTTCCCCTGGTTTCTCTCTGTACTCAGCTTTTAGAAGCAGGGAGGACTCTTCTGTCTTCACACTGACACCACAGAATTCTTGAACATCCCTGAAAAAGTAGTCATGTTCACAATTACAATGGTCATCATAATAATGTAATATTAAGGCCTCATATGTAATTAATGTCCTTTGCTATGTTGCATTTACCAAAATGTCCCTGTGTTAAGGATGTAACATTACCACCTAACGATGTCATCGGTCACAATACTTATACTAACTACCTATTAACATTCACTCACGCCATCTCTTCTGTAAATATAGCAGAATTAGGCCTATTTGGAGCTGGTGGTGGCTTCTTATGTATGAGACAAGGCACGATGAACACGCTGGAGTAGTACATAAAGTATTGTTGCATCCCTAATATGTTTGGAGCCAGACCGATTATGCAAAAAGAAAATCAGCCGTGCTAAAAATGTTTACATAGTGATATTTATCTGTTACTAGTGGACATGATAAATGTGTGATCCTTACACTGGCTGCTGCTCCTCCTCCTGTTTGATGGAGTGAATCTCTGGCTCTTCTTCTGTAGAGTCCATGCAGTTTGGAGATCCGCTTTCGTCTGAACTACACTCGGGCTCAGAACCGAGTCCAGGGTCTTCTGTTTCCTCTGGTTTTCCTCTTTGTAGCGGCACAGTTCCTCCTCATACTCCGCTATCGTTCTTTCAAACAGCGCAAAGATCTCCTCAGCAGCCGCAGTCAGATGATCGTTCACTAAAGCTCTCAGTCTTTGGCCTTTTTTAGACATTTTTATTAACAGTTTTTAACTTTAGCGTCCAGCTAACCACGAACCGCACTGTTTTTGTATTTGGTGATGACTTCCGGAAGCTTGAGTGGCTTCATTATGGGCCCCATTACTCATACAATTACACGTCCAAACACGTAGGCCTACTGTATACCTATTACCTTATATTTATACTTAATACTTGGGGGAAAAGTGGAGAGCAGGGGGGTAATAGTCCATGTGCAGTTATGATATGAAATTATCTGTGTAATCCCTCAGTCGTCCATCTGATCCATAGCAAAAGAAAAATAAAATCTGTTTGTCAGTTCTGAAGAAGCGGCTGGGATGAGCAGTGAAATGTCTTCACTCTTACAATGATTTGTCCAGTTGACAGATTTTATTTTTCTTTTGTTATGATATGAAGCACGTGTAACAGCAATCAAACAGCTTTAGTAAATTACCTGTTCTCACAATACAGTTGATGTTTCAAACATGACCAGCAGATAGAGCTAAACCTCAACAGACATCAGGACAACCTCTATGCCTTCTATTTACATATATTCTTTAGGCTTTTGACAAAAGTGAAATTAGTTTTATACATGATTATCCATAGATTCTATAGTTCATTGTATCTGGCCCCACTCTCATCCAGGGCCAGGACCACACTCATCTGAGTAAAGGGTTCCTGGACACTGTGTTTCCTTGGGGGTCCTCGGGCTGCCAGCCATGTGGCATGGCCCCCTCTTCATCCTCACTCTGCTGCACTGTGGGGGTCCTGTGAGGAGCAGGGCCCGGGCTCCTCTCCTTTATGGGGCTGAGGGGAATGGCCGAGCGAGTGGAGGAGCCACCTGCACCTGGACAGAAAACTCCCATGATATAACTAAACATCACACTAATATAATGTACATTGATGTTATATTGGACATGATGAACAAATTTTTTATATAAATTTCAATTAAACTGTATGAGTTTTTAATACAGTAGCATGTTTTATTTCTTAAACTAAGAAATAAAACATGTTTTTTAATTCTACTTAAATTTGATTCTATTTAAGCAGCTTAATGGTGGTGCTGCCGTAATGTAGTTCTGAAAAATACACACATACTGTTAGTGACATTGATTCTGTATCACCAAATCAGTTATCTCTGTTAAATCCCTCATGATCCAGGTGAGAACCATGTTTTTTGTTACAGGTCAAGTTTCATAATATTGAAATAAAACAGAACTCTTACTCGTCGGCACCAAATCCATCCTAAGCAAAATAAATCCTTTTTCCATATCTATTGATGGCTCATCTATCTCCCCCTCCCCTCAGGTAAAGAGTCTGGGTGTCATCCTCGACAGCACACTTTCCTTCACCTCCCATATCAACAACATCACCCGGTCCACCTATTTCCACATCAGAAACATCCACCGCCTCCGTCCCTCACTCACCCCACACACCACCGCCATCCTCATCCATAGCCTGGTCACTTCCCGTATTGATTATTGCAATTCTCTTCTGTTCGGACTCCCACAGAAATCACTCCATAAACTCCAACTGGTCCAAAACTCAGCTGCCCGCATTATCACACACACACCCTCCCATCACCACATCACACCTGTCCTGCAACAGCTCCACTGGCTCCCCATCACGCACTGCATACACTACAAAATCATACTCCTCACATACAAAGCTCTCCACAACCTGGCCCCTCCATACCTGTCTGACCTCATTCACATCTCCACACCCGCCCGCTCCCTCCGCTCCTCCTCTTCCCTGCACCTCACTGTCCCTCCTGCCCGTCTTGTCACTATGGGGAGCAGAGCCTTCAGCTGCTCTGCTCCCCAGCTCTGGAACTCCCTCCAACACACACTCACTCCCACACTTCAAATCTAAACTCAAAACTCATCTGTTTAGAAAGGCCTTCTCATCCTGACCACTCTGACCATAACTGCACTGTCTTTTAATCTATATTTGTTTTTAAATGTATTTTTAATCATTTTACATTGTTCTATTTGTATTGTATATGTATGTATGTACGGCGACCTTGAGAGCCTTGAAAGGCGCCTAACAAATAAAATGTATTATTATTATTATTATCAAATGCATATCTTGTTTCAAAAACTCTACTTTCATTAGAGACCTACCATGACTTCTTCTTCTCAGAGCAAAGGCTGACTCCAGGTCACTGCCCGGCTGCAGTGAATAATATCTCTGAGATTTAGGAATGTTTTCAGAAAGCTGAAAGAGCAAATTCAAAATGAAATACAAACACATCAGATCAGGCATGATCATATTTAAAAGCAGGATTTACTGGGTCTCTAAAACTTGAGGCTCGGAGGCTGCGTCTGATGCTGGAATGGCGGCGGATCAGGATCTCACGTGTGCGGCTTTCGTCGGGTAGCTTGTATTTGTTGGTGTAAGCCAAAGTCTGGAAAACAAAGCATACATATATTAAAAGTAAGTGCAGAGTCTGTGAGACACACAGCATTAAGACATTTTATGCTTTTGGGGGTATTAAACTGTACAATTTGTGCAATGTTGATCTAAAACAGCTTAAAAATGGAATCTGCTCCATCAACTTCTGAAACTGTAGAACTAATTTTCTGTTGCTGGCCTTGCCTCTTCATAGTGGCATTTCATCATAACTTAAGTAACGGTTGGTTTATGTATAATCCACGGTCTGTATTTTTGGAATAATCAAGTCAATACAGAACATTGGGTGGGGATAGGGGTTAGTTTAATAGAACATTTCTGAACACTCCTCCCTTGAATGCAAGACAATATATGATTACTCACACTTGCATGACTGAACTCTGCCTGTGACGAGGGAATGCCATTATAACATGGCTATTATGTTTTTTGGCAATATTAATGGGCTTATATCACGCTAATTTCTGATCTATGTTATAATGTTGTTTCCTCATCAAAAACAAACCCACAGTCAAGTTTTGTTTCATTCACATTCATTCAAGTTTAACACACAAATCCTACATATTTAGGCAGAGCTCTTCTCTCAAATGGAAAACACTCTGTCCCAACTTATGATGTCATTTGGTAATACAGGAAGTGCTCCACTGTGTTTTTAAACTCCATACATCTTCACTAGAATTGTTTGGATGATTTCAGCTCTGGAATTTCCAATCTCTACTGAACTAAAGGTAAAAGGAGCTGTTAACTTGAAAACTACCACCTCATGGCATCACAAGGTGGAATGGAGCATTTTGAGTTTTTGAGATGTAGACTTGTAGATGTAATAAAGGGTTAATCAAACATGTGTGAATGAAACAAAACACAACTCCAACTTTAAACTCACAGGAATCATTTTTGTGTAATATAGGACCTTTAAGCAGCTGACAGGCCACACTACATGGTTACATAATAGTATCTCAAAGATGTCACACACGTTCCATGTCTTAATAATGTACCATAAGACTTGTATGTTGTGACACCTCCAGGTCCACAGGACAGAAGAACAGTCCAAAACTATAGGTCACTTCAACTTGTACCTTTTGCCGGATCTTGTACATGTTCTTTGCCAGGATATTGTGCATATTCCTCACATCAGCAGTCGGGAACTTTTTCTTTGGCCGAGACGCTTCCTTCATCTCATCACTGGTGCAACGGACAAATAGCAGCGATCAGTAAATGACAAATCAAATGTAAGTTATGTTTACGTCTTGAGAATATTGATTTTAGTATAGTGATTTCAAATAACCCACTAAACTAATGGTTAAATGGCCATATCAGATTCTAATTCTAGCATCAATTTAACTGTAGGATTTATTTCAATTTAAAAAGGATCAAATGTAAGTGTAAAATTGGCTCACTGTAGGGAGACGACCGAGGGAGCAGCGCTCAGGTCTCCCATGGGGGTGTCCAACATCTCAATGGCGCTCTGCAGCTCCAGCTTCTTATACAATGACACAATACTGGATTCTGCCCTGCTGTCTCGGAGCAGGATCCTCCTCAATATACGATCATTGAACTTCTTAAACCTGACAACAGACACAGTTATCATTATTCCTGTATGTAAATTGTTATGTTTGAGTTCCAATGATTTTGAATTGATTTCTCTGACTTGTCTTTCCAGTAGTAGTGACTCCATTGCCCGCACAAGTCCTCGATCCCGGAGACAATGTGCTCCATCGTCTGAAGAAGGCACAAAAGCAGAAGTATTATGTTATTGCTACAGTACAAGGATTTATATTGAAGTACTGCACATTAACACTTGCCCGGCTGTGAATCTCCATGTTAATGTTGTATTTTTCATTGTTGCTGCGTCTGATGTTCATGTATTCCACAATGGGCCGAATACTGATGCCCTGAAGTGAGAAGAAACAATAATAGTAATTTTAACAGAAAATTCAAGTATAAAGTCTCTTTTTGGTCCATAGACTGTTTTGCAAACTGATCTGACAGTTCAACAGAGTAGGAGTGAATCAGAATCAGAAGACTTTTATTGTCATCGTCTGTGAACACAGTTCACAAACTAGGAACTTACTGCAGTGATAAAGTGCAACATAAAAACACACTGAATAAATACAAAATAAGGGGATGCACAAAGGGCATGCACAAAGTTAAAAAAGATATGCTTAAAGGGGGAGAGACATTGGAATAAAAAAGCTTTCTCATTGGCTGATTCACTCATCCACCTATTCTTAATATAAAAAACAAACAAACAAAAAACATAAAAATCCATGCACCTGTATAAATACGGTGAAGAAGATAATGGCGATGGAGGCGGTGACGAAGAGTTTTCTGCGGTTGATGGTGTCAGGCAGCGTGAAGACCAGGGCGAAACACACTGCTCCCCTCAGGCCACTGTAGGCCAAACCAAACTGGTCTTTGAAGCTGAATGGGATGGTCCTAAAAGGGTTGATGATCTGCGTCAGCACTAGAATCCCTGCCACAAAACAATCACAACACTCACTCTCTCTCCATTTTGTGAAACCACAAAAAACTATGCTGGAAGGTAAGACTAGAAGTAATTTGTTATTTTGATGTAGTTTCATTATACTTGAAAGTCTAAAGCTCTTTTTAAAACAGGCTAAAATGATGCCGGTGTCATGTTGATTAGCTGGCTAGTGTTGGCGTAGTTGACTGCTGACATCATAGTTTTGGTGACGGTAACTGGTCTTTAAAAACACAGAGGAGCTTCATGGATTCCCACCCATCTTATGACGACAATCAGTAGGGGGAAAATTAGCCATGAAAATTTTAGATTTGTATCAAAAAAATTTATAAAGAAAAACTCCTAAATGAATACAATTGGCTGAGCTTTTTGGGGTGCGCAATGATGCCCGTTTCCCTCTGATGGCCACAGTGGGTAGCTGTGAACATGTACTAGTGTACTTCTACAAGGGAAGGTGTCAGAAACTTAACTTTATATGCTCAGAAAAAGTCAGGGAGTACTTGTTCCACCACAGTTTTTGACAGCATCTATACAATCAAACATCTGACCTAGTCCTCTCCAGATGAAGGCGAACAGCAGCGTAAAGAGGATGTAGGCCCAGTTCCACTCGTTGCTCTGTTGTTATGGTGACCACGCCCAGGAAGAAGAAGAATGAGCGTCTCGGAGATACTGGCCAGGACCTTCACAACATGGCGGATGGTGGTGCAGGAGCGCTGGGACACGTTCTCCTCCACATAGTACTTCATGGTGATCGCACATGTGATGATACTGGGCACATAACAGAAAACAATCTGTATGTCATTTAAGTAAGTGTGCAATTTGTCATTTTCAACCCTCCACCTCCTGTCTCCTGTCTATCAAATTCATTTCACATAAATGCATTCTCTGAGATAGGGCCTCTGCCCTATCTCCACCACAGCAGCTGAACCATCAGCCTCCTCAACCTCTCCATCTCTTCCCCATGGCCACTAAGGATGTTTTCCCATCATCACATTGCTGAGGGTTTTACCTGTCAGTCCAATTAGATTCATTAGTGCTTCGTGTTTTAATAATGTTGAGGTTTTTCGAGGTTCACGTGACAATTCTGTGTTAAGGTGTGACACAAAAATACAGGTATGAACTATGAGAACTGCAACATTATTTAACTGTCAGTGTCAAAGCACCATAGATTTATGCACTGCTGCATTTGTGACATTAATTCATTTGACAAAACAAAACAATACGAAATGTGTGAATGGTTAATAGATGCAGCCCTAACCAGAAAAGCTAGTTCCAGCACAGCATTGGGGCTTAGATAAGGCTGAAAAAAATGTTTACTTTTTCCCTTTTTTACTGTCCATTGTAAAGTACCATTAAAGGCTGTAATGTAGGTATAATGTGTTTTATTTTGTTTCCTAGACCCAGCTAACTGATACAGTGCTCCAGCAGTGGATAATAGGGATTTTTATGTCCCTGGAAGTATCCTTCAGAGAGATATATGTGTGATTTTCCAGGATGAGCAGATCAGTATCAGAGTGATTAAAGTGGCATTTTGTCAGAGGGAAGTGACTGGAGCCCCACTGTGGCACCTGGAATTCCCAATGGTCTCCCATCCAAATACAAATTGGTCCCAGCCCTGCCTAGTTTGTGAGATCTAGCTTTGACAAGGAGGTCAAGCCGGATTTACATTTTTGGCCATTACCAATCTCTCTTTATTTCAGTACAATAATCTAAAATGCCTTAAAATGTTTCTAGATATTCCATTGGGCACAAACCCTTTTATGACTTACGACAGAACACTGGAGATGGCAAAGAGCTCGGCCACTAGGTAGGCCAGGTAGCTGTACATGAAGACAAACAGGGGCTCTATCTGGCGGGAGTTGTTTGTGAAGCGAGTGGTGAAGGCTGCCACGATCCCAAACAGCACCCCGAAGAGGAGACCACCCAGGCTCACCACACAGAAGCGTGCCACCCCCAGGAACACGTCTACAGACTCCACTGCGGGTATGTCCGCCACGTAGCTGAACATGTTGTACAAGACCTGCACACAGGTAAGGGGAACACATGGAGTGACCAGAATATGACGAAAAACATGCATGCTTTAAGTGGTAAAACAATATAAAGGTTACATGTTATGGAAAGAATTGTTTCTAGCTTAGAACTTAATAGGTGGAAATTTCTTCATCAAAAACAAATAGTAGCAATGGAGTACTAGGAGAAGTATTCGTACTACCATTTTGCTGGCTGTTTTCCTTTGATCAGACAAAATTGCTAAGTTTTTACTCTCCATAAATCCTAAATTTGACTTATGTACTGTATTTTTCTGTATTTGAACAGGGCGCCCATGAAAAGGAGAATCTGATTGCTGTCATTGGGCTCTAAATAAAGATATATATTTATATGTATACATTTTTTATTATTGTAGTGCAAACAATATACCTTCACTCTGAAACATCTATCTGTTATCATACTACTACTGTTCCCTCTTCTGCATTTTGGTCCACAGCATCTGTATCTTTATGCCGCTTATTTTGAACTCACCACAGTGACAGCGTCGTTGAACAACCCCTCTCCAAATATGACAATGTAGATCTGCTCATTTACACTGATGTCCTCAAACACACAGAGAGCTGCCACAGGGTCCACAGCTGAGATTATGGAAGCAAACAGCAAGTTCTCCTGAAACACAGATTACAACAAAACTCAAAGTAAAAGAAAAATCTCTCAATTGTAAACAGTTTTAGTTTTTTTTGTTTTTTTGTTGTTGTTTTTTTAATACTGTGCTCATCCAAGCCACTTTTCAGTTCTGGTTAGATTGCTGAGGGACGCTGCCTTATACCGATCTGATCTGCTCTCAGTTTGACCAGAATTGAAGAAGTGACTTTTTGTCCAATTGACAGAACTAAATTTTTCTTTTACTATGGATCATACCAGGAGGACTGAGGGATTACACAGACAACTAAAGTCAACAACGTTACTCCAAACTGTCTCCAGCCTTCATCTTTTCTTTTGCTTATACCCACCTGCAGGTTAATATCTTGCACCCCGAATGCTTCTATTTGGCAGATGGCGAACAGGGACATACCAATGCCCACAGAGTTCCAGAGGGAACCCACCACGGCGTACCAGAGCACAGTGCCCACGTTCTCAAAGAAGGGCCTTGTGGGCATGAAGTAGCCACTGTCCAGGACGATGGGGGGCAGCATATAGAGGAAGAACACGTCTGAGCTCAGAACTGCAGGGGGCTTCTCCTTCACAGAATGCATGATGCCGCCCACAATAAGCCCAATGCAGATGAGCAGACAAGACTCTGGGATCCATATAGTGATCTTATGGTAAATATGGAAGCCTGGTGAACAAAAAGATGAGCAAAGTTGTGATTTTAGTTACAAATGATATATTTTGGTGCATGCTAGTGTACCCATGCTGCACTGGGGCAGAGTGGGAGAAATGTGGTTGCTAATGTGCATCATTAGCAACCAAGGTGGAAGGTGGGTGAAGTGTCGCGCAAGGACACAATGGTAATGTTAACAAGCTATAGCAACGTTTCAACTGCCAACTTTTGTCCAACAATTGACTCAAAAATACATAATAATAATCATAATAATGTTAGTTAGTGATGTAATAGTTATCTTTTCCTGTTCTAGGGGGCAGTACACGTACCTATTTTGGCGAAAGAGGCGAGCAGGACCCACAGTGTGAACTCAAAAGGCACCTGAATACGTGAATAGTCCATGGTGAAGACTGGCATGTTGGCCTTCTCCTCTTCGGGGAAGGGCTGAGGCTGGGGCTCATTGTGGAATGGTTTGACCCCCTGGATGTCTGTGGGTCCTGGAGTTCGTGTTTCAGACTCACAATCTCCTCCAGAGCAGCAGAGGAGTAGAAGCAGAGTGCACCAGGCTGTCCTACCCCTCACACCCAAAATACAGAGCCTCCCCATTGGTCAGAACGCACAGGTATGTCCACTGACCAACAGGAGATAGTCCAGATTTGTCAAGACGGAGTGAATACACCAGACTCATGGCACGTTTTCACGCGACTGTTGCAGTAGAGGAGATGGTGGAACTGGTTCTCAGGGATTGTTACAGAACCTGCTTGTGCCATGCCTCGGGTGGAGTCAGGTATGCAACACATGTTATAAATGACACACAGCCACCTCTGGCCACCACAAAAATTACATGTGTTTTTGTTTATAGTGTAGCCAACACACACTGTTACAACTAGGAGCCTTGAGTCCATGACTAATGAAGTACTCAGTTTTGTTACTTAAGTAAAAGTACAGATACCAGAGCCAAAAAATACTCAAGTAAAAATATCAAATGAAAAAATCTACTAAAGTTAAAGTATTGAACTACCCATTTAAAAAGTAAAAGTATTTTGCACAGATTTGGAGGCCTAATAAAGCTTCAAATATAGTGATAAAAAAAAAAGCTGAATTTTGTTCAACAGAAACAATCGAATTGTGTTTTCCACTTTCAAATTTACTTAAGTAAAGTGCAGATACCTAAAATTTGTACTTAAATGCAGTATTTTACTACTTTTATTTTGTTACCTTGTACCACTGGTTTTCAAGGCGCACTATGTAACTCTATGTAATTTCACAGTAAGGCAAAAATCTAATCTTTCTTGCATTTATTCAATTACAGGTATTTTATTGCTCAAAAACACTCTAAAAAAAAACACACACAATGAAAAACATGTTATTGTGAGTGGACTTGCCTCCACAGATCTGACTTTCAGCTTTGCCTGGCAGGCTACCTGCTTCACTCTGAGGAGATATATGCCATGGTGGAACGTGTCTAAGTAAAAGTACCCGTAGTAAAGTACTATGCTTAAGTACAATTTTGAGGTATCAGCACATTACTTAAGTAAGTAAATTTTAAAGTGGATACTTTTTACTTTTACTTCACTACATTTAAGAGCAGGTATCTGCACTTTCTACTCCACTACATTTTTTAACTGGACTGAAAAGTAAAAGTATTTTTTATTATTGTTTGAGACCTGTGGAAAAGGCTGAGGGGTTTACTTTTAACACGTCCATAATGTGAGCAAACAAAAATGTACAACTAAAAAACGACTTCAGATTCAGATGTTTCAAGTGACCAAAATACAGCACAAATCTTGATCAAAATAAATACATTTGAAGCCTTATAAGATCTAAAAATACGTGTGAAATACGTTTACTTTTTACTCTTTAAGTAAATTTTTAAACAGGTAGAGGCCTACTTTAATACTTTTACTTAAATAGCTTTATTCATGTGATATTTTTAGTTTTACTTGAGGGTTGTTGTTTTTTTGTTTTGTTTTTTTTGGTCTGGTATCTGTACTTTTATTTTAACAAAAGTGAGTGCTTCTTCCACCACTGGATAAACGTGCTGTTGTGGTGCAGATTTTGACGCATACATAAAATACCAACATAATTAAATGCGGTTACCAACAGAAGTGATGGAAAGTGGTGCATCAGGTGAAATGGGGGAGAAATACCTGAATATCTTTCTTACACAAGTTAGGTAAGGTTGAATAAACATGACGACTCCGCTCTCTCCAAACCCTGCAGCCAGATGGCGTTAAAGCCCCAAAAATCACATAGGCCCGTGCGTAATGACGTAGTGCCGCTTGCGTGCGCACAGGGGGTGTTGTTACTGAGTTCGCTGAGTGCTGGTGCTGCTGTTGAGGTATTTTGAAACCTGTATTCGTCAAAGTCCAGGACATTACGGCGATTTTTAGGCTACCAGTGTTCGAGTACGCACGGGTAAGTAACTGCAGCTGTGCGTCAAAGAGCCCGTGCCGTGCCGTGTCTTATTATTGCGTCAAAGGAGTTGGCGACTGCAGCTTTAAGTTTCCAATCGGATGACAACTTCAGTTATTTTAACATTCTGAGGATATTTGTAGTTTATACATATATTTCGGTTAATTTGAAAATAACGACTTAATTGGATGAGCTTTTGGCACAAGTCCCACAATTGTGCTGATTGATCCGAGCTACGCCGCAGTGAGTGAGTGCAGTGCTGAGGACAGGAGCAGTAGATGTGCACAGTTGCTTGTTATCTTGCACAAGTTCGCAATTTCTACACATTTGCCTTACTTCATAGCGGTATTTTCAGGCTTCTATCACTTTGAAACGAGATGCGTCGGGATTGGGGATGGAAAAACCCGGTGTTGCGATCTGATTCAGGGGGGAGGAGAGTGAACCAGCACCGGGGCCTGTCCCTGTCCCTCGGCTCGGTCCGTCCACTGCAGCTTTGGCTTTCTCATTCAAGGTCAGAATGATGAGCTGGGAGCACTGAGGCTGGCAGGTTCACTTCTAGATGCATTTGAATTGTTGCCACAGTGCAGTTACAACAGGCAAAAGAACACAGTGCATGGTCTGAAGTTTGTCTTGTAATCCATCCATCTGAAATAATACTGAAAACCAATTAGATGTGCAGATATTGTAACATGGTTAAAACAAAACTCGTACAAAAGTGTATTTAACCATAACAGAAAACCTTAACAACAACTGATACATTTACAATCAGGGTCAGTTTTAGATTTAAAGAAGAACAATGGCATTAACTGTATTTAAACTGTGAGGGTTTTTATGTTTAGCCTGTGATATGATCTAATGTTCCTAAATGTACCATAGAAACACTTGCATGCCCAGAATCTAGTCATGAGTTGTTCCATTTTTATCAGTAGCAGCACCGGCTATCAGTAATCCACATTTAGAAAGAGGATACACGGTTGCTTCACTTTGTTGTGGGAATAAATTTACATCTTTTAAGCCACATTGTCTTTAGCACTGTCCCTTATATAGTATTGTGAAGCCTAAAATATAAACAGACATCTATTATAAACTACTCATGTCTGTCTTTATACAATAGTGAAACATGAACTACAAAATAAGTCTGTTTAAAATATAACCCAAACTCTGCCTAGGATCTGAACTGCTACTCTCTGAAATGCCATAAAACAAGGAAGGACTAGTGTTGGTTTTAGAAAGAAAAGTGTGACTTGAAGGGGAGGGATCTCAGTTTGACCACGATGGGAAGTGATTCTTGCACGTTTAGCTCAAATATGGATAAAACTAACATGACTTCTGCTGCCAAGTATGCCTCCTCCACAGCTGGCATGTTTGGTATCTGTGGTAAAGCTGATCCTTGGGCATGCTTCTAGTAACCGCTACATCGATCGTCATTTGTCATAACATAAAGGTGCAACTTTTCTTTAAGGGGGTCTGCCACCTACTCAGTGGAAATGCTTTACTGTAATCTTCCACAGCACTTGTCTTTCTTAACTTTAATACATTTTTTTTAAAAATAAAAACATACGTCATATAGTTCAGATTGGTACACAGTTATCACAGAGTGATTTGTTTTATGAACCCTAAAATGTCATAAAACTGTAATTAAATCTCAAGAGACCTCTGCATCCTGTTACAAATCTCTTCTAGTAAGACTCCACTGAACACATGAAGGAGCGGCCTGTCCCTCCGTCAGTCTGTTGATAAGACGACCAAACTAGGACATGTGTATATGGGCCAGAGCATACCACAAGGAGGACACCCTCTATTAACCCACTTCTGATGCCTTCTGAAACCTTCTGAAGTCTATGCTAATTGAAACTCACTATCTGACTGACTGTTGTGTCTTTGCCTTTTTCTAAACGCTTCATTGTACTTCATTGCACTGTTTATTTTTTATGTTAGAATAGATAAAAAGCAAATTATGACAGCAGGCTGTATATGAAGGAGTAACTGGTTAGAGCTCCTGGGTGGTAGGGGACAGGAATAGTAGGTGAAGGTACAGATATTCTGTGCACTTTTCCAGGGGCAGCAGCTGTTCGATCCCTGGTCCTGTTACGCACCATACCATTGTGCACTTGAGCAAGGCATCCACATGCCTTGTCTCTAGTGTCTGTGATATGTATGGTCCTGTTATAGGTGATTGTTCTTTAATATAAATTGTAAATGTAGCTATTTTTTGTCATGTTATTTTGCAGTTAGCGGAGGTGTGGAGTGGGCTGGAGCTGGCGGGGTCATCTCACATGGGAGAGCTCCTGCGCCCTCTGCTGACACACTGGCGTCATGGAGGGGGTCAGAGAGCGCCCAGGGGCCAGAGAGCGTGGCTCCCGACTCCAGAGACCGTGGTCCGTGTACAGAGCCAGCACTCTGGAGCTGTCCAACGAGATGTTGGGGCTGGCCCTGGCAGGTAGGGCATCTGTGTGAACAACCAGAAGTATTAAGCGCATAGGAGGTTATGATTGAACACATTTTAGTAATTACATTCATAAACCCTAGATGCAAGGTATCTAGGCACAAACCTTTGTGGCAACTTTTCTAATCTTTTGGCAATTCACAACCCTAGATACTAATAAAGGTAGTTGCAAGGAAAGCCATTTGAAATGTTGTGGGGCTTCTCTCAGAGGGGTGCAGAAGCCCGTATTTCAGTATCCCTCATGTAATTCCACTCCATGTAATTATGTTTTCATAAGAAACATCATATTCAATGCTATAACATAAAAATGTTCATTTTCTGTATGTATTTTCAGGGAACAGTCAGGATCCAGATGAGCCAGTACTGGAGTTTGGCTTGGGTATGTGATGCTATTTCATTATTATGATTCTACATTTGATTATTTAAAAAGACAATGAAAACACAAGTTAAAATGAATGAAAGCATTGAGCTGTGGTGTGTGTGTTTTGTGTAAATAAAAAAAACTATAACGCTGATGTATTGTAAAACTGATGTTAGGTTTTAGTCATTGATGTGTGTGTTTCCTTGTAGCCTGTTCAGACCTGGTGACTCCCGCCATGGACCGAAAACCTAGCACGTTCATTGCTGTGAGCTGCACCACCCCTCCCCAGGCCTTCTGGACCAAGCACACACAAACTGAGATCATAGAGGTCAGACTCACCTCTACAAACTCATATCTGCACAATAGAGCTGCTGTGGAATGATTCTTTTCTGCTGAACATGATTTTTTTCTACAATTGACTTATCACAATTATACCTGTAATGTATTGTCCAGGGCACCAGTAACCCGAGCTTCCTGAGCAGCGTGGCCTTCTTCCAGGACTCCAGCATCAGTCAGCACACTCAGCTCAAACTGGCTGTGTACGACGTCAAGGAGCGCTCTCAGGGCACGGTCAGTCTGCAGTCTTTGGAAATATTTGGGAATTGGAAATAAATTTATATGTCTGGTGCTCTCTGCAGATGTACATGTTGGGGTCAGCTCTGTTCCCACTCAAAGAGCTGTTGCAGGATCAGACAGGCCAGCTGCAACTGGAGCTCAGGTACTTCAAATACTGCAGTAGCTTAAATACTGAAGTACAGACACCATAATACTCGTCCTGTGTCCTAACTGTGTGTTTGTGAATGGGCAGGTCAGCAGAGAACCAGCGTGTGGGTGTAGTCTTGGTGCGGACCTGGGGCAGAGAGGAGAGGGGAGACTGGAGGCTGTCAGCGGGACATTTCAGGGACAGCACACGGGTGCGTCTTCTCTGCTCCACCTTGTGATGTCATGTAGTGGTAGTTTTTCAAGTTAACAGCTACCGTAATACTACCTAAATCCAGGGCTAAAATCATCTAAATGATTCTAGTGAAGGTGCATGGAGTTTAAAAACACGGTGGAGCGCTTCCTGTATTACCACATGACATCACAAGGTGGAACAGAGTGTTTCTGTTTGAGCTTAAATATGCAGGATTTGTGTGTTAAACATGTGTGAATGAAACAAAACACAACTCCAGGTGTGTTTGTGATGAGGAAACATTATAACATACATCAGAAAATAATGCACTATGGGCCCTTTAAATTATAGTGTAAAAACGCAGCTTTAAAAAACGCTTTATTTTTGTTTCATTGTTTGTTCTGCATTTTCTATAACTAGTTGCAGAAGGAAAAATCGCATGTGCACTCACCACAACAGCAGTGTTTTATATTTTTCTCACTTATTATATGCAGTTTGAATACAGGTACTGAAAATTTGTATTCTAAATATGTATTTTTGGTACTTGTATTCTGGTACTTCCCAACACTGTGGCTTTGGAGCCTTGAATGCCTTGAATGCATCATGAAGCTTGTTTACATGAGTGATGTGTAATTTTATTTATCTCTCTTAGACTGTGCTGCCCGTGGACCAGAGCCTCACCGAGTCCATGGGAGCCCGCATCAAGTACGCCTCACTGAGTCACGACTGCCTGCTGCGTTCAGGTACCTTCACACAATTAACACTTTTATTACTGGCAACCAAATATGAGGCCTGTAGTTTCCCATTAATTTAAGTCTAAGAAATTATTTACCTGATTAGATGTAAACTGGTGAAATTTCTTGATATTTATGGTTTTGCCTGTGCAGTGTTCGGAGGAACTATGTCGAGGATGTACCGGCTGCCCCGCACGGATGGCTCCCACCTGCGCATCTTGGAGCAGATGGCCGAGAGCACTCTGTCCCTGAACGTGCCCCGACAGCTTGTCAAACTACTGTTAGAGGAAGATGCTGCCAGGTATATGCTAAAACCAAAGTGTATTCAATTTTTTAAAAGAGCTATATGTCTCCATGGAGATGTTTTTTCGTTGCCTGGAAAGTTTTGTCATTAAATTAAAGTGTATATGACAAGTTATGTTAACTATGTTTTAGTAACTAATTTTATTTAAGATTTTACAAAAAGTCGTTCCTAGTTTTGTCTAGTTTTTACAATCTGGTGAAGTTTATAATTTTGCTTTCTCTTTGGACACTGGCAGCAGACACAGAAAACACTGTTAACCAGCAACTATCTGTTAACAATGGCTAAAACTTGTCTTGATGGAATATTTGTATTCCATTTTAGAACTCAGATCTACTTCCTGTATTTCTGTACTTTTCTTAACTTTTCCCAACAAACTGCCACGTAACTGTAAATGTAAAACTATGATGAATATTTACCACAGGTATTCTCACCAAACCAAGTCATAATTTGAAACATGAAAACCTGTCATATGCACTTTAACTACTGCTACTTACACTGCCAGTGTGTCCTTCATAATGCTTTCATGAGTGTGTTGAATGATTTTAATGATTACTTGAGGTTGTTATCCTTGTTATTCTCGTTTAGGGTGTGTGAGCTGGAGCAATTGGGGGAGTTGTCGCCGTGTTGGGAGAGCCTGAGGAGGCAGATCGTGTCCCACTACCATCGCAATATCCTGTCCTACCAGGAGGCCCAGAACCACTTGAGCTCCTACAGGGGTAAGTCCTACAGCCGCCCACATGGGTGAGAAAAATCTGCGGACCTACTCTACCAGTTAAAAGTTTGGACACACCATCTCGTTCAATGTTTGTGTTGTTTTTTTTTACTACTTTTTGCATTTTTGATACATATATAAGACATCAAATATATGAAGTAAGATATATGGAGTTATGTAGCAAAGAAAAATTTTATATTTTTCAGAGGGTGGCTACTTTGAGGATTTTAACATGAAATAAAAAAGGTACAGCTATTAAATATAAAATGTTTACACATAAAACAGACTTTTTTTAATATTAATTTTAGTATTGACTAGTATCTGATTTTTGATACTTTTAGCCAGGCCCATCAATAGAAATTTGGGGGACAAGAAACCTCATATGGGCCCCCCTCTAATATAAAATTCTGGGCCGATAAGACTCTGGGGCCCAGGACACAGACACCAGATCGTTGACTCTCCTGCTTTTGACAGTCCTACTCTGCTCACTACAGGTCCTTCGTTCAAAGCCAGTAACCTGAAAGCAGAGAGGAAGTTGGAGTTCATGCCCACCAACCTGCACATTCAGCGGATGAGAGTGCGGGACGAGCTGGGTCTGGGTAAGCTGTGGAGGAGATGTCGTTCGTTGGAAAATCTAAATCCCTCTACTTCTCATTGTGTCTTTTCTTCCTCCAGAGAGCACCTATGACGTGGTCACTGTGGGCGCTCCAGCCGCTCACTGCCAGGGCTTCAAGAGCAGCGGCCTGCGCAAACTACTGCATAAATCTGAAGAGGCCAAGAAACAGTGAGGAAATGCACACACAATTTCTATAGCAACCGACGAAGTTAAATCTGTCAACTGGACAAATCATTGTAGGAGTGAAGACGTTTTGCTGCTCATCCAAGCCGCTTCTTCAGTTCTGGTCAGAATGCTGGTGGCCACTGCTTTAAATCTATCTGAGGGGAGGGGCTAACCACACTGAAACTGTAAACAGCTTTTGTTTCCAGTTTCAGCTGAGACTACCCTATTCAGCCCTTAATGACCCTGCTATTGTTCTCATTGTTCTGGGTCTGAGGATGGTGTTATAGATGAGGGAGAGATTATGTCTCAGGGCCCCATTTCTGTTTAAGGAAGGATTCTCTTTCCTAACAAAAATAACTTCTTCAAACCATTTCTTTTCTCTGGCTAAGATCTGAACTTCACTATCTTCAAAGGACTGGTTAGTGGCTTTGAGATGGAGATGCACGGCGGACTGGGGTCCAGAGGAGCTCTCCCGCCGATGTTGGTACATCCTCTTATGGAGTAGCTGTTTAGTTTCTCCAATGTAACGCTCACTGCACTCTTCACTACACTGAATGGAGTAGACAACATTACTTTGTTTATGGCTTGGGGTTTTGTCCTTAGGGTGAACCAATTTTTGCCTTAAAGTGTTTGTGGGTTTGAAAAAGACAGGAATCTCAACTTCATCGTTTGCTAGACTGAGGGTCTACACAGACACACACAATTACTATTTAGCTTTCATTCAAGAATAGAATTTATAATCAAGTAAGTGCTGGTGATGTCCATCTGTCCTGCAGGGATGCATCCTCCTGTCAGTCCCTGGTCCACAGTCCACAGGAGACGGTCCGGGCCAAAGAGCTGATAGGTCAGATCACCACACTGAGGACTCAGGTCAGCTACTACGCCGAGCGCGTGTCCCGGGCTGCTAAGGAGCACTCTGCCAGTGGGCTGGAGAGAACACTGCCCCCCCTCACGGACAAGGTATGGATACAGTCTCATAAGTATTTTCAAGGAACTGTGGAAATATTATGTAATCTTATAGTACTGGGGACTAATGAATAATGGACATGTTAGACTATACTCAAGACTTGGCATCAAGTCAACTTTTTCAGTTTGTGTTATGTGGGATTCAGAACCTACTCACCATTCAGATTTTCCAACATATATTATAGTAAATATATTATGTTATAATAAAGTAAACATTCTTTTGGACTGGCTTGTAGCTCTGTATGCAAATATCTGTGCCATTTCCATTTCTGTTTTGTAGTCGTACTCAAACATTTCAGACTTGGTATCAACTATAGACAGATATATAAATGGACAGAGCTAAAGCGCTTGCCGCTGCTTTCCAAATAGGAAGTGAACATAGGTGTGAAATGGTAGTAGTCCTTTGAGCTTTGGGTGCAGTTGACTTCCATTATTAAAAATGGCCCCTCTCTCTGTAACTAAAGCTGTCAGACTCGCCATTCTGACTTTAAAATGTTTTAATCCGCTCTACATGATCCTGTGACTTTTTATTTCATAGACTAGTCCAGTGTCTTTTTTTACCCGAGGTCGCTCCTGCCAGCATTAGCAACAAGTTGATTGCTAAGCGCCCACCTCCTCCCAAACCACTGGTGGTGGGTGAGAAGGGGCGTTACCTTCAACAATATAATATAAATAATGGTCCCTGGTTGCAGATTAGCTGCTATAACTGCTAGCCTTGATGAGCTTCATTGGGCTGTAGCCGAATGCTATTGATGACATCACATTCCCTCAGTCCACTCCCATTCTACTAACAGTCTATGCCTAAGAAAATACCTGGGTTTTGCATACCACCAGCTCTAAATGAGATCTAACACGGGACTATACCCAGCCATTTAAGTAGGAATGAACCAGGTCTAAAATAGGACTAAACGTTGACGCATTAAGTAGTTCTAAACCCAAAACATAAATAAAGTTCTATTGATTAAACAGACTATCTTTTTATATCGTGTATCCAGACTCGGCAGTTGGTGACCGTGTGTGACTGTAAGCTGCTGGCGTCTGCGGTCCAGGCTCTGACCGCAGCCCGTCCTGAGTACATCGCCTCAGCAACATCGCCCTCTGCTGACCGGGAGCATGTGGTGCTGAGGAATGATCAGGACTCACTGCTGGCCAAATGGAGTGGACGCAACAGCCGCGGAGGGTCACTGCAGCCCGACTGGCCCGAGCAGGAGTGGGTATGTATGCTGGGGTCATATGATCTCATAACATACTAATGAGCCTGTAGTTTAAAATTGAGATTCGGAGCAGTTAAGTATAATAAATGGTAGAATTTGCTGTTGTCAAAATGCTTATAAATTGAGTTTTTGGTTCATTTCTCTGAAAATTCTTGGCCAATCCACACGAAACAAAAACTAGCAGAAGGTTCAGTGTTTTCGCTTTCTCATTCTGTTCTGTTTTTATCTCAAAATTTAAAGGGCCCATATTATGCTATTTTCTGATCTATGTTATAATGTTATTTCCTCATCAGAACATACCTGGAGTTTTGTTTTGTTTTAGTCACACATTTTGAACACACAACGCTCTATATTTAGGCTCAGTTCTTCTCTCACTCAACTTCTTGTGGTAATACAAGAAGTGTGTTTTTAAACTCCATACACTTTCACGAAAATTATTTGGATAATTTCAGCCCTGGAAATGCAAATCTCTGCTGAACAAAAGGTAAAAGATACCTTATAATTTGAAAACTACCACTTCGTGACATTTAGAGCTCTGAAGATGTAGATAGGCTAACAATAAAGGATTACTCAAACATGTGTGAATGAAACAAAACACAGCTCTGGGTGTGTTTTCTCCACAAACTCTGTTATAATTCAGTCAATGTTAATTAGTAAATGTTTTAGTTAAGGTTCAAAATTTGCACAAAAAAATAGTGAAAGTCAGCAAGTTTGTTTACATATTTTTTAAGCAGCCTATTTCATCAGATTGTTTTATTTGCATTTTAATGAACAGACCATTGCAATATTATAAGATCTTTTATGTATCTCCCACTATTTACCAAACTGAAATGTTATAAATAATCTTTGCATGTCCCATTGTTAAACTGCACATTCAAAGTCCCATTCTCCATTTTGTCATATTTAGTAGTAAAAGGTGTTGTGTCCTTTGTGTGGTCAGGAGAGCGTGTGGGTCAATGTGGACAAATCCCTGGAGTGTATTGTCCAGCGAGTTGACAAACTGCTGCAGAAGGACCGGAGACACAGTCAGGCCAGTGCGGACAGTGGCCTGAGCGGGATGCAACCCACAACAAAGCGAGGTTATCCATTTGACTTATCATATTTACATTATGTGAGCCAATGATTATTAAAGGAGACATATTATGCATTTTTATATTAAAACTATTGCACATGTAGACCATTATTTCAGTTTTACTTCAGTTTTTGTTCATTCACAGATATTGATCTAAAACTGATTAATAATAGAAACAAGTCTGTTGACTTCCTGTTCAAAACTGCAGAACTGATTCTCTGCTGCTGACCCTGCTTCTTCATAGTGGCTTTCATTTACTTTTTAAAAACAACTATTTTTATCTGTACATCTATGACTCGTAGTCTGATTGCTTGGCTAAAGATGCTATTTTCTGATTTATGTTATAATGTTATTTCCTTATCAAAAACATACCTGGAGTTTTATTTTGTTTCATTCCCACATGTTTAACACACAAATCCTGCACATTTTCCAACAGATATCTCAAACAGAAACCACTCTGTTCCACCTTGTGATGTCATGTGGTAATACAGGAAGTGCTCCACTGTGTTTTTAAACTTTTATACACCTTCACTAGAGTCTTTCGGATAATTTCTGCCCTGGAATTGCCTATGTCTACTAAAACAAAATGTAAAAGGTGGCTGTTAACGTGAAAACTACCACTTCATCACACCACAAGATGGAACAAAGCATTTTGAGCTTTGGAGATGTCGACAGACTAATAATAAAGGGTTACTTAAACATGTGTGAATAAACCATGACAGAATGTTGTTGAGGCGTGCATTGTTTCAAAGATCACAAGAGTCAGTTTTCGGTGGTGACAGGTTTGATTAATGCACAATGCTTTGAATGTGGTTGGTACGTGCCCTCTGCTGGCCACAGCGGTAGTGAAAGTTGAATGGAAGTGATTTTTATATAGTTAAAAACATTGCACAATATGTCACCTTTAAATCTTTGGGCCTAATAATGATAGCAATGACATAAATATTAAAATGAACTTGGGACTGTTTTTGATGTTAATGTGAAGACGACTGTAAAAGAGCGTATTGGATCAATCCCGGAAACGTGTCACATGACCACTCATCTTCATCTGCATGGTCCTCCTCACCCCCCCAGACCTCGACTGCTCCCCCCACCACCTCCCAGCATGTGTTCAGTAGGTTTGCTTTCCCACTCCGTCACTCTTTCACTCCTTTCCGTGGTGCAGTCTCTTCTCAACTCTCATTATTTCAGACCTTCAGGCAAATATGTTTGTGTTCATGTTTGTAGTACATCATCTGACATAACAACACATATTTTTAAACGTAGTCTGCTTTTTGCTACAGTTTCTCCCTTAACCAGGATCAAAACATTAACACTCAAGGCAGTTACCATCAGAGGAAGCTGTTTATCCTAATAGTCTTAAACATAGGCTAACCACTCTCCTAGGCCTGTCACAATAACAAATTAGGAAGTGCGATATATCGCTGAAGTAAATATAGTGGATAAACGACAATATTGAAACTAATTTATGCCACTGACTCAGTAATCCCAGAGCAGATTTATACCACAAAAATATTCTACAGTATCTACAATATTTTTTTAAAAACAAGAAAAAATAGCAGAATGAAACTTGAAACTTGAATGAAATGTTATTATATAGCCCAAATTTTTTTTTTTTTAATCCCAGTAGTTCAAAGAAAAGCTACCCATGATAAATATTGGCCAAAAAAAATTCTTCCATCTAACATATTGAACAATAAATCGATATAGTAATTATCATGACAGGCCGACACTCTGCTTGTCACTTCAGCAGGTTATACACCACTTATGACCTATTACCGTGATCCTCATTAGTTTTTTGAAACTGAAGCAGTTTAGATTTGGGCTAATATATTCAACCGCTTATTATGTGTCAGGGATTGTGCAATGATTTAGCTTGCATATTTGATTTATGGAAGTAGTGGAGATGTGTACGGGTACTTGACATGACTCCCGCAACGCATGTTTACATAATTTAATTAAATTACACCTTTATATTTTTTATAGATTAAAAGTAGAGATAAACAGTTTAATGCTGAAATCCAAAGGGTGTCCTGTGGTGTGACATGAAAAATCACATGTCTAAAAAGACAGTTACACAAAAAAAAGGAGCTCATCTGACATGTATCCACCCCCGAACGTCAAGTACCCATTTACTATCTATGTTTCTATCTAATGCCCAAGTTTACAGCATGTGTGCAGTGTTCCAGATGTTGAGAATGACTGGTGTAGGCTGGTGTTGTGTTGTCAGTGCTTCAAAAGTCGGCAGCAATGCTTCTGTGTGTGTATCTGAAGACCACAGCCAAGCCATAACATTTTTTTTTTTTGTCTTTTTTTATACATGGAAACCCAATGATAGCATTTAGACTCTTTTTCATAGGCACCCTGTTCAAAATACAAAAAATACAAACAAAAACAAACAAGTAGTGCATT